>NC_080670.1:22463662-22792829 GCF_030247195.1 Topomyia yanbarensis | reverse complement strand
ACTGGCTAAAAGAAACAAAAATGATTAGTCGCTATGAAAATATGATATAGGATTATTATTTTGCTTTTTTTTATTTGGCCCATTTGACAGGTATATCCCGGAATCAAAACAATGATGTTCCTACCACTGATGCCAGCGACAATCATAATCTAGTGTTCTGTATCTACTTGTGAGACATTTCAAGACGTAATATGAGTAAAAACGCTCGAAGAAATGACAGTTTAGCAAGCTTGTTCACATGGTGTTAGAATTCGATCCAAGTTCCTTGTACTGCGTGAAATAAAAACTTTTTTCTTTGTCCATGTAAACAAATTCTGAACTGACGGAAAAGTGAGGTTATACATTTTCATGCAACGTTCTATAGATTACTTTCCATTCTGTAACAGTGTTCGGGCATTTTAGGGTATGTTCAGGAGTGTTTCAGTTTTAGATTCATAATTTTGACAGTTCTATAATATAAAACTGAAATTTTTTAAAACTGGAACTTGCAGTCCTCAGCAGCAGTTTTAGCGTGTGTTCTATTCAGTTTAAAATTCATGTCTCGCCATGCCTTCAGCGTTACTGCATTCAAATTTGTTTTTCCCCGGTCTATCGGGTCTAAGTGTCTGTGCTGAATACTTCTCATGTATTTAAAGCACTGTTCTAAACGTGTTTCAAAATCAGTAACAAATAGAACGGCGTCGTATAACAGTTTTAAATTTTAAAACAAAACTGTTCGAAATTATAAAACAAAACGCTCTGCTGGGGATGTGAATGTTCTAGTTTCAATTCTACTTTGAAACTCCTATACAAAATAAAACGCTCCTGAACGTGCCCTTAAGGAGTGTTTCAGTTCTATATTGATTATTTTGACAGTTCTATAATGTAAAACTGAAAATTTTAAAACTAGAACTTGCTGTCCCCAGCAGCAGTTTTAGCGGGTGTTCTATTCAGTTTAAAATTCATGTTTAAAATTTATGGGTGACCATATCAGACGAGTAAAAACCCAGGACAGTCGTAAAGAGACCTCCAATCCCGCTAATGCAAAATCAATTTGACGGTACTATCTGCTCGAACGTGCCTGGCGATTTTTTTCTCGGGGTTTCGGTAGTGAAAAAAACTTCGCGTTCAATTGCTGCAGATAGTTAAATCCCACCGGGTCTTTCTTTCATGAGAATGAAAACACCGAGCATTTATTCAAATTTACACACATGCTGCTTTTTCTATCCAGCTTCCTACGTGCCATAATGGCGGTCTAAATTGTTCAGTTCGTAATACGTTTAATTGCCCTTTTTTTTGACAATAATCGTTTACGCCAGCTTGACAGCAACGCCCAGTTGAAGATGTCGGGCGTTCATTGAATAAACATCCAACGCATTGGACTAACGTAGGATGACCTAATCTCGCTGGGCGGTTGACGTAAATGGCCATTAAACGTATTACGAACTGAACAATTTAAACCGTCAATTTGGCACGTAAAAAGCTGGATACCAATCAACAACTGGATGGAGAAATCTTCGATCTTCAATTGAGCGAATCAGAAGAAATATGTAGAAATCATCCGCGAAGGACAGTTGTGAAGTCTATAGTATTCAATGTACATCATTGACGTACAGCAGAAACATCAACAGTACCAGGTTCCTTCCATATGGTATTTGTTGACGTTGAAGTAAATTAAGGTTCCATGACAATCTCTATCTCACGATCCGACAAAAAAGGATCGCATTCTTTGAGCAAGATTTCATACTGAATCCATTCAGGATTTCGAACCGGTTCCGGAATGGATTTGACGGATAGTTGGGATAGGTTGGTGTGGCGGCGCTAATGTTTATCGTATATTAATTCAAATGTTTACACACGTTTTTTAAATATTTTTGTTCGATCATGGATGTCTGTTCTCTGTGATATATAGATGGAAATAAGCCACTGACAGAGATTCTCAAGAGACGGGAATAAGCGTAGGCACTAAAACGTCGTCTAGTTAGAATTGGTAGTGTCACTGGAGTCGGAACACGACTTAGAACCAGCCAGAACTCCGGCTCATTTCCGGCTGTACTTTACTGAGAAAGCTCTGCTAGTTATCGTTTCACCGACATCGATAGCGCCTAGAGTTTGGTCCACGAACGGAACCGGTACGGTACCAGAATGAATCAACGAAGACTCAGATTTTTTTTATCTTTTGGACTTTGAAGAGAAAAACCAGTAGCCAAATCGAGCCTTTTCCTCAAAGTCCCACGACATCAGGACAATCTGTTAAAAATCAGGATCTGTCAGCGTGGCAAGCAGAAAGTTAGCAAAAGTTGAGCAAAGCGAAATTGATACTGGCAGAGTTTCGGCGAGCATTTTGCGCGAGAATTCTGGCAACGAGTTCACTCAAATGCAACAACCGTAACTGACAGAAGCGGTTAAACCAACCGATGCTGCTCACTTTTATCCAGAATCCAGCCAGGAATGTACGGCCAAGATCTCTGTACGCTTCCTGCAACATCTTTGTCAGATGTTTTACGCGATTCGTGCTAAATTCTACCAGGTAGGAATTGCCAAGATCTTTGCACAGTTTATGTCCGAGTTATGCCAGGGTTTTACTCGGTTCCTGTCAAAATTTGCCAGAAACCGCGAGCGAAACCGAGTTCGCCCAAGCTCAACTAACCCGACCAGATACGCGCAGAAATCTGACTGGGCTGCCAAACCAAGACTTACAGAAATCTAGCAGAGCGGTCTCTGCCAGAAAATTTGCTCACTGGGCAGTGTACTCCACTACACCGGTGCCCATCAATCGAAAATCTCAGCTCTAACAGAGAAGAAAGGGACCCTTACAAGAGAGGTTTTTTTTGTTGGAGACGAACCACTGCGACCAGTATTTAGATCTATTGTGGTATGCCCCTTCCTTAATCTAAGTGTACTATCAACTATGACATATCACTATTGACGAGTGATTCGTTATTGAGATACACACTCTTCCCAGTTAGGCACTCCACTTCGTATGAAGTTTATTACCTTACCTACACGAGAGGTTAGTAATGTCATTACTGAGCAGTAATGTCACTTTTAATGAATGCGTGTAATGTCGGAATTTCCATACAATTTCAGTCATGTCATTACTTAGTAATGACACTTTTATTACTCAGTGTAAGGGCCAATCTCACTTGCAAGTTCTTGCATGCCCCGTGCCGCTTGTAGTCAGGCAACGTTCTAAAAGATTCACAGACTATCAAATTTATTGTGGCAAATAAAATCTAAGTTTCGGCATTGCATCCAGATGAATGAAAATGAAGCATATTAAGGAAAAGTTTTTTTTCATGTGATTACCCTATTTCGGTTGCCAACTTAACAACACTCAGCTTTCATTCAATGGAGCTTTCTCTGCTATAGTAGCACCTGACGAGTAAATAGCTCAATCTTTCCGCCTTCGTACACTCGAAAAAAGGTGCTGGATCAGAATGGATCCGGTGCGCAGCAAATTGAACCCTTATTCCGTACCTTTCTCTTTCTCTCTGTCTCTCTTATATTGTTACCTTTTAGACCCGAATACGATACGATAGACCCGGACCGGTGTTGATAGGTCAGGATGGCAAGGAAACGAAAAAAGATATTTTTAATTAAACGTCGTTTTATTTACAAATCAATTTGGGTAGTCTCTCCGGAGTAGCTAGAGGAAAGGACGCACGAACCCTGAAAACGAGAACTGAGTTGGATAATTTGATTACGTTCAGGTGTTCAGCTTCTTATGGGTTCAGCCCGCTTGAGACGGATCACAAGTGGTTTTCTTTAGCAATTGTGGAGCGTAATTCTGGAAATCTTCTCACAGTGAAACCGTATTGTTTATCTACTAGCATCTCTTCCCTCCTAACTGCCTTTGCTAGCTGTATCTGTACTGTGTTTCCGGGTAAAGTAAAGAAACCAAATAAATTCTCGTTTACCAATCAGAGTGCAACCTTATGATACCGACCTAGGGGCAGATCACTCTAGAAATGTATAACAAATTTGCATCAAATTAGAAAAAATGCATTTAATTTCCATTTTTGCATCAATTTTGCACTCCCTTGCAGAAAAGTGTTTAACAAACGTCCTACGCTTATTCACTTTGTTCGACGTTTTGTTGAATGTAGGGCTAATTTTTTGCAGGGTTTTGACGTCTTACACGCAACGCAAAATATATTGCACGCAACGCAAATTACATTATGAATTTCTATTTTGATGGAAAGAAATGCATTTAATTTAGCTGATTTTTAAAAATGCATCACAAGTGATCTGCCCCTAGATACCGACTATCCGATTACTACAGTCGTGATTCGCTGATTAGGCCAAGATTGATTTGCTAATTGGAACAACTGTCATGTCAAAAACTGGTACAAATTAATGTAAGTAGTTTAAATGCATCTGTTCACATCTCTAACTATTGTCAGTTTGATTGTCATAGGGAATTTTATGTGGGATTTTGACATTCAGCTGCTTTTTAGTTGGACAATGGTCCAACTAGCGGAGGTTCAACTAAAAAGCGATGCAGTCACAAAGTGTCAAACAAGCGAAACACAACTGTATTTTGCTAATATGATAAAGTAACAATCAACTCTGATTAGCGTTAATCGTTTAATTCAACATGCTCTCGACAAGTGATTTTGACGTTTCAGTGTCATTGAATAATACCGTCAAACACGAACGGTAGCGACTATATCGAAAGCTTGATCTCTGAAACACCGGGACTGGAGTGGTAGATGATAGATTCAGCCTTGGCCACATTGCTCAGTAGACTGTACCAGGTCCAATGTGATGTACAAAATTGCTTCATTTGATGTGTGAGCGTCACTTCCGAAGGTCCAAAATGGGATGCATATTTTACCGCACCCTCCTAACCTAACCTGCAACCTGTGTCTATTTGCGAAGGAATGTTTATGATTTTAATTTAGATTTGCAAATACGAATTAACGGCCAGCAATGAAAAGTGAAAACACTTCTATTAAATTGTGTAACACGGCGAGGGAAAACGTGCAAAACAAATTCCACGTTTTTTTGCTTTGTAGAACATTAGACTCCAACGAAATGCGGTAATTTTATACACTTTTATCACCATTTCTTTTATACCACCTAAAACAGAGCTTAGTGTCCTATCCACATTATCTCTAGCCACCTCGTTTAGGGAAACGATCCACGGTCAGCGAGAAAGTACTAAATCCAGGAATGATTTTTTTCTTTTCCTGTTTCTGTTATCACGATGGAAAACTCTCCCCGCCTTTTGCTGCTGACGGCAGTTGGATGAAAGTAGAAAAGACAGACCACGTGATGCTACGGTGAAGTGAGAGGTGTTTTATTTTCCAGACAATTTCAGGTACGAGCAGCGCATATTAAACGATTCGTATCTTAGCCGCATGAATCATTAGTTCTGGGTTAGGAACTGTTGAATGATTGCCTCCACTTGCTCCTGCCAGATCTGCGTCTTCCGCTCCTTGGTCATTCCCGGTTCGGCCGTAAGAGTTTTGACGTGGCTGATTGCCTCGACCAGATTAAATTTCGGGATCTGAGACGCGGCCGTTGATTCCGGTTCTGCTTGCACGTCAGCGTCGATGTTGGTTAGTAGTGCCATTAAAAGGTTAACGATATTGGACTCGATGCCGGTAGATATGTCCGCTTTTATGTTGACTCCGATCGTGATGATGTCACCGATGTTGTTATCACTGAGAGAAATTGGTCCGCAGCTGACCATTCCAATTGAGACGATAGCTGCAATAGCAACGAGGTACTTCATTTTGATTCGACGATGGCCACTGCTAGTCGATGACGGACTGTGAATGAATTATACGATTGCTGGTATCAGTTACTTAAAGACGAATTCTAGAAAACAACAGTACAATGGCCTTATCGCTTCACCTGTTTGATAGATATGAATAAAGACGATTTCACTTGTTGATAGAAATATAGCTTCTGTTTAGTGTCAAATGAGTCATGTGTTTAAACCGGAAGAATCTTTTTTGAGATAAGGGAAAATCCCAATGGAAGCTATCAATTTATGTTGTTCAGGTCTTAAGGGGGTGTCTAATGTAATGAGCAAAAATGACTTCTATTTTATCCGCATAATTGTTAGTATTGAACCTCTAGAATGGTCTCTAGCAATCTCGGTGGCCACGCTGAATCTCTTTTGTTATGAACAGCCATGCATTCCTCGCGTGTATTTGCTGTAACACATGCAGAATTCAATCTATCGGCTACAATTAGGCAATCCATGAGACGTTTCTGATCAGCTGATAATTTCTTGTTTACTTATTCTGACGTTACTCCGAGGGGTGCGACGTCCGACAATATCGTTGATTCGATCCAACATCAAACGAATCGGACTAACAAAGTTGTTTGTCGGACGAGTTTTTCTGTTCGCAAGAGTAGACTTGTTGACAGAACCCACCGCTGAATTGTCAAACAAACGTCTAATGGATTGCCTAATTTTCGAAAAAATGACAGCGATAAAAAAAATAGTGTAAACAATACACTCTAAACTACTTTTACCCAAATTTTCAAGTGAAAATACCCAATGGGTTATTTTCTATGGCGTTTTTTTTCGTGATGCAATTTGATGTGGGACACCCTTTAATACCGTTTTTCTCGAAACCGCTTTTTTCAACTTGGCACACACGATAACTCAAAAACTAATCAACGAATTGACTTGATTTTTTCTATGAGAATGCACAATTTGTGTAGCTCGTCGATAAACCACAGAAAACTGAATAAAAAATTCTCCCTATTATTTTGGAGGAAAGTGAGCGAGTTTTGCAGTAAAATGTGAAATTTTTCGGTTTTCATGAAGCCATTTTCCGAAACTCGAACTTTTTTCTATTTTTGACGTATGACTACGGCTTTGTTTTCGATATGGGTGTGCACTTTGCAAATTCTACAAAAATGGTATGTAACGAAAAGTGGTCCAATTTTAAATGCATATAATTCAGGCATCTCACGATAAATTTTCAAAATTTTCGCGCATATCGCCCCGAAATACTTCTAAAAATTGATTCCAATAGATAAACCCTAAGATTTTTGACATCATGGCATTAAAAATTTAAATAATGTACAACCTAGTCAAAATATCGCGCATTTACACACAGAAGATAGCACTTCTCAAATCCGGCACGACAGATTTGTGTACCTAACGCGCTACGCTTCTATGAATGACGTCATCATCGACTATTTAAAGAACGGATGTGGCCGGACAAGCTCAGTTGCCTGTTGAACGACAGGCGGAGCAGATCACTGCACTGTGTTTATTCACAGCCAGTGTAGCTTAGTGAGAAGTCTGTTACACTGGCTGTGGAGGTACGCTATCCAGTGCCGTTCAACACGCGACTGAGCTTGCCCGTTCAAACAGTGCTTTCTTTTGTGTTGTGCTCGTTTCCAGCACACTTTTATGTACAATCTCGAACACAATTATTCGTACACAAAATTGCTTGTACATTCCAGCTCCATTTGCAAACACGGTTAACAGAGTGTGGTGGTACTAGTTGTCTCTTTCGCTCTACCTATCATCATCAGCGTTGACTCATTTGGCTTTGTGCGCTTGGGTTCAATATTTGAGGCGAATGTAGGTATATCTAAAGGACGATTCAGACGATACATCAGCTTCCGTCAACGGAACATCACCGTTCCGTCAGGATAAGTTCAATACGTTTCTCTTGTGCCCGCTCACATGTGCCGTACGTCAAAACGTTCCGTGTCGTTGATGTTGTGTGTAAATGCCTCCATTTGGCTGCATGTAACCAATCTTGACGTTCCGTACCGATGACAAAAGCCTGACGTATCGTGCAAATCGTACTTAATTTGTTAGCAGGGTTACAACAAAAATCATTATTTGTATCCTACACAAGGAATGCGAGGATCGGCAAAAAATCTCTTTAAAAAATAAAGGTTAATTATATTATGCGGATGCAGCTAAGAAAAATTCACTCCAATATTTCTAACCTTCGAATATTTCGTTACCTTTTCAATTGCCATTACAGTATGTTTCATTTTAGAAACCTTAATCATCTCCGCAAAATGATACGTAATAATTTTCATTGAATTTATTGAGCAGTTTCACACCTATTCAGTTATGGGGGGCCCTCACTACAATAGTGCCCAGGGGCGACGAGTAGTTTTAACACGGCTCTGGCCGATGTATATTCTCAATAGTATGACGCAACCTGCTACTCAGCTGCTGAACATGGGGCACGAATGTTGCATGATCGATTGCCATTGAATGTGGACTTGCACAAAGGAGACGTCTACTGGCCACCGAGATCGCGCAATTTGGATTTTGAATTTGGATAAAATTAAAAATATACCTTCTTACAAAAATATTTCTAAATATTAATTTAAATTTCATGTGAATTAATTATACAATTTCTCTGACGAAAAAAAAACTTTAAACAGAATTCAACGCAAACGTGAAAATAAACGCCGACAACAACCCTGATTTCATTTGTAACTTGCATAATAGCAATCTGTGTTTTCGTTGCGCAAAGACGAAAACTTTCTTAGCAAGAAAGTTACGCGGATCGATGGAAAGCACAACAAAAGTTTATTATTTACGTTTGATCAATTCATCGATTCATTTCCACTCAGCATATCCTATTTTGATTCTGCTAATAGGTACATACTACAAAGCCTATTTATAAATGAATACACTGCCACTTGAAATCCGTATCAAAACTCGACTGAGCCGTGGGCCTTTTATATACTTATAACAGTAGGTAGTTATATATTCAAAAAACACTAATCTACAGATGCTCCTTTAAATCTCACGCGACTTACGATAGCGCTTGTTGTTTTTTCTACTCGGCGTGGAATCTTTAGCAGGTGCTTGTGGATCGCTCAGTTCGCATCCGTCTTCTTCCATATTGTTATTGCTGTTATCTTAGCTGCTAGTAAGCCTAAGGCGCAACTACGCAAATAGCTGGATTTCTTCTACTTTTTCTATAAATTCTTATATAGCGTAGGATTTTTCCAACTTGCTTTGGATTTAAGTGATATAACTGTCACAGTAAATTGTTTTCTAGGATGTAAGAGACATATTATCTCAAAATCTTTAGGAAAAACATAGTTAGTACCTACGGAAGAGTTACTCAAGATAGCATTGTCTAAAGCGACCCTTAGGGTAAAAAAGGTATTTTGGCCCACTTTAGGACATAGTTTTTAAAATTTTGCGAATAAGACATAAAGACTGCAAAGGTTGGTAAATATACTCATACACAACATCGGCTTACATCTGACCATCAATACAGATCCCTTAGAAACGTATAATTTACTAAGAAATCAATAAAAGTTGTATTTTTCATAAAATACTTTTTTTTCTATTTCCGCCACCCAAATTTCATTTTGGCCCGTGGCGGAAATATATTTTGGCCATGGGAACAATTTTGCAAACATATTGTCGCCCACTTCGTGTATACTCGCAGTAATTTAATATTGGTGTAGTAAGCTACCGTCACAGAAATAAAGAATAGAGAATTATCAAATTCTATTTTTATTCCAGCTTTCTCTTTTGATTCATCCATGTTATTCCTATTAATGTGACTGAATCTCTGAAAAATGACTCGCCATCTCAATCATTTACCATGTATCTGTCAAGTCATTCCAATCGCATAACATACCATGGGTCCATTGGCACGTCTCGTTCTCGATTGGAATGACACTGTTAGGTAAATGGTAAACAAACAATTGAAATGACAAGTCGTCATACTAGGGATTCAACGTCTTTATTTCTATGGACCATTGCAAGATGACGTCAACTGAATAAAAATACTCGTGTCTAATATGTACATATGGTTATTTTTCTCGTAGAAGGCTATTTGCACAAATTTAGTTGATTTCTAAATCTTACGTCAGTTTCAACTACTGGTCTACTATAGAAAATGTCAGGGTGAACATCCATCTCGAGCTATTGATTTGAGTAAGATCGAATGGATTATTCAAAAGTACTGCCTTTTGACTGTATTGACAGCTTATACCGCTAGTTTGGAATATACTGGTACGGCAGCGAAAGTTTTTCAACGGAATTTCATTCAATTGTTTACGGAAGTATTTTATACATATTTTCTCGAATATGGAAGTCTATTATATGCAACAACAGTATTTATTCAAATGAGCTGAATAATGCCGCGAGCAGCAACAAACACGAGATCAACAACGATCGGGCCCAGTACCACTAAACCAACAGCCATTGCCAAGAGTGAAGTAACAATGATAACACCAAATGCCTCCAAACTAACAACCAACACCATCAATAAGCTTCAGTCTATTCTCAACCACCAAAGGCATCAGTCACAATACCAGTGTGCTCTCTGCTGCTACCCAAGCCAGCGCAAGCAGATGCTTTTTTCTTGTGTGCTTTGTCTGAAGAACAAAGGGAACCGTTACTATTATTTTATCGAGCTGACTGAGTCTCGACAACAAAATGTGATTCTTCGGGCCAACACGGTGGCCATTGATTTCCGGTCTTTCCGCATAAGACCGAGTATTGGTGATGTGGAACATTTGCTGAAGGAGAAAATGCAGCTTCGGTTTTCAGACGTCAGTTTCATTCAGTTGGAGCACGTCAGACACGCGGTGCTGATAACGTTCAACAAATTCGCCCAGGCAAAAAAAGATGGGTGGGTAATGTCTAGGACATAACCGGAGTGTCGTGACTACTCGTTTGACTTGTAATTCAAATCGAATGATACTCAATGAAATATGTGGGAATGTTTCAAGTTATTCTTTATAATAATTATGGTGGTTCTGAAAAGAACCTTTGTTGTTGGCGTCTGCGTTGATAGGGGATGTGCTGGATTCTAAGCTCGTTGAGACATTCATTCATGAAATGAACAATTTTCTTGCTTTGAAATATCAATGTTAAAATCTCTCGAAACAACCATCGGAATCTTTTCCGTACAGAAATGAACACGCTTAGCGAAAAACTAGGGGCGGGTAATGTCCGGGACATAACCGCGATGCTCATATTCTTAAAATTCTGCTTGTATCTCCTTCAAATGGCTAAATTTTGCGCATTAAGTTCGATTCACCAGGCTCAGCGAAATTTTCCTGGGGATCCCGTTCGTTAGTATATTCAGCAAAACAATTTTATTACCGAGTTCTCCGCGTTGAATACAGGTCAATAATTTCATATAATGATTTCAACATGCAGACAATGTACATGTATGACAGGTGGGAGTGTTCTGAAGTGGTTTTAGTGGAGGTAACAACATAAAATCATGTATTGGACATTTTACAATGATTCTCCTTAACCCTGCAAAACCACGTGGTTGGCAGCAGAGGGTTAAGTTGTTTGGAAGAGATGACAGTTAATATATGATAACTAAAAATATAAAATTGTTCTATAAATTGCAAAGTTATTGCCGCGTTGACCTGAAAATTTGTCATTTCATTCATAAAGGAACAATCATTGAAATTATGTCAATTTATGCTTTGCAAGATTTGAAATAACTTCGAAGTGTGGTCACGACACCCCTGTTATGTCATATACATTACCAACCCATCTTTTCATCATTCGTTTTGGTGTAGCTTTCGCTTAGTGGTAGAGTTGCCACATTCACTGATTTTTTTGGAAGGATTTGCAAAAACCTTCGGGTTTGTAGATAAGAAAAACATTTTCTGATTCACTGGTAAAAGTACAGAATTACCAAGTGCAAACTTAATACTAGTTAATAAAAGAAACTTTCTAATTAAATTCTTTTTCCATTTTGCCTTCGTCCTAATAAGGACGGTTTGTGGATAACTATGTTGATACAAGACGGGAATCTTTTAAAACAATTCAAACCTTGCCGACGATTGTTTTTACTGCGTACATCCGTACGATCTTTCCCCTTTCGCAGCTCACACCGAATGAGCACGGTTTTCATCATGGTGTTCCTTTTTATTGACTTTACAATGCAGATGGAAGGACGTCCTTTTGTTCGATAAATGAAAATATTTTCATCATTCGTTTTGGTGTAGCTTTCGCTTAGTGGCAGAGTTGCCACATTCACTGATTTTCTTGGAAGGATTTGCAAAAACCTTCGGGTTTGTAGATTGGAAAAACATTTTCTTATGATTCACTGGTAAAAGTACAGAATTACCAAGCGCAAACTTAATACTAGTTAATAAAAGAAACTTTCTAATTAAATTCTTTTTCCATTTTGTATTCGTCCTAATAAGGACGGTTTGTAGATAACTATGTTGATACAAGACGGGAATCTTTTAAAACAATTCAAACCTTGCCGACGATTGTTTTTACTGCGTACATCCATACGATCTTTCCCCTTTCGCAGCTCACACCGAATGAGTACGCTTTGCAGCCTTCGATGTTTGGTGGCATTTTTAGTGGCAGTTACTACCGCCTTTTCAGTGACTGCGTTTCTTAGCCTTTGGCTTTTTGGACTTCTCACCGCCACCACCTCCACCAACGTTTTTCTTCTTCTCTCCGATGGTAGCTGATTTGATTGGTCGTCCGATGCAACTTCTCACGACCACGCACGTCTGTTATGCACTGCGTCTTACACACGTCTGGCTTAGAGAAAAGCTGCGACACCCCTATTTATAGGTTTTATCATTAATGTTGATTTCATTTAAAGTAGTTTTCGAACTATTTAAACAAATTTTATATAGCAAAGAACGCATCGGTAGCAAGCATTGAACGTTTTCCTTCCGATTTATGAAACAAGATTGGCAATCCGTTTTGTAGAAGAAAAGTTAATAAGGTTCAAAATGTACGTAACGCTTTCGCTAATATGTACTACTACCGCTTTCTCGCTCGTTCTCGTGGCGTGCATGAGCCTTTCCTTTCCGTCCGACTTCTAATGGCTTAACCAAAATTAATATCCCGGCTTTCCCCCACCAACTGCTCTCGTCAAGCAACCCAATACGAATAATCATAGGAACAAACATGTAGTGGACCTTTATATAAACTTTTCATTATTTTATTGTTCATTTGCTGCACCATTTTGACGGCTCTGTGCGGGATGGGCTGAAAATTTTTACTTTTCCGAGTCGTTTTCGAAAGATTTTTCAAAACACTATTTTTCCGTTGATAATGAATATCCTACATATTCCAAAATTTAATACAACATTGGTACAAATATTTTCGACAAAATGCCGAAGAAATTGATTAAATCCATTCAGTACAACAAAAGATATAAGCGTTCAAAATCTTACATCATTTTTCTTCCGAAATTTTGAAAAGGGGCCCCTATATTGAAAGGTAAGTCGTTAGTCACGACAAAAAAATCATTTCGCAAAACAACTTGAAACACGTTCTGGATTGTGACACCGCAAAAATCAAGATCCCTGTGTATATGGATAACGGAAACGTGGAAGTTAAATTACATGATTTGGCATCACGTACTTGCAACGTGGCCATTAAAAGATTCATGTCGTATTTCGGAGAAGTGGAATCAATCACGGAGGATACGTGGAGGAACTACTTTCCAGGTATTTCAAATGGTGTTTTTGTGGTGAGAATGCGGGTAGACCAACCCATTTCCTCTTACCTTACCCTGCAGTACACAACAGAAGGGGTGATACCATTATACAGCAAACTCTATGTACATATCAAGGACAAACTAACACGTCCCAATTCTGTGAACAAACGGCACATTACGGACAACCCTGCCCAGAAACCGCTAAGAAAAGCTCATCTACAGAAAGAAATACCAACACTCAGTCTCCAATATCATTCCATGAGCCACAAACGGTTGCCAAATTTGTGGCTGCTGTTCAAGCAATAATAACAACTGCGAAAGCCGCTTCAAGTACCACAAACTCAACAGTTAATTCCAGCAACGAGGAAGCTACTAGCAATGACGGAGGGTTCACGTTCGTGACCCGAAAGGGAAAGAAGTTAGGAACAACACCTGATCGCGAACATCAAGGCAGTAACCCCGATGATGACCCGGACAAGTACGAAGACGACAAAGATACAAATGACCCCCTTGATATAGTTGACGTGAATGCAAGGATTTCCCCGACACGAAAACGGATCGCAAGTCGCGCGTACGGCATCGATCTTAGCATTAATTGTTTGTTATTTTTCTTGTTTACATCATGTAAATATATAAAAGACCCACGGCTCCGTGAAGCTAACGCCTTGACCCGTGCCAAATAAACGAATTAAAAAAAACACCATCAATAAAGAATCAAATGCTAATGGAAACGGATTTACAAAAGCGAGCTATAAGTTTAAGAAGCAAATAAAACATGCGACTGTTAGCATCATGAATGCAGTACCGAAGACGACATGGACGTGAGCAAAAACGCGTGACAAGACGGAACGAATGATCTCCATAGTCCGGGCGACAACACAGAATGTTTCACAGCCAAGGAAGAGAATCTCAACACGCAGCGTCGAGCTGTGGCAACAAGATCCGATAGGCAGGCATTTAGAAAGTTAATTTTAATTTTTACATGGTATAAAAATCGAAAAAGTCCCACGGCTCATTTATGCTAACACATCGAGCCGTGTCAAATAAACAAGAAGGAAAAATATGCGAAACAACAAGCTTTGCCGCCTACATTCTTCATTGAGTAGCAATAACGTCAAGAAACGGATGAAAAGGTAAATTGCAGAAGATATGGCAGAAATGTGTTTTATCCCTAAATCGTACAATATATTGTGGTCATAGCTTATTGTATGATCTGCGATGTAATTTTTCGTATAATTTACGCAATTTTACTTTCGTCAATTAGTTATGATTACAGTAACATGATTTGTTCAACTAAAAATGACGTATTTTAAAAACAATATGTTTTGAAAGTAGTTCGCAACATTGCTACTTCCTCCAGTTTTTCCATCATTCCTGTATAGAGGTTGATGAGTTTCCACAATTTTGCGATTTATAATGGTAATATGTATCTGCAACAATAATCTTGGTATAAAATAACTGTAATAAGAGTTTTTCAAGAAAACTGCGACTAGATTTTCAAAATTTTATGTAAATTCGTTTAATAAACATAAAAAAGTGATTGGGTGGGCCAAAATATGTGAGGTGGCCAAAATACCTCTATTACCCTACACGTTCAATATTTTTATCAATAATAGAGAATATTAACTGGACCGCTTTTTACCGGTCAGCGTGGCAAGCAGAAAGTTAGCAAAAGTTGAGCAAAGCGAAATTGATGCTGGCAGAGTTTTTGCGCGATTTGTGCGAGAATTCTGGCAACGAATTCGCTCAAATGCAACAACCGTTTCTGACAGAAGCGGTTAAACCAACCGATGCTGCTCGCTTTTATCTAGAATTCTGCCACAAATGTACGGCCAAGATCTCTGCTCTCTTCCTGCCTCATCTTTGTAAGATGTTTTGCTCGATTCGTGCTAAATTCTAACAGGTAGGAATTGCCAGTTGATGTCCGAGTTATATCAGGGTTTAGCTCGGTTCCTGTCAAAATTTGCCAGAAAACGCGAGCGAAACCGAGTTCGCCCTAGCTCAACTAACCTGACAGGATACGCGCAGAAATCTGACAGGGCTGCCAAACCAAGACTTACATGAATCTAGCAGAGCGGTCTCTGCCAGAAAATTTGCTCAATGGGCTGGTTGGTCCTCCGCTAGTTGCACTATTGTTCACCAAAAAAACTTCTGAATGTCAAATTCACTTTGACAATCCATCTGACTATAATTAGAGATTTGAACAGATGCATTTACACTACCAAGGACTCCTTTGGAAAGTGTGAAGTACGATTCACACGATACCTCAGGCTTCCGTCACCGGTACGTAACGTCAAGATTAGTTACATGCAATTAAATGGAAGCATTCACACACAACATCAACGGCACGGTACGTTTGAGCGGGCACAAGAGAAAAGTATTAGGGCTGTGAAGCATTTGGCGATTTTTTTAAACTTTTAGTTAAAATTTGATAGTTCGAAAGTTATTTTCTCTCGAATGGTAAAATTTAACCGAGAGTGTGAACCATTTCAAAATTTAACATTTGGATATTAAGAATTGACAGCTGGATCACAAGTTGGTAGAGGTGTGAACATTTGTCGATATTTCAAAATTAGTTTTTTTTCTTATTACATTAAATATGACAGTCATAGCCTCAAAACGTAAACATCCATATCGTGAAATAACCCAAACAAATCTTGACACAACGCATTATCGTTTCCATTTTTATCCCTTCATTTTGTTTTGAAAAATTTTGTCAACCTCATTTAGGTATAGAAAATGTTTCCCCCTTTTTAATCGGCACCATGGGCAACATTTTAACTATCGACCAGTCAACTTTAATTATCTCTCTGTCAATTTTAACCATGCTCCAGAACAGGATTATTTTGCAAATAGCTTTCGAAGTGTCATATTTTAAAAATTTCGCCAAATGGTTCACAGCCTAAACTTATCCTGACGGAATGGTGACGATCCGTTGACGTTGACGGAAGCTGATATATCGTCTGAATTGTCCTTTAGACGTCAGGCGGTCCGTCCAACAAGCGAATCGAACTCGTAAGTTGAACAGAGGCCGTGGTCCAACCAGCGAATCAGGACTGTAATTATTTCTTTTGTTTAGAGACTTAATCGTGTTGATGAGCCGTCAATGTACGGAACATTCTACAATGACGACATCAAGGAAAAAAATAAAAGGTAATTGGTATTAGAAGATATGAACTTTCAAAAGTGTAAACGAGCTCTCTGAACCGTCCAAAAAGATATTAAGAGAAATCATTCAAACAATGCACTACGGCGGGATCAGAATTCATTTGAAAATACGGTGCTCGAAGCACAATAGATTGACAAATGAACTCGACTAGGCGCTGATAACAAGCCACATCGACATTCGACGCAATCCATGCAATATCACGAAACTTGTAACATTTTATCCCATTTTCAGAGTGGTGTAGACGTAACGTTCCTGACCAGCGGGGTACTCAACGATAATAGAACTCACTCTCTTGTTCCTATCAACCGAAATCAGAAAAAAAAACTCAAGCTCAAACCACGTGATACCGTGTGACATCTCTCCCGATTAGATGCGACATTTTTCGACCATCGGAACACGTCTTCGGAGCGTGAGATCCGCCCCGTCGGGATGTCACTCTCAGTAACGGAGGTTTTATATAGTTTCTCTCCGTTTTTTTCCGCTTTGTTATGGATTTTACCACCGGCTGTAAGATTATGTTTAGGAAAAAGGAAATTGTATCATTCACTTTTCGACAGATTATGGTAGGTTAGGAACGGAGGCAAACAGTGCCGGCTAGGGCAAACGATTTTATTCGATATGATTGATTTTATGTAATAGAGGCAGTTTGTTTTGGCTAATAGTTATGGATGCGATATCTCTGTGTGCGTAAACAAAACGTCTAAAATCTCAGGAGTATTGAGAATGGAACGTATGCAATTTGAATTAGGCAAAACACAACGGTTGAAATTCTGCCATAATAAGAGCCGAACCTATTTTGTCTCGTCACGAAAGCATGTGTTGATGTGATTCTAATCGTTTAAGATTTCATTGTGTATTTTTGAAAACGATGACTTTTTTAATTTATTGTTACACATTTTTAGATTGTTTTCATGCATCATTTCTCGACAAACACATGATTACGGCGTAAAAGCCAACTTTCAAAATCCACTTTGAGTGAAAATTCCAGACAAACGGTTACTCGGTCATCAAGGATGTTGATAGTAAACTGTGTTGCGTTGCGTAAGCACAGCATACTTCGTAGATTGCAGACTGATGACTCTCATTTCCAGCCAGACTACTTGAGGAGCATTGTTTGGGAATAACAATAATTATTGATTCAGTCCAAGCGAGAATTTCGCCTGAGAACCACCATTGCTGGCCACGACCATCTTTACCGTAGCTTGGGATATGAGAAAGGAAGTGTTGATGTGGTACTTACTTAACGGAAGGCCCCGACTCAGTGACGCTCCCATAAGTACCACGGATTGGGTAGTGGGTGGGTTTTTAGACAGGATTCGCCTCAAGCAAGCGATGCGCCTGAGAATTTATTTTCGTGCATAAGAAGTTTGAATAGTTTATTGACTAGGATACGTAAATGTTCGCGATGCGAAGGTGTATAACCTCTGGATAACCGTTTATCGAGAGTGTGTTTCATCAAAAACAACTTGAACTCCGGACAGCCGGCTGTCGGGAGTGTTGTTGACAATATAAAATGGACCATAAATTATTGATTTAATTTAATTGATTTATTGGCCTAAAAGTGAGCCAACGAATATGACAATAAAACGTATGTTCTTCGTGCTGGTATTACTGCTGCGAATTGGTAGCTGGCTTCTGATTCTTCTATCAATTCCCATTTTTTTCACTCAGACAATACCATGCGTATTCCTCACGCACATTAAATTCCCAGTGGTATAGTTCCCTATTTGGTCAAATAAACACCAAACAAACAAATAAATTAGTTTGCTTTGTCCAAAGAGATGTCAGCTAGATTGGCATCAACCGGCGGATACGTGTTCCCTTGCAATGCCATCAAATCAAAGTACATTTAAAATTACATACGACACACTATGTGCAATTCTGAATATAATGAATAATAATAATATAATTATTTGCAATAAAATAAGATCGGAAAAATTAGTTGAATAACCAAGGTAGTTCATTTTCAAAGATAGCACTGTTGATGAATCACCTTACAAAATAGGTGATAAGGGACGCGGACGAAAATAGCTGACCACCGCCAACAAGTGCTGTGAACTGTGTTCAGCCAGTAACGGTTTGTCTAGAAATTCCTCTCAAAGAGAATTTTGACAGCTGGCTCTTACGCCGTAATCATATGTTTGTCGAGATTTGTATTATTAAAAACTGATCACTTGTCATACTATTTATAAATAACACCAACTATTTTGAGCCAAAACTTCTAATTTTTGTTATTTGTCGCTTTTTGAGAGTGATACTATATTTTTTTTTAAATCTACGTTAGTTTTGTCTAAAAGAGTGTTAGTGAATAAGCAAGACTTTCTGACTGTCGTACATATTCGTGAAACCGCTATTATGAAACATTAGTTTTGAGAGCTGAATTTGATTCTTTGTTCTTTGTAGAAAGGAGATACAACGTGTTTCGATATTTTCAAGACGCTCACCACTTTTGTGCGAAATTAGCGTACGGGGCTATCGAACCCCCTATACTGTCAACCACCGTTCAGCGGCTACGCAGGCCATTGCACACCGCACAGCAAAGAAAATACATGGACCGCCAATCGAAAGCTGCGACTTACCAGATTAAGTTTTTGTAAAGCAATTTTTGTTTGCTTCTTAAGTGTCTCTTATAAATATTTCATAGGTAAACATAATTCCATTGTAAAAAAAAATAAAGAAAAATGACGGTCTGAATTGCCCCGTAGGGAGGTCCGAATTAGCCCTACATTATAAAAGGATGGAAAAACGTAGAGGTTTGCAAATCGTCGCCTAGCGCTCCCATTGAGAAGAGAAAATGAACATTTTATTGCACCAAAATCAAGCTGAGGTTTCAAACTAACAATTAGGACATGGAATCTCGATGCATGAAACGTCGAGATTTGATGGAATCTCGAGAAAAAAATTTTTAACGAAAGTTCTTTTTTGGACTTTTTTTGTTCAAAAGGGGGAAAATTTCAAAATCGAGCTGGTATTATTGATGCCAAATGACTTCAAAATGCATAAAGCGTCAAAATTTTAAAATCGAATTTGCATTTTCGATGCCAAATGACTTTAAAATGCATAAAACGTCGAGATTTGATGGAATCTCGAGAAAAAAAATTTTTAACGAAAGTTCTTTTTTGGACTTTTTTTGTTCAAAAGGGGGAAAATTTCAAAATCGAGCTGGTATTATTGATGCCAAATGATTTCAAAATGCATAAAGCGTCAAAATTTGATGCTATCTCGAAAAAAAATTTTTTACGAAAATTTACTTTTTTTGACGATTTTTGTTCAAAGGGGGGAGTAAAGGAAAATTTCAAAATCGAATTTACATTTTCGATGCAAAATGACTTTAAAATGCATGAAACGTCGAGATTTGATGGAATCTCGAGAAAAAAATTTTTAACGAAAGTTCTTTTTTGGACTTTTTTTGTTCAAAAGGGGAAATTTCAAAATCGAGCTGGTATTATTGATGCCAAATGACTTCAAAATGCATAAAGCGTCAAAATTTGAAAATCGAATTTGCATTTTCGATGCCAAATGACTTTAAAATGCATAAAACGTCGAGATTTGATGGAATCTCGAGAAAAAATTTTTTTAACGAAAGTTCTTTTTTGGACTTTTTTTGTTCAAAAAGGGGAAAATTTCAAAATCGAGCTGGTATTATTGATGCCAAATGATTTCAAAATGTATAAAGCGTCAAAATTTGATGCTATCTCGAAAAAAAAAAAATTTTAACGAAAGTTCTTTTTTGGACTTTTTTTGTTCAAAAGGGGGAAAATTTCAAAATCGAGCTGGTATTATTGATGCCAAATGACTTCAAAATGCATAAAGCGTTAAAATTTGAAAATAGAATTTGCATTTTCGATGCCAAATGACTTTAAAATGCATAAAACGTCGAGATTTGATGGAATCTCGAGAAAAAAAATTTTTAACGAAAGTTCTTTTTTGGACTTTTTTTGTTCAAAAAGGGGAAAATTTCAAAATCGAGCTGGTATTATTGATGCCAAATGACTTCAAAATGCATAAAGCGTCAAAATTTGAAAATAGAATTTGCATTTTCGATGCCAAATGACTTTAAAATGCATAAAACGTCGAGATTTGATGGAATCTCGAGAAAAAATTTTTTTAACGAAAGTTCTTTTTTGGACTTTTTTGTTCAAAAAGGGGAAAATTTCAAAATCGAGCTGGTATTATTGATGCCAAATGACTTCAAAATGCATAAAGCGTCAAAATTTGATGTTATCTCGAAAAAAAAATTTTGGCGAAAATTGACTTTTTTTGAAGATTTTTGTTCAAAGGGGGGAGTAAAGGAAAATTTCAAAATCGAATTTACATTTTCGATGCCAAATGACTTTAAAATGCATGAAACGTCGAGATTTGATGGAATCTCGAGAAAAAAATTTTTTAACGAAAGTTCTTTTTTGGACTTTTTTTGTTCAAAAGGGGGAAAATTTCAAAACCGAGCTGGTATTATTGATGCCAAATGACTTCAAAATGCATAAAGCGTCAAAATTTGAAAATAGAATTTGCATTTTCGATGCCAAATGACTTTAAAATGCATAAAACGTCGAGATTTGATGGAATCTCGAGAAAAAAATTTTTTAACGAAAGTTCTTTTTTGGACTTTTTTTGTTCAAAAAGGGGAAAATTTCAAAATCGAGCTGGTATTATTGATGCCAAATGACTTCAAAATGCATAAAGCGTCAAAATTTGATGTTATCTCGAAAAAATTTTTTTGGCGAAAATTGACTTTTTTTTAAGATTTTTGTTCAAAGGGGGAGTAAAGGAAAATTTCAAAATCGAATTTACATTTTCGATGCCAAATGACTTTAAAATGCATGAAACGTCGAGATTTGATGGAATCTCGAGAAAAATTTTTTTTAACGAAATCTTTTTTGGACTTTTTTTGTTCAAAAGGGGGAAAATTTCAAAATCGAGCTGGTATTATTGATGCCAAATGACTTCAAAATGCATAAAGCGTCAAAATTTGATGTTATCTCGAAAAAAAATTTTTGGCGAAAATTGACTTTTTTTGAAGATTTTTGTTCAAAGGGGGGAGTAAAGGAAAATTTCAAAATCGAATTTACATTTTCGATGCCAAATGACTTTAAAATGCATGAAACGTCGAGATTTGATGGAATCACGAGAAAAAAATTTTTTAACGAAAGTTCTTTTTTGGACTTTTTTTGTTCAAAAGGGGGAAAATTTCAAAATCGAGCTGGTATTATTGATGCCAAATGACTTCAAAATGCATAAAGCGTCAAAATTTGAAAATAGAATTTGCATTTTCGATGCCAAATGACTTTAAAATGCATAAAACGTCGAGATTTGATGGAATCTCGAGAAAAAAATTTTTTAACGAAAGTTCTTTTTTGGACTTTTTTTGTTCAAAAAGGGGAAAATTTCAAAATCGAGCTGGTATTATTGATGATGACTTCAAAATGCATAAAGCGTCAAAATTTGATGTTATCTCGAAAAAAAATTTTTGGCGAAAATTGACTTTTTTTGAAGATTTTTGTTCAAAGGGGGGAGTAAAGGGAAATTTCAAAATCGAATTTACATTTTCGATGCCAAATGACTTTAAAATGCATGAAACGTCGAGATTTGATGGAATCTCGAGAAAAAATTTTTTTAACGAAAGTTCTTTTTTGGACTTTTTTGTTCAAAAGGGGGAAAATTTCAAAATCGAGCTGGTATTATTGATGCCAAATGACTTCAAAATGCATAAAGCGTCAAAATTTGAAAATAGAATTTGCATTTTCGATGCCAAATGACTTTAAAATGCATAAAATGTCGAGATTTGATGGAATCTCGAGAAAAAAAATTTTTAACGAAAGTTCTTTTTTGGACTTTTTTTGTTCAAAAAGGGGAAAATTTCAAAATCGAGCTGGTATTATTGATGCCAAATGACTTTAAAATGCATAAAACGTCGAGATTTGATGGAATCTCGAGAATAAATTTTTTTAACGAAAGTTCTTTTTTGGACTTTTTTTGTTCAAAAAGGGGAAAATTTCAAAATCGAGCTGGTATTATTGATGCCAAATGACTTCAAAATGCATAAAGCGTCAAAATTTGATGTTATCCCGAAAAAAATTTTTTGGCGAAAATTGACTTTTTTTGAAGATTTTTGTTCAAAGGGGGGAGTAAAGGAAAATTTCAAAATCGAATTTACATTTTCGATGCCAAATGACTTTAAAATGCATGAAACGTCGAGATTTGATGGAATCTCGAGAAAAAAAAATTTTTAACGAAAGTTATTTTTTGGACTTTTTTTGTTCAAAAAGGGGAAAATTTCAAAATCGAGCTGGTATTATTGATGCCAAATGATTTCAAAATGTATAAAGCGTCAAAATTTGATGCTATCTCGAAAAAAAAAAATTTGCGAAAATTGACTTTTTTTGATGATTTTTGTTCAAAGGGGGGAGTAAAGGAAAATTTCAAAATCGAATTTACATTTTCGATGCCAAATGACTTTAAAATGCATGAAACGTCGAGATTTGATGGAATCTCGAGAAAAAATTTTTTTAACGAAAGTTCTTTTTTGGACTTTTTTTGTTCAAAAGGGGGAAAATTTCAAAATCGAGCTGGTATTATTGATGCCAAATGACTTCAAAATGCATAAAGCGTCAAAATTTGATGCTATCTCGAAAAAAAATTTTTTGCGAAAATTGACTTTTTTTGACGATTTTTGTTCAAAGGGGGGAGTAAAGGAAAATTTCAAAATCGAATTTACATTTTCGATGCCAAATGACTTTAAAATGCATGAAACGTCGAGATTTGATGGAATCTCGAGAAAAAATTTTTTTAACGAAAGTTCTTTTTTGGACTTTTTTTGTTCAAAAGGGGGAAAATTTCAAAATCGAGCTGGTATTATTGATGCCAAATGACTTCAAAATGCATAAAGCGTCAAAATTTGAAAATCGAATTTGCATTTTCGATGCCAAATGACTTTAAAATGCATAAAACGTCGAGATTTGATGGAATCTCGAGAAAAAAAATTTTTAACGAAAGTTCTTTTTTGGACTTTTTTTGTTCAAAAAGGGGAAAATTTCAAAATCGAGCTGGTATTATTGATGCCAAATGACTTCAAAATGCATAAAGCGTCAAAATTTGATGTTATCTCGAAAAAAATTTTTTGGCGAAAATTGACTTTTTTTGAAGATTTTTGTTCAAAGGGGGGAGTAAAGGAAAATTTCAAAATCGAATTTACATTTTCGATGCCAAATGACTTTAAAATGCATGAAACGTCGAGATTTGATGGAATCTCGAGAAAAAAATTTTTTAACGAATGTTATTTTTTGGACTTTTTTTGTTCAAAAGGGGGGAAATTTCAAAATCGAGCTGGTATTATTGATGCCAAATGACTTCAAAATGCATAAAGCGTCAAAATTTGAAAATCGAATTTGCATTTTCGATGCCAAATGACTTTAAAATGCATAAAACGTCGAGATTTGATGGAATCTCGAGAAAAAAATTTTTTAACGAAAGTTCTTTTTTGGACTTTTTTTGTTCAAAAAGGGGAAAATTTCAAAATCGAGCTGGTATTATTGATGCCAAATGACTTCAAAATGCATAAAGCGTCAAAATTTGATGTTATCTCGAAAAAAATTTTTTGGCGAAAATTGACTTTTTGAAGATTTTTGTTCAAAGGGGGGAGTAAAGGAAAATTTGAAAATAGAATTTGCATTTTCGATGCCAAATGACTTTAAAATGCATAAAACGTCGAGATTTGATGGAATCTCGAGAAAAAAATTTTTTAACGAAAGTTCTTTTTTGGACTTTTTTTGTTCAAAAAGGGGAAAATTTCAAAATCGAGCTGGTATTATTGATGCCAAATGACTTCAAAATGCATAAAGCGTCAAAATTTGATGTTATCTCGAAAAAAAATTTTTGACGAAAATTGACTTTTTTTGAAGATTTTTGTTCAAAGGGGGGAGTAAAGGAAAATTTCAAAATCGAATTTACATTTTCGATGCCAAATGACTTTAAAATGCATGAAACGTCGAGATTTGATGGAATCTCGAGAAAAAATTTTTTTAACGAAAGTTCTTTTTTGGACTTTTTTTGTTCAAAAAGGGGAAAATTTCAAAATCGAGCTGGTATTATTGATGCCAAATGATTTCAAAATGCATAAAGCGTCAAAATTTGATGCTATCACGAAAAAAATTTTTTTACGAAAATTGACTTTTTTTGACGATTTTTGTTCAAACCCCCCAGTAAAGGAAAATTTCAAAATCGAATTTACATTTTCGATGCCAAATGACTTTAAAATGCATGAAACGTCGAGATTTGATGGAATCTCGAGAAAAAAATTTTTTAACGAAAGTTCTTTTTTGGACTTTTTTTGTTCAAAAAGGGGAAAATTTCAAAATCGAGCTGGTATTATTGATGCCAAATGATTTCAAAATGCATAAAGCGTCAAAATTTGATGCTATCACGAAAAAAATTTTTTTACGAAAATTGACTTTTTTTGACGATTTTTGTTCAAACCCCCCAGTAAAGGAAAATTTCAAAATCGAATTTACATTTTCGATGCCAAATGACTTTAAAATGCATAAAACGTCGAGATTTGATGGAATCTCGAGAATAATTTTTTTTAACGAAAGTTCTTTTTTGGACTTTTTTTGTTCAAAAAGGGGAAAATTTCTAAATCGAGCTGGTATTATTGATGCCAAATGACTTCAAAATGCATAAAGCGTCAAAATTTGATGTTATCTCGAAAAAAATTTTTTGGCGAAAATTGACTTTTTTTGAAGATTTTTGTTCAAACCCCCCAGTAAAGGAAAATTTCAAAATCGAATTTACATTTTCGATGCCAAATGACTTTAAAATGCATGAAACGTCGAGATTTGATGGAATCTCGAGAAAAAAAATTTTTAACGAATGTTATTTTTTGGACTTTTTTTGTTCAAAAGGGGGGAAATTTCAAAATCGAGCTGGTATTATTGATGCCAAATGACTTCAAAATGCATAAAGCGTCAAAATTTGAAAATCGAATTTGCATTTTCGATGCCAAATGACTTTAAAATGCATAAAACGTCGAGATTTGATGGAATCTCGAGAAAAAAATTTTTTAACGAAAGTTCTTTTTTGGACTTTTTTTGTTCAAAAAGGGGAAAATTTCTAAATCGAGCTGGTATTATTGATGCCAAATGACTTCAAAATGCATAAAGCGTCAAAATTTGAAAATCGAATTTGCATTTTCGATGCCAAATGACTTTAAAATGCATAAAACGTCGAGATTTGATGGAATCTCGAGAAAAATTTTTTTTAACGAAAGTTCTTTTTTGGACTTTTTTGTTCAAAAAGGGGAAAATTTCAAAATCGAGCTGGTATTATTGATGCCAAATGATTTCAAAATGCATAAAGCGTCAAAATTTGATGTTATCTCGAAAAATTTTTTTTGGCGAAAATTGACTTTTTTTGAAGATTTTTGTTCGAAGGGGGGAGTAAAGGAAAATTTCAAAATCGAATTTACATTTTCGATGCCAAATGACTTTAAAACGTCGAGATTTGATGGAATCTCGAGAAAAAATTTTTTTAACGAAAGTTCTTTTTTGGACTTTTTTTGTTCAAAAGGGGGAAAATTTCAAAATCGAGCTGGTATTATTGATGCCAAATGACTTCAAAATGCATAAAGCGTCAAAATTTGAAAATCGAATTTGCATTTTCGATGCCAAATGACTTTAAAATGCATAAAACGTCGAGATTTGATGGAATCTCGAGAAAAAAAATTTTTAACGAAAGTTCTTTTTTGGACTTTTTTTGTTCAAAAAGGGGAAAATTTCAAAATCGAGCTGGTATTATTGATGCCAAATGACTTCAAAATGCATAAAGCGTCAAAATTTGATGTTATCTCGAAAAAAATTTTTTGGCGAAAATTGACTTTTTTTGAAGATTTTTGTTCAAAGGGGGGAGTAAAGGAAAATTTCAAAATCGAATTTACATTTTCGATGCCAAATGACTTTAAAATGCATGAAACGTCGAGATTTGATGGAATCTCGAGAAAAAATTTTTTTAACGAAAGTTCTTTTTTGGACTTTTTTTGTTCAAAAGGGGGAAAATTTCAAAATCGAGCTGGTATTATTGATGCCAAATGACTTCAAAATGCATAAAGCGTCAAAATTTGATGTTATCTCGAAAAAATTTTTTTGGCGAAAATTGACTTTTTTTGAAGATTTTTGTTCAAAGGGGGGAGTAAAGGAAAATTTCAAAATCGAATTTACATTTTCGATGCCAAATGACTTTAAAATGCATGAAACGTCGAGATTTGATGGAATCTCGAGAAAAAAAATTTTTAACGAATGTTATTTTTTGGACTTTTTTTGTTCAAAAGGGGGGAAATTTCAAAATCGAGCTGGTATTATTGATGCCAAATGACTTCAAAATGCATAAAGCGTCAAAATTTGAAAATCGAATTTGCATTTTCGATGCCAAATGACTTTAAAATGCATAAAACGTCGAGATTTGATGGAATCTCGAGAAAAAAATTTTTTAACGAAAGTTCTTTTTTGGACTTTTTTTGTTCAAAAAGGGGAAAATTTCAAAATCGAGCTGGTATTATTGATGCCAAATGACTTCAAAATGCATAAAGCGTCAAAATTTGATGTTATCTCGAAAAAAATTTTTTGGCGAAAATTGACTTTTTTTGAAGATTTTTGTTCAAAGGGGGGAGTAAAGGAAAATTTCAAAATCGAATTTACATTTTCGATGCCAAATGACTTTAAAATGCATGAAACGTCGAGATTTGATGGAATCTCGAGAAAAATTTTTTTTAACGAAAGTTCTTTTTTGGACTTTTTTTGTTCAAAAGGGGGAAAATTTCAAAATCGAGCTGGTATTATTGATGCCAAATGACTTCAAAATGCATAAAGCGTCAAAATTTGATGTTATCTCGAAAAAATTTTTTTGGCGAAAATTGACTTTTTTTGAAGATTTTTGTTCAAAGGGGGGAGTAAAGGAAAATTTCAAAATCGAATTTACATTTTCGATGCCAAATGACTTTAAAATGCATGAAACGTCGAGATTTGATGGAATCTCGAGAAAAAATTTTTTTAACGAAAGTTCTTTTTTGGACTTTTTTTGTTCAAAAGGGGGAAAATTTCAAAATCGAGCTGGTATTATTGATGCCAAATGACTTCAAAATGCATAAAGCGTCAAAATTTGATGTTATCTCGAAAAATTTTTTTTGGCGAAAATTGACTTTTTTTGAAGATTTTTGTTCAAAGGGGGGAGTAAAGGAAAATTTCAAAATCGAATTTACATTTTCGATGCCAAATGACTTTAAAATGCATGAAACGTCGAGATTTGATGGAATCTCGAGAAAAAAATTTTTTAACGAATGTTATTTTTTGGACTTTTTTTGTTCAAAAGGGGGAAAATTTCAAAATCGAGCTGGTATTATTGATGCCAAATGATTTCAAAATGCATAAAGCGTCAAAATTTGATGCTATCACGAAAAATTTTTTTTTACGAAAATTGACTTTTTTTGACGATTTTTGTTCAAAGGGGGGAGTAAAGGAAAATTTCAAAATCGAATTTACATTTTCGATGCCAAATGACTTTAAAATGCATGAAACGTCGAGATTTGATGGAATCTCGAGAAAAATTTTTTTTAACGAAAGTTCTTTTTTGGACTTTTTTTGTTCAAAAGGGGGAAAATTTCAAAATCGAGCTGGTATTATTGATGCCAAATGACTTCAAAATGCATAAAGCGTCAAAATTTGATGTTATCTCGAAAAAATTTTTTTGGCGAAAATTGACTTTTTTTGAAGATTTTTGTTCAAAGGGGGGAGTAAAGGAAAATTTCAAAATCGAATTTACATTTTCGATGCCAAATGACTTTAAAATGCATGAAACGTCGAGATTTGATGGAATCTCGAGAAAAAAAAATTTTAACGAAAGTTCTTTTTTGGACTTTTTTTGTTCAAAAAGGGGAAAATTTCAAAATCGAGCTGGTATTATTGATGCCAAATGACTTCAAAATGCATAAAGCGTCAAAATTTGATGTTATCTCGAAAAAAATTTTTTGGCGAAAATTGACTTTTTTTGAAGATTTTTGTTCAAAGGGGGGAGTAAAGAAAAATTTCAAAATCGAATTTACATTTTCGATGCCAAATGACTTTAAAATGCATGAAACGTCGAGATTTGATGGAATCTCGAGAAAAAATTTTTTTAACGAAAGTTCTTTTTTGGACTTTTTTTGTTCAAAAAGGGGAAAATTTCAAAATCGAGCTGGTATTATTGATGCCAAATGACTTCAAAATGCATAAAGCGTCAAAATTTGATGTTATCTCGAAAAAAATTTTTTGGCGAAAATTGACTTTTTTTGAAGATTTTTGTTCAAAGGGGGGAGTAAAGGAAAATTTCAAAATCGAATTTACATTTTCGATGCCAAATGACTTTAAAATGCATGAAACGTCGAGATTTGATGGAATCTCGAGAAAAAAAATTTTTAACGAATGTTATTTTTTGGACTTTTTTTGTTCAAAAGGGGGGAAATTTCAAAATCGAGCTGGTATTATTGATGCCAAATGACTTCAAAATGCATAAAGCGTCAAAATTTGAAAATCGAATTTGCATTTTCGATGCCAAATGACTTTAAAATGCATAAAACGTCGAGATTTGATGGAATCTCGAGAAAATTTTTTTTAACGAAAGTTCTTTTTTGGACTTTTTTTGTTCAAAAAGGGGAAAATTTCAAAATCGAGCTGGTATTATTGATGCCAAATGACTTCAAAATGCATAAAGCGTCAAAATTTGATGTTATCTCGAAAAAAAATTTTTGGCGAAAATTGACTTTTTTTGAAGATTTTTGTTCAAAGGGGGGAGTAAAGGAAAATTTCAAAATCGAATTTACATTTTCGATGCCAAATGACTTTAAAATGCATGAAACGTCGAGATTTGATGGAATCTCGAGAAAAAAAATTTTTAACGAATGTTATTTTTTGGACTTTTTTTGTTCAAAAAGGGGAAAATTTCAAAATCGAGCTGGTATTATTGATGCCAAATGACTTCAAAATGCATAAAGCGTCAAAATTTGAAAATCGAATTTGCATTTTCGATGCCAAATGACTTTAAAATGCATAAAACGTCGAGATTTGATGGAATCTCGAGAAAATTTTTTTTAACGAAAGTTCTTTTTTGGACTTTTTTTGTTCAAAAAGGGGAAAATTTCAAAATCGAGCTGGTATTATTGATGCCAAATGACTTCAAAATGCATAAAGCGTCAAAATTTGATGTTATCTCGAAAAAAATTTTTTGGCGAAAATTGACTTTTTTTGAAGATTTTTGTTCAAAGGGGGGAGTAAAGGAAAATTTCAAAATCGAATTTACATTTTCGATGCCAAATGACTTTAAAATGCATGAAACGTCGAGATTTGATGGAATCTCGAGAAAAAAATTTTTTAACGAAAGTTATTTTTTGGACTTTTTTTGTTCAAAAGGGGGGAAATTTCAAAATCGAGCTGGTATTATTGATGCCAAATGACTTCAAAATGCATAAAGCGTCAAAATTTGAAAATCGAATTTGCATTTTCGATGCCAAATGACTTTAAAATGCATAAAACGTCGAGATTTGATGGAATCTCGAGAAAAAAATTTTTTAACGAAAGTTCTTTTTTGGACTTTTTTTGTTCAAAAAGGGGAAAATTTCAAAATCGAGCTGGTATTATTGATGCCAAATGACTTCAAAATGCATAAAGCGTCAAAATTTGATGTTATCTCGAAAAAAATTTTTTGGCGAAAATTGACTTTTTTTGAAGATTTTTGTTCAAAGGGGGGAGTAAAGGAAAATTTCAAAATCGAATTTACATTTTCGATGCCAAATGACTTTAAAATGCATGAAACGTCGAGATTTGATGGAATCTCGAGAAAAATTTTTTTTAACGAAAGTTCTTTTTTGGACTTTTTTTGTTCAAAAGGGGGAAAATTTCAAAATCGAGCTGGTATTATTGATGCCAAATGACTTCAAAATGCATAAAGCGTCAAAATTTGATGTTATCTCGAAAAAATTTTTTTGGCGAAAATTGACTTTTTTTGAAGATTTTTGTTCAAAGGGGGGAGTAAAGGAAAATTTCAAAATCGAATTTACATTTTCGATGCCAAATGACTTTAAAATGCATGAAACGTCGAGATTTGATGGAATCTCGAGAAAAAATTTTTTTAACGAAAGTTCTTTTTTGGACTTTTTTTGTTCAAAAGGGGGAAAATTTCAAAATCGAGCTGGTATTATTGATGCCAAATGACTTCAAAATGCATAAAGCGTCAAAATTTGATGTTATCTCGAAAAATTTTTTTTGGCGAAAATTGACTTTTTTTGAAGATTTTTGTTCAAAGGGGGGAGTAAAGGAAAATTTCAAAATCGAATTTACATTTTCGATGCCAAATGACTTTAAAATGCATGAAACGTCGAGATTTGATGGAATCTCGAGAAAAAATATTTTTAACGAATGTTATTTTTTGGACTTTTTTTGTTCAAAAGGGGGGAAATTTCAAAATCGAGCTGGTATTTCTGATGCCAAATGACTTCAAAATGCATAAAACGTCAAAATTTGAAAATAGAATTTGCATTTTCGATGCCAAATGACTTTAAAATGCATAAAACGTCGAGATTTGATGGAATCTCGAGAAAATTTTTTTTTAACGAAAGTTCTTTTTTGGACTTTTTTGTTCAAAAAGGGGAAAATTTCTAAATCGAGCTGGTATTATTGATGCCAAATGACTTCAAAATGCATAAAGCGTCAAAATTTGATGTTATCTCGAAAAAAAATTTTTGGCGAAAATTGACTTTTTTTGAAGATTTTTGTTCAAAGGGGGGAGTAAAGGAAAATTTCAAAATCGAATTTACATTTTCGATGCCAAATGACTTTAAAATGCATGAAACGTCGAGATTTGATGGAATCTCGAGAAAAAAATTTTTTAACGAATGTTATTTTTTGTACTTTTTTTGTTCAAAAGGGGGAAAATTTCAAAATCGAGCTGGTATTATTGATGCCAAATGACTTCAAAATGCATAAAGCGTCAAAATTTGATGTTATCTCGAAAAAATTTTTTTGGCGAAAATTGACTTTTTTTGAAGATTTTTGTTCAAAGGGGGGAGTAAAGGAAAATTTCAAAATCGAATTTACATTTTCGATGCCAAATGACTTTAAAATGCATGAAACGTCGAGATTTGATGGAATCTCGAGAAAAAAAAATTTTAACGAAAGTTCTTTTTTGGACTTTTTTTGTTCAAAAAGGGGAAAATTTCAAAATCGAGCTGGTATTATTGATGCCAAATGACTTCAAAATGCATAAAGCGTCAAAATTTGATGTTATCTCGAAAAAAATTTTTTGGCGAAAATTGACTTTTTTTGAAGATTTTTGTTCAAAGGGGGGAGTAAAGAAAAATTTCAAAATCGAATTTACATTTTCGATGCCAAATGACTTTAAAATGCATGAAACGTCGAGATTTGATGGAATCTCGAGAAAAAAATTTTTTAACGAAAGTTCTTTTTTGGACTTTTTTTGTTCAAAAAGGGGAAAATTTCAAAATCGAGCTGGTATTATTGATGCCAAATGACTTCAAAATGCATAAAGCGTCAAAATTTGATGTTATCTCGAAAAAAATTTTTTGGCGAAAATTGACTTTTTTTGAAGATTTTTGTTCAAAGGGGGGAGTAAAGGAAAATTTCAAAATCGAATTTACATTTTCGATGCCAAATGACTTTAAAATGCATGAAACGTCGAGATTTGATGGAATCTCGAGAAAAAAAATTTTTAACGAATGTTATTTTTTGGACTTTTTTTGTTCAAAAGGGGGGAAATTTCAAAATCGAGCTGGTATTATTGATGCCAAATGACTTCAAAATGCATAAAGCGTCAAAATTTGAAAATCGAATTTGCATTTTCGATGCCAAATGACTTTAAAATGCATAAAACGTCGAGATTTGATGGAATCTCGAGAAAATTTTTTTTAACGAAAGTTCTTTTTTGGACTTTTTTTGTTCAAAAAGGGGAAAATTTCAAAATCGAGCTGGTATTATTGATGCCAAATGATTTCAAAATGCATAAAGCGTCAAAATTTGATGCTATCACGAAAAATTTTTTTTTACGAAAATTGACTTTTTTTGACGATTTTTGTTCAAAGGGGGGAGTAAAGGAAAATTTCAAAATCGAATTTACATTTTCGATGCCAAATGACTTTAAAATGCATGAAACGTCGAGATTTGATGGAATCTCGAGAAAAAAAATTTTTAACGAATGTTATTTTTTGGACTTTTTTTGTTCAAAAGGGGGGAAATTTCAAAATCGAGCTGGTATTATTGATGCCAAATGACTTCAAAATGCATAAAGCGTCAAAATTTGAAAATCGAATTTGCATTTTCGATGCCAAATGACTTTAAAATGCATAAAACGTCGAGATTTGATGGAATCTCGAGAAAATTTTTTTTAACGAAAGTTCTTTTTTGGACTTTTTTTGTTCAAAAAGGGGAAAATTTCAAAATCGAGCTGGTATTATTGATGCCAAATGACTTCAAAATGCATAAAGCGTCAAAATTTGATGTTATCTCGAAAAAAATTTTTTGGCGAAAATTGACTTTTTTTGAAGATTTTTGTTCAAAGGGGGGAGTAAAGGAAAATTTCAAAATCGAATTTACATTTTCGATGCCAAATGACTTTAAAATGCATGAAACGTCGAGATTTGATGGAATCTCGAGAAAAAAAAATTTTAACGAATGTTATTTTTTGGACTTTTTTTGTTCAAAAGGGGGGAAATTTCAAAATCGAGCTGGTATTATTGATGCCAAATGACTTCAAAATGCATAAAGCGTCAAAATTTGAAAATCGAATTTGCATTTTCGATGCCAAATGACTTTAAAATGCATGAAACGTCGAGATTTGATGGAATCTCGAGAAAAATTTTTTTTAACGAAAGTTCTTTTTTGGACTTTTTTTGTTCAAAAGGGGGAAAATTTCAAAATCGAGCTGGTATTATTGATGCCAAATGACTTCAAAATGCATAAAGCGGCAAAATTTGATGTTATCTCGAAAAAAAATTTTTGGCGAAAATTGACTTTTTTTGAAGATTTTTGTTCAAAGGGGGGAGTAAAGGAAAATTTCAAAATCGAATTTACATTTTCGATGCCAAATGACTTTAAAATGCATGAAACGTCGAGATTTGATGGAATCTCGAGAAAAAAAATTTTTAACGAATGTTATTTTTTGGACTTTTTTTGTTCAAAAGGGGGGAAATTTCAAAATCGAGCTGGTATTATTGATGCCAAATGACTTCAAAATGCATAAAGCGTCAAAATTTGAAAATCGAATTTGCATTTTCGATGCCAAATGACTTTAAAATGCATAAAACGTCGAGATTTGATGGAATCTCGAGAAAATTTTTTTTAACGAAAGTTCTTTTTTGGACTTTTTTTGTTCAAAAAGGGGAAAATTTCAAAATCGAGCTGGTATTATTGATGCCAAATGACTTCAAAATGCATAAAGCGTCAAAATTTGATGTTATCTCGAAAAAAATTTTTTGGCGAAAATTGACTTTTTTTGAAGATTTTTGTTCAAAGGGGGGAGTAAAGGAAAATTTCAAAATCGAATTTACATTTTCGATGCCAAATGACTTTAAAATGCATGAAACGTCGAGATTTGATGGAATCTCGAGAAAAAAAATTTTTAACGAATGTTATTTTTTGGACTTTTTTTGTTCAAAAGGGGGGAAATTTCAAAATCGAGCTGGTATTATTGATGCCAAATGACTTCAAAATGCATAAAGCGTCAAAATTTGAAAATCGAATTTGCATTTTCGATGCCAAATGACTTTAAAATGCATGAAACGTCGAGATTTGATGGAATCTCGAGAAAAATTTTTTTTAACGAAAGTTCTTTTTTGGACTTTTTTTGTTCAAAAGGGGGAAAATTTCAAAATCGAGCTGGTATTATTGATGCCAAATGACTTCAAAATGCATAAAGCGGCAAAATTTGATGTTATCTCGAAAAAAAATTTTTGGCGAAAATTGACTTTTTTTGAAGATTTTTGTTCAAAGGGGGGAGTAAAGGAAAATTTCAAAATCGAATTTACATTTTCGATGCCAAATGACTTTAAAATGCATGAAACGTCGAGATTTGATGGAATCTCGAGAAAAAAATTTTTTAACGAATGTTATTTTTTGGACTTTTTTTGTTCAAAAGGGGGAAAATTTCAAAATCGAGCTGGTATTATTGATGCCAAATGATTTCAAAATGCATAAAGCGTCAAAATTTGATGCTATCACGAAAAATTTTTTTTTACGAAAATTGACTTTTTTTGACGATTTTTGTTCAAAGGGGGGAGTAAAGGAAAATTTCAAAATCGAATTTACATTTTCGATGCCAAATGACTTTAAAATGCATAAAACGTCGAGATTTGATGGAATCTCGAGAAAAATTTTTTTTAACGAAAGTTCTTTTTTGGACTTTTTTGTTCAAAAAGGGGAAAATTTCTAAATCGAGCTGGTATTATTGATGCCAAATGACTTCAAAATGCATAAAGCGTCAAAATTTGATGTTATCTCGAAAAAAATTTTTTGGCGAAAATTGACTTTTTTTGAAGATTTTTGTTCAAAGGGGGGAGTAAAGGAAAATTTCAAAATCGAATTTACATTTTCGATGCCAAATGACTTTAAAATGCATGAAACGTCGAGATTTGATGGAATCTCGAGAAAAAAAATTTTTAACGAAAGTTCTTTTTTGGACTTTTTTTGTTCAAAAGGGGGAAAATTTCAAAATCGAGCTGGTATTATTGATGCCAAATGACTTCAAAATGCATAAAGCGTCAAAATTTGATGTTATCTCGAAAAAATTTTTTTGGCGAAAATTGACTTTTTTTGAAGATTTTTGTTCAAAGGGGGGAGTAAAGGAAAATTTCAAAATCGAATTTACATTTTCGATGCCAAATGACTTTAAAATGCATGAAACGTCGAGATTTGATGGAATCTCGAGAAAAAATTTTTTTAACGAAAGTTCTTTTTTGGACTTTTTTGTTCAAAAAGGGGAAAATTTCAAAATCGAGCTGGTATTATTGATGCCAAATGACTTCAAAATGCATAAAGCGTCAAAATTTGATGTTATCTCGAAAAAATTTTTTTGGCGAAAATTGACTTTTTTTGAAGATTTTTGTTCAAAGGGGGGAGTAAAGAAAAATTTCAAAATCGAATTTACATTTTCGATGCCAAATGACTTTAAAATGCATGAAACGTCGAGATTTGATGGAATCTCGAGAAAAATTTTTTTAACGAAAGTTCTTTTTTGGACTTTTTTTGTTCAAAAAGGGGAAAATTTCAAAATCGAGCTGGTATTATTGATGCCAAATGATTTCAAAATGCATAAAGCGTCAAAATTTGATGCTATCACGAAAAATTTTTTTTTACGAAAATTGACTTTTTTTGACGATTTTTGTTCAAAGGGGGGAGTAAAGGAAAATTTCAAAATCGAATTTACATTTTCGATGCCAAATGACTTTAAAATGCATGAAACGTCGAGATTTGATGGAATCTCGAGAAAAAATTTTTTTAACGAAAGTTCTTTTTTGGACTTTTTTTGTTCAAAAGGGGGAAAATTTCAAAATCGAGCTGGTATTATTGATGCCAAATGACTTCAAAATGCATAAAGCGTCAAAATTTGATGTTATCTCGAAAAAAAATTTTTGGCGAAAATTGACTTTTTTTGAAGATTTTTGTTCAAAGGGGGGAGTAAAGGAAAATTTCAAAATCGAATTTACATTTTCGATGCCAAATGACTTTAAAATGCATGAAACGTCGAGATTTGATGGAATCTCGAGAAAAAAATTTTTTAACGAAAGTTCTTTTTTGGACTTTTTTTGTTCAAAAAGGGGAAAATTTCAAAATCGAGCTGGTATTATTGATGCCAAATGACTTCAAAATGCATAAAGCGTCAAAATTTGATGTTATCTCGAAAAAAATTTTTTGACGAAAATTGACTTTTTTTGAAGATTTTTGTTCAAGGGGGGAGTAAAGGAAAATTTCAAAATCGAATTTACATTTTCGATGCCAAATGACTTTAAAATGCATGAAACGTCGAGATTTGATGGAATCTCGAGAAAAAAATTTTTTAACGAAAGTTCTTTTTTGGACTTTTTTTGTTCAAAAAGGGGAAAATTTCTAAATCGAGCTGGTATTATTGATGCCAAATGACTTCAAAATGCATAAAGCGTCAAAATTTGATGTTATCTCGAAAAAAGATGGGTGGGTAATGTCTGCGACATAACCGGAGAGATGTAGAATACATAAGGAACACGTTCTTCAAATATGTTGATACTCATTGGAATTTTCGGACAAAAGGTGATTTGGGCGAGGAATATTTCAAATTATTCTTTACAAAAATGATGGTGGTCCTAAAAAGGACCGGTTTTGTTGGCGTTGTTGGCCTTGGTGAGGGAGATGGCTAACGATGAAATTAATTGTTAGCATGAGGAAGTCGCGTAGTACTGGCCAATGGAAGAACAGATAATAATTGATTCCTGAAAATCAATTTTTCTTTATTCATGTAAATTATACATACTTACAAATCTAATAGAAGATTCCTGGTCATATTTCTGAATCATTAGTGCGAACATTGTGTAATTTGGTGAAGTACAATGAAAGTTACAAACTTTCCAAACTCGACCTTCTGTTCCTTCAGAAATATTGAAATGGGGTGTCTATATTAAACCGTTAGTCGTGGTCACAATAAAAAAAGATGGGTGGGTAATGTCTGTCACATAACCGGAGCGTCGTGATTTCAATTCGAGACGTTAATTTAAATCTAATAATATTCAACAGAATCACGTTTGAATGGGAAATTTTCAAATAATTCTCTATGGTAATAATGGTGGTTCTGAAAAGAACCTTTGGTATCGGCGTTGGTGTTGATGGTGATGCGCTGGATCGTTGGATATTTTTGGCATGATAGTTACGTGCCTGGCGAACTGTTTTGTAGCCTCGAACAAAACGACAAGACTGGCTTCTTCGGGTACCATTACGGCTGAACTTTATAAGCTTAGCTCGACTTTGAAATCCTGCACAATCTCACGAATCAGACACTGGTAGGGCCATTTTGTTTGCTACTAGCACGGAGCTGCACAAAAAAATTATTTAATGCAGTTAGTTCACAGAGGCTGCTAAAAAGCTCGAATAGAAGCATGCGACTTCAACATTTCTCTTAAACACATGCAACAACACATTCGTTTTGGTAATACTGATAATAACAGTAGAAAGGAATGGAAAAACAGTGCACGAAACGAGCGAGAGGATAATTTAATTTTTTGTTCCGTGTGCAAGCTGCTTCTTTCCACACAACGTATTATGTTGATTGTTGAAAATTTGTTACACACCTTAAAATGAAAGTTTCAGTTTAACTCTCACTAGAACACAATTGATTGGTCCTGAAAAGAACCGTTGCTTTTATTATAATTTACGCCCACTCCCAGCGGACACTGTGAGCCAGTTTGATTTCTTTTGCGAGAAAGTTACGTACTTGGCGCACTATTTTGTATCCTCAAACAAACCGACCAAGTAGGCATCACTGGCTTCATCACGGCTGAGTTTTGTAAGCGTAGCTCGACTTTGAAGTAATACACAACCTTACGAACCAGACGCTGGAATGTTAGCCAGCGGATTAGTTTCTTTGTTGCCCTTTATTTGGGGCGAAATACTGGCATGGCGACAGTTCCTGATCGGTAATTGGTTGCGATGGGCCACCAGTAGCTGGGGCACTTTTGCGGACCGTCATCATTGCCAACTGTTTTCCTCCGGTGGACTGGCTGCTTGCTAGCGCTTGAACGAATACGAATGATGAGAAAAACCGACCGACCAATATTCATATATGAAAACACGAGAAAGCACTACTATCACTCTCTCGCTCGTTTTCGTGCCATTCCTGTGCCTTTCCTTTCCGTTCGGCTACCAATACTAGCATAACCAAAACGAATATTCTGTCTTTCCATCGCCTTCAATCTAGTGGCCAGTGCTAGCAAACTTGTATGTTCAGTTTTTCAATAACAACATTCCAACAATATTTTCAAAGAATGTTGCAGATTTGAAAAGAAGGAAGGAAAAGATTTTCACAAATTTAAATTCTTTTGTCTTATTTGTTAGCGGTGATACTGGCCATGGGATGGTGGGGGAACACCCACATTCGTTTGTTATGATAGTATTAGCAGCAGAAAGGAATGGAAAAGCAGTGCACGAAAACGAGCGAGAGGATAATTTAAATTCTCTTTCTTTCTTTCCACACATCGTATTTCTTATATAGCTTTCTGAAAATTATTTATTATACACCATAAAATGTAAATTTCAGTTTAACTCTTATTAGAACACAATTAATTGGTCCTGTAAAGAACCGTTTATTGTTTTATTGCGGGAGCATAATTCAGACGCACTCCCCGCGGACACGGTGAGCCAGTTTAACTCTTATTAGAACGCAGATTAGTTTCTCTGTTGCCCTTTAGTTGGGGCGAAATTCTTGCAGGGCGACAGTTCCTGATCGGGTTGCGATGAGTCACCAGTAGCTGGGGCACTTTTTCCGACCGTCGTCATCGCCAACTGCTTTCCTTCGGTGGACTGGCTGCTTGCTAGCGCTTGAACGAATACGAATGATGCGAAAAACCGACCGACCAATATTCATATATGAACACACGAGAAAGCACTACTATCGCTCTCTCGCTCGTTTTCGTGCCATTCTTGTGCCTTTCCTTTCCGTTCGGCTACCAATACTAGCATAACCAAAACGAATATTCTGTCTTTCCATCGCATTCAATCTAGTGGCCAGTGCTAGCAAACTTGCATGTTCAGTTTTTCAATAACAACATTCCAACAATATTTTCAAAGAATGTTGCAGATTTGAAAAGAAGGAAGGAAAAGATTTTCACAAATTTAAATTCTTTTGTGTTATTTGTTAGCGCTGATAAAGGATATTTAGTTTGCTACTAGCAAAGGAGCTGCACAAACAAATCGATTTATGTAGTTAATCAACGGAAGCTGCCAAATAGTTCAATAAAATAATTCAAATTGTAATAGCGACATGCAATTGTGGCAACACTGGCCATGGCGGGAGAATACGCACATTCGTTTTCGTTATGATGGTATTAGCAGCAGAAAGGAATGGAAATGCAGTGCACGAAAACGAGCGAGAGAGGATAATTTAAATTCTCTTTCTTTCTTTCCACACATCGTATTTCTTATATAGCTTTCTGAAAATTATTTGTTATACACCATAAAATGTAAATTTCAGTTTAACACTTATTAGAACACAATTAATTGGTCCTGTAAAGAACCCGCGGACACGGTGAGCCAGTTTAACTCTTATTAGAACACAGATTAGTTTCTCTGTTGCCCTTTAGTTGGGGCGAAATTCTTGCAGGGCGACAGTTCCTGATCGGGTTGTGATGAGTCACCAGTAGCTGGGGCACTTTTTCCGACCGTCGTCATCGCCAACTGCTTTCCTTCGGTGGACTGGCTGCTTGCTAGTGCTTGAACTTGAACGAATACGAATGATGAGAAAAACCGACCGACAGATATTTTTATAATCGCGCTAATATGCACTACTATCGCTTTCTCGCTCGTTCTCGTGCCGTGCATGAGCCTTTCCTTTCCGTCCGGCTTCTAATGGCCTAACCAAAGGAATATGCCGTCTTTCCCCCACCAACTGCTCTCGTCAAGCAACCCAATGCGAATAATCATAGGAACAAACATGTAGTGGACCTATATATAAACTTTTCATTATTTTATTGTTCGGTTGGTCTACCAAAGTGACGGCTGTGTGCGGGATGGGCTGAAAATTTTCACTTTTCCGAGTCGTTTTCGAAAGATTTTTCAAAGCACATTTTTTTGTTATTAGTGCATGTTATACATACTTCAAATTTTAATACAGCATAGAGGAACGTATTTTCAACAAATTGGCCTAAAAATCAAATCATTCTGTTAAGTATGATAAAAGTTATTAACGTTCAAAATCTGACGCGGCGCCGCAGCCGATATTTTGAAACGGGACCCCTATATTGAAAGCTTAAATGTATTCTACATTAAAAATTTTTTGGCGAAAATTGACTTTTTTTGAAGATTTTTGTTCAAAGGGGGGAGTAAAGGAAAATTTCAAAATCGAATTTACATTTTCGATGCCAAATGACTTTAAAATGCATAAAACGTCGAGATTTGATGGAATCTCGAGAATAAATTTTTTTAACGAAAGTTCTTTTTTGGACTTTTTTTGTTCAAAAAGGGGAAAATTTCTAAATCGAGCTGGTATTATTGATGCCAAATGACTTCAAAATGCATAAAGCGTCAAAATTTGATGTTATCTCGAAAAAATTTTTTTGGCGAAAATTGACTTTTTTTGAAGATTTTTGTTCAAAGGGGGGAGTAAAGGAAAATTTCAAAATCGAATTTACATTTTCGATGCCAAATGACTTTAAAATGCATGAAACGTCGAGATTTGATGGAATCTCGAGAAAAAAAATTTTTAACGAAAGTTCTTTTTTGGACTTTTTTTGTTCAAAAAGGGGAAAATTTCTAAATCGAGCTGGTATTATTGATGCCAAATGACTTCAAAATGCATAAAGCGTCAAAATTTGATGTTATCTCGAAAAATTTTTTTTGGCGAAAATTGACTTTTTTTGAAGATTTTTGTTCAAAGGGGGGAGTAAAGGAAAATTTCAAAATCGAATTTACATTTTCGATGCCAAATGACTTTAAAATGCATGAAACGTCGAGATTTGATGGAATCTCGAGAAAAAAATTTTTTAACGAAAGTTCTTTTTTGGACTTTTTTTGTTCAAAAGGGGGAAAATTTCAAAATCGAGCTGGTATTATTGATGCCAAATGACTTCAAAATGCATAAAGCGTCAAAATTTGAAAATCGAATTTGCATTTTCGATGCCAAATGACTTTAAAATGCATAAAACGTCGAGATTTGATGGAATCTCGAGAAAAAAAATTTTTAACGAAAGTTCTTTTTTGGACTTTTTTTGTTCAAAAAGGGGAAAATTTCAAAATCGAGCTGGTATTATTGATGCCAAATGACTTCAAAATGCATAAAGCGTCAAAATTTGATGTTATCTCGAAAAAAATTTTTTGGCGAAAATTGACTTTTTTTGAAGATTTTTGTTCAAAGGGGGGAGTAAAGGAAAATTTCAAAATCGAATTTACATTTTCGATGCCAAATGACTTTAAAATGCATGAAACGTCGAGATTTGATGGAATCTCGAGAAAAAAATTTTTTAACGAATGTTATTTTTTGGACTTTTTTTGTTCAAAAGGGGGGAAATTTCAAAATCGAGCTGGTATTATTGATGCCAAATGACTTCAAAATGCATAAAGCGTCAAAATTTGAAAATCGAATTTGCATTTTCGATGCCAAATGACTTTAAAATGCATAAAACGTCGAGATTTGATGGAATCTCGAGAAAAAAAATTTTTAACGAAAGTTCTTTTTTGGACTTTTTTTGTTCAAAAAGGGGAAAATTTCAAAATCGAGCTGGTATTATTGATGCCAAATGACTTCAAAATGCATAAAGCGTCAAAATTTGATGTTATCTCGAAAAAAAATTTTTGGCGAAAATTGACTTTTTGAAGATTTTTGTTCAAAGGGGGGAGTAAAGGAAAATTTGAAAATAGAATTTGCATTTTCGATGCCAAATGACTTTAAAATGCATAAAACGTCGAGATTTGATGGAATCTCGAGAAAAAAAATTTTTAACGAAAGTTCTTTTTTGGACTTTTTTTGTTCAAAAAGGGGAAAATTTCAAAATCGAGCTGGTATTATTGATGCCAAATGACTTCAAAATGCATAAAGCGTCAAAATTTGATGTTATCTCGAAAAAAAATTTTTGACGAAAATTGACTTTTTTTGAAGATTTTTGTTCAAAGGGGGGAGTAAAGGAAAATTTCAAAATCGAATTTACATTTTCGATGCCAAATGACTTTAAAATGCATGAAACGTCGAGATTTGATGGAATCTCGAGAAAAAATTTTTTTAACGAAAGTTCTTTTTTGGACTTTTTTTGTTCAAAAAGGGGAAAATTTCAAAATCGAGCTGGTATTATTGATGCCAAATGATTTCAAAATGCATAAAGCGTCAAAATTTGATGCTATCACGAAAAAAATTTTTTTACGAAAATTGACTTTTTTTGACGATTTTTGTTCAAACCCCCCAGTAAAGGAAAATTTCAAAATCGAATTTACATTTTCGATGCCAAATGACTTTAAAATGCATGAAACGTCGAGATTTGATGGAATCTCGAGAAAAAATTTTTTTAACGAAAGTTCTTTTTTGGACTTTTTTTGTTCAAAAAGGGGAAAATTTCAAAATCGAGCTGGTATTATTGATGCCAAATGATTTCAAAATGCATAAAGCGTCAAAATTTGATGCTATCACGAAAAAATTTTTTTTACGAAAATTGACTTTTTTTGACGATTTTTGTTCAAACCCCCCAGTAAAGGAAAATTTCAAAATCGAATTTACATTTTCGATGCCAAATGACTTTAAAATGCATAAAACGTCGAGATTTGATGGAATCTCGAGAATAATTTTTTTTAACGAAAGTTCTTTTTTGGACTTTTTTTGTTCAAAAAGGGGAAAATTTCTAAATCGAGCTGGTATTATTGATGCCAAATGACTTCAAAATGCATAAAGCGTCAAAATTTGATGTTATCTCGAAAAAAAATTTTTGGCGAAAATTGACTTTTTTTGAAGATTTTTGTTCAAACCCCCCAGTAAAGGAAAATTTCAAAATCGAATTTACATTTTCGATGCCAAATGACTTTAAAATGCATGAAACGTCGAGATTTGATGGAATCTCGAGAAAAAAATTTTTTAACGAATGTTATTTTTTGGACTTTTTTTGTTCAAAAGGGGGGAAATTTCAAAATCGAGCTGGTATTATTGATGCCAAATGACTTCAAAATGCATAAAGCGTCAAAATTTGAAAATCGAATTTGCATTTTCGATGCCAAATGACTTTAAAATGCATAAAACGTCGAGATTTGATGGAATCTCGAGAAAAAATTTTTTTAACGAAAGTTCTTTTTTGGACTTTTTTTGTTCAAAAAGGGGAAAATTTCAAAATCGAGCTGGTATTATTGATGCCAAATGACTTCAAAATGCATAAAGCGTCAAAATTTGATGTTATCTCGAAAAAAATTTTTTGGCGAAAATTGACTTTTTTTGAAGATTTTTGTTCAAAGGGGGGAGTAAAGGAAAATTTGAAAATAGAATTTGCATTTTCGATGCCAAATGACTTTAAAATGCATAAAACGTCGAGATTTGATGGAATCTCGAGAAAAAAATTTTTTAACGAAAGTTCTTTTTTGGACTTTTTTTGTTCAAAAAGGGGAAAATTTCTAAATCGAGCTGGTATTATTGATGCCAAATGACTTCAAAATGCATAAAGCGTCAAAATTTGAAAATCGAATTTGCATTTTCGATGCCAAATGACTTTAAAATGCATAAAACGTCGAGATTTGATGGAATCTCGAGAAAAAATTTTTTTAACGAAAGTTCTTTTTTGGACTTTTTTGTTCAAAAAGGGGAAAATTTCAAAATCGAGCTGGTATTATTGATGCCAAATGATTTCAAAATGCATAAAGCGTCAAAATTTGATGCTATCACGAAAAAAATTTTTTTACGAAAATTGACTTTTTTTGACGATTTTTGTTCAAAGGGGGGAGTAAAGGAAAATTTCAAAATCGAATTTACATTTTCGATGCCAAATGACTTTAAAATGCATGAAACGTCGAGATTTGATGGAATCTCGAGAAAAAATTTTTTTAACGAAAGTTCTTTTTTGGACTTTTTTTGTTCAAAAGGGGGAAAATTTCAAAATCGAGCTGGTATTATTGATGCCAAATGACTTCAAAATGCATAAAGCGTCAAAATTTGAAAATCGAATTTGCATTTTCGATGCCAAATGACTTTAAAATGCATAAAACGTCGAGATTTGATGGAATCTCGAGAAAAAAATTTTTTAACGAAAGTTCTTTTTTGGACTTTTTTTGTTCAAAAAGGGGAAAATTTCTAAATCGAGCTGGTATTATTGATGCCAAATGACTTCAAAATGCATAAAGCGTCAAAATTTGATGTTATCTCGAAAAATTTTTTTTGGCGAAAATTGACTTTTTTTGAAGATTTTTGTTCGAAGGGGGGAGTAAAGGAAAATTTCAAAATCGAATTTACATTTTCGATGCCAAATGACTTTAAAACGTCGAGATTTGATGGAATCTCGAGAAAAAATTTTTTTAACGAAAGTTCTTTTTTGGACTTTTTTTGTTCAAAAGGGGGAAAATTTCAAAATCGAGCTGGTATTATTGATGCCAAATGACTTCAAAATGCATAAAGCGTCAAAATTTGAAAATCGAATTTGCATTTTCGATGCCAAATGACTTTAAAATGCATAAAACGTCGAGATTTGATGGAATCTCGAGAAAAAAATTTTTTAACGAAAGTTCTTTTTTGGACTTTTTTTGTTCAAAAAGGGGAAAATTTCAAAATCGAGCTGGTATTATTGATGCCAAATGACTTCAAAATGCATAAAGCGTCAAAATTTGATGTTATCTCGAAAAAAATTTTTTGGCGAAAATTGACTTTTTTTGAAGATTTTTGTTCAAAGGGGGGAGTAAAGGAAAATTTCAAAATCGAATTTACATTTTCGATGCCAAATGACTTTAAAATGCATGAAACGTCGAGATTTGATGGAATCTCGAGAAAAAAATTTTTTAACGAAAGTTCTTTTTTGGACTTTTTTTGTTCAAAAGGGGGAAAATTTCAAAATCGAGCTGGTATTATTGATGCCAAATGACTTCAAAATGCATAAAGCGTCAAAATTTGATGTTATCTCGAAAAAATTTTTTTGGCGAAAATTGACTTTTTTTGAAGATTTTTGTTCAAAGGGGGGAGTAAAGGAAAATTTCAAAATCGAATTTACATTTTCGATGCCAAATGACTTTAAAATGCATGAAACGTCGAGATTTGATGGAATCTCGAGAAAAAAAATTTTTAACGAATGTTATTTTTTGGACTTTTTTTGTTCAAAAGGGGGGAAATTTCAAAATCGAGCTGGTATTATTGATGCCAAATGACTTCAAAATGCATAAAGCGTCAAAATTTGAAAATCGAATTTGCATTTTCGATGCCAAATGACTTTAAAATGCATAAAACGTCGAGATTTGATGGAATCTCGAGAAAAAAATTTTTTAACGAAAGTTCTTTTTTGGACTTTTTTTGTTCAAAAAGGGGAAAATTTCAAAATCGAGCTGGTATTATTGATGCCAAATGACTTCAAAATGCATAAAGCGTCAAAATTTGATGTTATCTCGAAAAAAAATTTTTGGCGAAAATTGACTTTTTTTGAAGATTTTTGTTCAAAGGGGGGAGTAAAGGAAAATTTGAAAATAGAATTTGCATTTTCGATGCCAAATGACTTTAAAATGCATGAAACGTCGAGATTTGATGGAATCTCGAGAAAAAATTTTTTTAACGAAAGTTATTTTTTGGACTTTTTTTGTTCAAAAGGGGGGAAATTTCAAAATCGAGCTGGTATTATTGATGCCAAATGACTTCAAAATGCATAAAGCGTCAAAATTTGAAAATCGAATTTGCATTTTCGATGCCAAATGACTTTAAAATGCATAAAACGTCGAGATTTGATGGAATCTCGAGAAAAAAAATTTTTAACGAAAGTTCTTTTTTGGACTTTTTTTGTTCAAAAAGGGGAAAATTTCAAAATCGAGCTGGTATTATTGATGCCAAATGACTTCAAAATGCATAAAGCGTCAAAATTTGATGTTATCTCGAAAAAATTTTTTTGGCGAAAATTGACTTTTTTTGAAGATTTTTGTTCAAAGGGGGGAGTAAAGGAAAATTTCAAAATCGAATTTACATTTTCGATGCCAAATGACTTTAAAATGCATGAAACGTCGAGATTTGATGGAATCTCGAGAAAAAATTTTTTTAACGAAAGTTCTTTTTTGGACTTTTTTTGTTCAAAAGGGGGAAAATTTCAAAATCGAGCTGGTATTATTGATGCCAAATGACTTCAAAATGCATAAAGCGTCAAAATTTGATGTTATCTCGAAAAAATTTTTTTGGCGAAAATTGACTTTTTTTGAAGATTTTTGTTCAAAGGGGGGAGTAAAGGAAAATTTCAAAATCGAATTTACATTTTCGATGCCAAATGACTTTAAAATGCATGAAACGTCGAGATTTGATGGAATCTCGAGAAAAAATTTTTTTAACGAAAGTTCTTTTTTGGACTTTTTTTGTTCAAAAGGGGGAAAATTTCAAAATCGAGCTGGTATTATTGATGCCAAATGACTTCAAAATGCATAAAGCGTCAAAATTTGATGTTATCTCGAAAAATTTTTTTTGGCGAAAATTGACTTTTTTTGAAGATTTTTGTTCAAAGGGGGGAGTAAAGGAAAATTTCAAAATCGAATTTACATTTTCGATGCCAAATGACTTTAAAATGCATGAAACGTCGAGATTTGATGGAATCTCGAGAAAAAATTTTTTTAACGAAAGTTATTTTTTGGACTTTTTTTGTTCAAAAGGGGGGAAATTTCAAAATCGAGCTGGTATTATTGATGCCAAATGACTTCAAAATGCATAAAGCGTCAAAATTTGAAAATCGAATTTGCATTTTCGATGCCAAATGACTTTAAAATGCATAAAACGTCGAGATTTGATGGAATCTCGAGAAAAAAAATTTTTAACGAAAGTTCTTTTTTGGACTTTTTTTGTTCAAAAAGGGGAAAATTTCAAAATCGAGCTGGTATTATTGATGCCAAATGACTTCAAAATGCATAAAGCGTCAAAATTTGATGTTATCTCGAAAAAATTTTTTTGGCGAAAATTGACTTTTTTTGAAGATTTTTGTTCAAAGGGGGGAGTAAAGGAAAATTTCAAAATCGAATTTACATTTTCGATGCCAAATGACTTTAAAATGCATGAAACGTCGAGATTTGATGGAATCTCGAGAAAAAATTTTTTTAACGAAAGTTCTTTTTTGGACTTTTTTTGTTCAAAAGGGGGAAAATTTCAAAATCGAGCTGGTATTATTGATGCCAAATGACTTCAAAATGCATAAAGCGTCAAAATTTGATGTTATCTCGAAAAAATTTTTTTGGCGAAAATTGACTTTTTTTGAAGATTTTTGTTCAAAGGGGGGAGTAAAGGAAAATTTCAAAATCGAATTTACATTTTCGATGCCAAATGACTTTAAAATGCATGAAACGTCGAGATTTGATGGAATCTCGAGAAAAAATTTTTTTAACGAAAGTTCTTTTTTGGACTTTTTTTGTTCAAAAGGGGGAAAATTTCAAAATCGAGCTGGTATTATTGATGCCAAATGACTTCAAAATGCATAAAGCGTCAAAATTTGATGTTATCTCGAAAAATTTTTTTTGGCGAAAATTGACTTTTTTTGAAGATTTTTGTTCAAAGGGGGGAGTAAAGGAAAATTTCAAAATCGAATTTACATTTTCGATGCCAAATGACTTTAAAATGCATGAAACGTCGAGATTTGATGGAATCTCGAGAAAAAATTTTTTTAACGAATGTTATTTTTTGGACTTTTTTTGTTCAAAAGGGGGGAAATTTCAAAATCGAGCTGGTATTTCTGATGCCAAATGACTTCAAAATGCATAAAACGTCAAAATTTGAAAATACAATTTGCATTTTCGATGCCAAATGACTTTAAAATGCATAAAACGTCGAGATTTGATGGAATCTCGAGAAAATTTTTTTTTAACGAAAGTTCTTTTTTGGACTTTTTTGTTCAAAAAGGGGAAAATTTCTAAATCGAGCTGGTATTATTGATGCCAAATGACTTCAAAATGCATAAAGCGTCAAAATTTGATGTTATCTCGAAAAAAATTTTTTGGCGAAAATTGACTTTTTTTGAAGATTTTTGTTCAAAGGGGGGAGTAAAGGAAAATTTCAAAATCGAATTTACATTTTCGATGCCAAATGACTTTAAAATGCATGAAACGTCGAGATTTGATGGAATCTCGAGAAAAAATTTTTTTAACGAATGTTATTTTTTGGACTTTTTTTGTTCAAAAGGGGGAAAATTTCAAAATCGAGCTGGTATTATTGATGCCAAATGATTTCAAAATGCATAAAGCGTCAAAATTTGATGCTATCACGAAAAAATTTTTTTTACGAAAATTGACTTTTTTTGACGATTTTTGTTCAAAGGGGGGAGTAAAGGAAAATTTCAAAATCGAATTTACATTTTCGATGCCAAATGACTTTAAAATGCATGAAACGTCGAGATTTGATGGAATCTCGAGAAAAAAATTTTTTAACGAAAGTTCTTTTTTGGACTTTTTTTGTTCAAAAGGGGGAAAATTTCAAAATCGAGCTGGTATTATTGATGCCAAATGACTTCAAAATGCATAAAGCGTCAAAATTTGATGTTATCTCGAAAAAATTTTTTTGGCGAAAATTGACTTTTTTTGAAGATTTTTGTTCAAAGGGGGGAGTAAAGGAAAATTTCAAAATCGAATTTACATTTTCGATGCCAAATGACTTTAAAATGCATGAAACGTCGAGATTTGATGGAATCTCGAGAAAAAATTTTTTTAACGAAAGTTCTTTTTTGGACTTTTTTTGTTCAAAAAGGGGAAAATTTCAAAATCGAGCTGGTATTATTGATGCCAAATGACTTCAAAATGCATAAAGCGTCAAAATTTGATGTTATCTCGAAAAAAATTTTTTGGCGAAAATTGACTTTTTTTGAAGATTTTTGTTCAAAGGGGGGAGTAAAGAAAAATTTCAAAATCGAATTTACATTTTCGATGCCAAATGACTTTAAAATGCATGAAACGTCGAGATTTGATGGAATCTCGAGAAAAATTTTTTTTAACGAAAGTTCTTTTTTGGACTTTTTTTGTTCAAAAAGGGGAAAATTTCAAAATCGAGCTGGTATTATTTATGCCAAATGACTTCAAAATGCATAAAGCGTCAAAATTTGATGTTATCTCGAAAAAAATTTTTTGGCGAAAATTGACTTTTTTTGAAGATTTTTGTTCAAAGGGGGGAGTAAAGGAAAATTTCAAAATCGAATTTACATTTTCGATGCCAAATGACTTTAAAATGCATGAAACGTCGAGATTTGATGGAATCTCGAGAAAAAAAATTTTTAACGAATGTTATTTTTTGGACTTTTTTTGTTCAAAAGGGGGGAAATTTCAAAATCGAGCTGGTATTATTGATGCCAAATGACTTCAAAATGCATAAAGCGTCAAAATTTGAAAATCGAATTTGCATTTTCGATGCCAAATGACTTTAAAATGCATAAAACGTCGAGATTTGATGGAATCTCGAGAAAATTTTTTTTAACGAAAGTTCTTTTTTGGACTTTTTTTGTTCAAAAAGGGGAAAATTTCAAAATCGAGCTGGTATTATTGATGCCAAATGATTTCAAAATGCATAAAGCGTCAAAATTTGATGCTATCACGAAAAATTTTTTTTTACGAAAATTGACTTTTTTTGACGATTTTTGTTCAAAGGGGGGAGTAAAGGAAAATTTCAAAATCGAATTTACATTTTCGATGCCAAATGACTTTAAAATGCATGAAACGTCGAGATTTGATGGAATCTCGAGAAAAAATTTTTTTAACGAAAGTTCTTTTTTGGACTTTTTTTGTTCAAAAGGGGGAAAATTTCAAAATCGAGCTGGTATTATTGATGCCAAATGACTTCAAAATGCATAAAGCGTCAAAATTTGATGTTATCTCGAAAAAAAATTTTTGGCGAAAATTGACTTTTTTTGAAGATTTTTGTTCAAAGGGGGGAGTAAAGGAAAATTTCAAAATCGAATTTACATTTTCGATGCCAAATGACTTTAAAATGCATGAAACGTCGAGATTTGATGGAATCTCGAGAAAAAAAATTTTTAACGAATGTTATTTTTTGGACTTTTTTTGTTCAAAAGGGGGAAAATTTCAAAATCGAGCTGGTATTATTGATGCCAAATGATTTCAAAATGCATAAAGCGTCAAAATTTGATGCTATCACGAAAAAAATTTTTTTACGAAAATTGACTTTTTTTGACGATTTTTGTTCAAAGGGGGGAGTAAAGGAAAATTTCAAAATCGAATTTACATTTTCGATGCCAAATGACTTTAAAATGCATAAAACGTCGAGATTTGATGGAATCTCGAGAAAATTTTTTTTTAACGAAAGTTCTTTTTTGGACTTTTTTGTTCAAAAAGGGGAAAATTTCTAAATCGAGCTGGTATTATTGATGCCAAATGACTTCAAAATGCATAAAGCGTCAAAATTTGATGTTATCTCGAAAAAAATTTTTTGGCGAAAATTGACTTTTTTTGAAGATTTTTGTTCAAAGGGGGGAGTAAAGGAAAATTTCAAAATCGAATTTACATTTTCGATGCCAAATGACTTTAAAATGCATGAAACGTCGAGATTTGATGGAATCTCGAGAAAAAAATTTTTTAACGAAAGTTCTTTTTTGGACTTTTTTTGTTCAAAAGGGGGAAAATTTCAAAATCGAGCTGGTATTATTGATGCCAAATGACTTCAAAATGCATAAAGCGTCAAAATTTGATGTTATCTCGAAAAAATTTTTTTGGCGAAAATTGACTTTTTTTGAAGATTTTTGTTCAAAGGGGGGAGTAAAGGAAAATTTCAAAATCGAATTTACATTTTCGATGCCAAATGACTTTAAAATGCATGAAACGTCGAGATTTGATGGAATCTCGAGAAAAATTTTTTTTAACGAAAGTTCTTTTTTGGACTTTTTTTGTTCAAAAAGGGGAAAATTTCAAAATCGAGCTGGTATTATTGATGCCAAATGACTTCAAAATGCATAAAGCGTCAAAATTTGATGTTATCTCGAAAAAAATTTTTTGGCGAAAATTGACTTTTTTTGAAGATTTTTGTTCAAAGGGGGGAGTAAAGAAAAATTTCAAAATCGAATTTACATTTTCGATGCCAAATGACTTTAAAATGCATGAAACGTCGAGATTTGATGGAATCTCGAGAAAAAATTTTTTTAACGAAAGTTCTTTTTTGGACTTTTTTTGTTCAAAAAGGGGAAAATTTCAAAATCGAGCTGGTATTATTGATGCCAAATGACTTCAAAATGCATAAAGCGTCAAAATTTGATGTTATCTCGAAAAAAAATTTTTGGCGAAAATTGACTTTTTTTTGAAGATTTTTGTTCAAAGGGGGGAGTAAAGAAAAATTTCAAAATCGAATTTACATTTTCGATGCCAAATGACTTTAAAATGCATGAAACGTCGAGATTTGATGGAATCTCGAGAAAAAAATTTTTTAACGAAAGTTCTTTTTTGGACTTTTTTTGTTCAAAAAGGGGAAAATTTCAAAATCGAGCTGGTATTATTGATGCCAAATGACTTCAAAATGCATAAAGCGTCAAAATTTGATGTTATCTCGAAAAAAAATTTTTGGCGAAAATTGACTTTTTTTGAAGATTTTTGTTCAAAGGGGGGAGTAAAGGAAAATTTCAAAATCGAATTTACATTTTCGATGCCAAATGACTTTAAAATGCATAAAACGTCGAGATTTGATGGAATCTCGAGAATAAATTTTTTTAACGAAAGTTCTTTTTTGGACTTTTTTTGTTCAAAAAGGGGAAAATTTCAAAATCGAGCTGGTATTATTGATGCCAAATGACTTCAAAATGCATAAAGCGTCAAAATTTGATGTTATCTCGAAAAAAATTTTTTGGCGAAAATTGACTTTTTTTGAAGATTTTTGTTCAAAGGGGGGAGTAAAGGAAAATTTCAAAATCGAATTTACATTTTCGATGCCAAATGACTTTAAAATGCATGAAACGTCGAGATTTGATGGAATCTCGAGAAAAAAAATTTTTAACGAATGTTATTTTTTGGACTTTTTTTGTTCGAAAGGGGGGAAATTTCAAAATCGAGCTGGTATTATTGATGCCAAATGACTTCAAAATGCATAAAGCGTCAAAATTTGAAAATCGAATTTGCATTTTCGATGCCAAATGACTTTAAAATGCATAAAACGTCGAGATTTGATGGAATCTCGAGAAAAAATTTTTTAACGAAAGTTCTTTTTTGGACTTTTTTTGTTCAAAAAGGGGAAAATTTCAAAATCGAGCTGGTATTATTGATGCCAAATGATTTCAAAATGCATAAAGCGTCAAAATTTGATGCTATCACGAAAAAATTTTTTTTACGAAAATTGACTTTTTTTGACGATTTTTGTTCAAAGGTTTTGATGCCAAATGACTTCAAAATGCATAAAGCGTCAAAATTTGATGTTATCTCGAAAAAAAATTTTTGGCGAAAATTGACTTTTTTTGAAGATTTTTGTTCAAAGGGGGGAGTAAAGGAAAATTTCAAAATCGAATTTACATTTTCGATGCCAAATGACTTTAAAATGCATAAAACGTCGAGATTTGATGGAATCTCGAGAATAAATTTTTTTAACGAAAGTTCTTTTTTGGACTTTTTTTGTTCAAAAAGGGGAAAATTTCAAAATCGAGCTGGTATTATTGATGCCAAATGACTTCAAAATGCATAAAGCGTCAAAATTTGATGTTATCTCGAAAAAAATTTTTTGGCGAAAATTGACTTTTTTTGAAGATTTTTGTTCAAAGGGGGGAGTAAAGGAAAATTTCAAAATCGAATTTACATTTTCGATGCCAAATGACTTTAAAATGCATGAAACGTCGAGATTTGATGGAATCTCGAGAAAAAAAATTTTTAACGAATGTTATTTTTTGGACTTTTTTTGTTCGAAAGGGGGGAAATTTCAAAATCGAGCTGGTATTATTGATGCCAAATGACTTCAAAATGCATAAAGCGTCAAAATTTGAAAATCGAATTTGCATTTTCGATGCCAAATGACTTTAAAATGCATAAAACGTCGAGATTTGATGGAATCTCGAGAAAAAAATTTTTAACGAAAGTTCTTTTTTGGACTTTTTTTGTTCAAAAAGGGGAAAATTTCAAAATCGAGCTGGTATTATTGATGCCAAATGATTTCAAAATGCATAAAGCGTCAAAATTTGATGCTATCACGAAAAAATTTTTTTTACGAAAATTGACTTTTTTTGACGATTTTTGTTCAAAGGGGGGAGTAAAGGAAAATTTCAAAATCGAATTTACATTTTCGATGCCAAATGACTTTAAAATGCATGAAACGTCGAGATTTGATGGAATCTCGAGAAAAAATTTTTTTAACGAAAGTTCTTTTTTGGACTTTTTTTGTTCAAAAGGGGGAAAATTTCAAAATCGAGCTGGTATTATTGATGCCAAATGACTTCAAAATGCATAAAGCGTCAAAATTTGATGTTATCTCGAAAAAAAAATTTTGGCGAAAATTGACTTTTTTTGAAGATTTTTGTTCAAAGGGGGGAGTAAAGGAAAATTTCAAAATCGAATTTACATTTTCGATGCCAAATGACTTTAAAATGCATGAAACGTCGAGATTTGATGGAATCTCGAGAAAAAAATTTTTTAACGAAAGTTCTTTTTTGGACTTTTTTTGTTCAAAAAGGGGAAAATTTCAAAATCGAGCTGGTATTATTGATGCCAAATGACTTCAAAATGCATAAAGCGTCAAAATTTGATGTTATCTCGAAAAAAAATTTTTGACGAAAATTGACTTTTTTTGAAGATTTTTGTTCAAGGGGGGAGTAAAGGAAAATTTCAAAATCGAATTTACATTTTCGATGCCAAATGACTTTAAAATGCATGAAACGTCGAGATTTGATGGAATCTCGAGAAAAAATTTTTTTAACGAAAGTTCTTTTTTGGACTTTTTTTGTTCAAAAAGGGGAAAATTTCTAAATCGAGCTGGTATTATTGATGCCAAATGACTTCAAAATGCATAAAGCGTCAAAATTTGATGTTATCTCGAAAAAAGATGGGTGGGTAATGTCTGCGACATAACCGGAGAGATGTAGAATACATAAGGAACACGTTCTTCAAATATGTTGATACTCATTGGAATTTTCGGACAAAAGGTGATTTGGGCGAGGAATATTTCAAATTATTCTTTACAAAAATGATGGTGGTCCTAAAAAGGACCGGTTTTGTTGGCGTTGTTGGCCTTGGTGAGGGAGATGGCTAACGATGAAATTAATTGTTAGCATGAGGAAGTCGCGTAGTACTGGCCAATGGAAGAACAGATAATAATTGATTCCTGAAAATCAATTTTTCTTTATTCATGTAAATTATACATACTTACAAATCTAATAGAAGATTCCTGGTCATATTTCTGAATCATTAGTGCGAACATTGTGTAATTTGGTGAAGTACAATGAAAGTTACAAACTTTCCAAACTCGACCTTCTGTTCCTTCAGAAATATTGAAATGGGGTGTCTATATTAAACCGTTAGTCGTGGTCACAATAAAAAAAGATGGGTGGGTAATGTCTGTCACATAACCGGAGCGTCGTGATTTCAATTCGAGACGTTAATTTAAATCTAATAATATTCAACAGAATCACGTTTGAATGGGAAATTTTCAAATAATTCTCTATGGTAATAATGGTGGTTCTGAAAAGAACCTTTGGTATCGGCGTTGGTGTTGATGGTGATGCGCTGGATCGTTGGATATTTTTGGCATGATAGTTACGTGCCTGGCGAACTGTTTTGTAGCCTCGAACAAAACGACAAGACTGGCTTCTTCGGGTACCATTACGGCTGAACTTTATAAGCTTAGCTCGACTTTGAAATCCTGCACAATCTCACGAATCAGACACTGGTAGGGCCATTTTGTTTGCTACTAGCACGGAGCTGCACAAAAAAATTATTTAATGCAGTTAGTTCACAGAGGCTGCTAAAAAGCTCGAATAGAAGCATGCGACTTCAACATTTCTCTTAAACACATGCAACAACACATTCGTTTTGGTAATACTGATAATAACAGTAGAAAGGAATGGAAAAACAGTGCACGAAACGAGCGAGAGGATAATTTAATTTTTTGTTCCGTGTGCAAGCTGCTTCTTTCCACACAACGTATTATGTTGATTGTTGAAAATTTGTTACACACCTTAAAATGAAAGTTTCAGTTTAACTCTCACTAGAACACAATTGATTGGTCCTGAAAAGAACCGTTGCTTTTATTATAATTTACGCCCACTCCCAGCGGACACTGTGAGCCAGTTTGATTTCTTTTGCGAGAAAGTTACGTACTTGGCGCACTATTTTGTATCCTCAAACAAACCGACCAAGTAGGCATCACTGGCTTCATCACGGCTGAGTTTTGTAAGCGTAGCTCGACTTTGAAGTAATACACAACCTTACGAACCAGACGCTGGAATGTTAGCCAGCGGATTAGTTTCTTTGTTGCCCTTTATTTGGGGCGAAATACTGGCATGGCGACAGTTCCTGATCGGTAATTGGTTGCGATGGGCCACCAGTAGCTGGGGCACTTTTGCGGACCGTCATCATTGCCAACTGTTTTCCTCCGGTGGACTGGCTGCTTGCTAGCGCTTGAACGAATACGAATGATGAGAAAAACCGACCGACCAATATTCATATATGAAAACACGAGAAAGCACTACTATCACTCTCTCGCTCGTTTTCGTGCCATTCCTGTGCCTTTCCTTTCCGTTCGGCTACCAATACTAGCATAACCAAAACGAATATTCTGTCTTTCCATCGCCTTCAATCTAGTGGCCAGTGCTAGCAAACTTGTATGTTCAGTTTTTCAATAACAACATTCCAACAATATTTTCAAAGAATGTTGCAGATTTGAAAAGAAGGAAGGAAAAGATTTTCACAAATTTAAATTCTTTTGTCTTATTTGTTAGCGGTGATACTGGCCATGGGATGGTGGGGGAACACCCACATTCGTTTGTTATGATAGTATTAGCAGCAGAAAGGAATGGAAAAGCAGTGCACGAAAACGAGCGAGAGGATAATTTAAATTCTCTTTCTTTCTTTCCACACATCGTATTTCTTATATAGCTTTCTGAAAATTATTTATTATACACCATAAAATGTAAATTTCAGTTTAACTCTTATTAGAACACAATTAATTGGTCCTGTAAAGAACCGTTTATTGTTTTATTGCGGGAGCATAATTCAGACGCACTCCCCGCGGACACGGTGAGCCAGTTTAACTCTTATTAGAACGCAGATTAGTTTCTCTGTTGCCCTTTAGTTGGGGCGAAATTCTTGCAGGGCGACAGTTCCTGATCGGGTTGCGATGAGTCACCAGTAGCTGGGGCACTTTTTCCGACCGTCGTCATCGCCAACTGCTTTCCTTCGGTGGACTGGCTGCTTGCTAGCGCTTGAACGAATACGAATGATGCGAAAAACCGACCGACCAATATTCATATATGAACACACGAGAAAGCACTACTATCGCTCTCTCGCTCGTTTTCGTGCCATTCTTGTGCCTTTCCTTTCCGTTCGGCTACCAATACTAGCATAACCAAAACGAATATTCTGTCTTTCCATCGCATTCAATCTAGTGGCCAGTGCTAGCAAACTTGCATGTTCAGTTTTTCAATAACAACATTCCAACAATATTTTCAAAGAATGTTGCAGATTTGAAAAGAAGGAAGGAAAAGATTTTCACAAATTTAAATTCTTTTGTGTTATTTGTTAGCGCTGATAAAGGATATTTAGTTTGCTACTAGCAAAGGAGCTGCACAAACAAATCGATTTATGTAGTTAATCAACGGAAGCTGCCAAATAGTTCAATAAAATAATTCAAATTGTAATAGCGACATGCAATTGTGGCAACACTGGCCATGGCGGGAGAATACGCACATTCGTTTTCGTTATGATGGTATTAGCAGCAGAAAGGAATGGAAATGCAGTGCACGAAAACGAGCGAGAGAGGATAATTTAAATTCTCTTTCTTTCTTTCCACACATCGTATTTCTTATATAGCTTTCTGAAAATTATTTGTTATACACCATAAAATGTAAATTTCAGTTTAACACTTATTAGAACACAATTAATTGGTCCTGTAAAGAACCCGCGGACACGGTGAGCCAGTTTAACTCTTATTAGAACACAGATTAGTTTCTCTGTTGCCCTTTAGTTGGGGCGAAATTCTTGCAGGGCGACAGTTCCTGATCGGGTTGTGATGAGTCACCAGTAGCTGGGGCACTTTTTCCGACCGTCGTCATCGCCAACTGCTTTCCTTCGGTGGACTGGCTGCTTGCTAGTGCTTGAACTTGAACGAATACGAATGATGAGAAAAACCGACCGACAGATATTTTTATAATCGCGCTAATATGCACTACTATCGCTTTCTCGCTCGTTCTCGTGCCGTGCATGAGCCTTTCCTTTCCGTCCGGCTTCTAATGGCCTAACCAAAGGAATATGCCGTCTTTCCCCCACCAACTGCTCTCGTCAAGCAACCCAATGCGAATAATCATAGGAACAAACATGTAGTGGACCTATATATAAACTTTTCATTATTTTATTGTTCGGTTGGTCTACCAAAGTGACGGCTGTGTGCGGGATGGGCTGAAAATTTTCACTTTTCCGAGTCGTTTTCGAAAGATTTTTCAAAGCACATTTTTTTGTTATTAGTGCATGTTATACATACTTCAAATTTTAATACAGCATAGAGGAACGTATTTTCAACAAATTGGCCTAAAAATCAAATCATTCTGTTAAGTATGATAAAAGTTATTAACGTTCAAAATCTGACGCGGCGCCGCAGCCGATATTTTGAAACGGGACCCCTATATTGAAAGCTTAAATGTATTCTACATTAAAAATTTTTTGGCGAAAATTGACTTTTTTTGAAGATTTTTGTTCAAAGGGGGGAGTAAAGGAAAATTTCAAAATCGAATTTACATTTTCGATGCCAAATGACTTTAAAATGCATAAAACGTCGAGATTTGATGGAATCTCGAGAATAAATTTTTTTAACGAAAGTTCTTTTTTGGACTTTTTTTGTTCAAAAAGGGGAAAATTTCTAAATCGAGCTGGTATTATTGATGCCAAATGACTTCAAAATGCATAAAGCGTCAAAATTTGATGTTATCTCGAAAAAATTTTTTTGGCGAAAATTGACTTTTTTTGAAGATTTTTGTTCAAAGGGGGGAGTAAAGGAAAATTTCAAAATCGAATTTACATTTTCGATGCCAAATGACTTTAAAATGCATGAAACGTCGAGATTTGATGGAATCTCGAGAAAAAATTTTTTTAACGAAAGTTCTTTTTTGGACTTTTTTTGTTCAAAAAGGGGAAAATTTCAAAATCGAGCTGGTATTATTGATGCCAAATGACTTCAAAATGCATAAAGCGTCAAAATTTGATGTTATCTCGAAAAAATTTTTTTGACGAAAATTGACTTTTTTTGAAGATTTTTGTTCAAAGGGGGGAGTAAAGGAAAATTTCAAAATCGAATTTACATTTTCGATGCCAAATGACTTTAAAATGCATGAAACGTCGAGATTTGATGGAATCTCGAGAAAAAATTTTTTTAACGAAAGTTCTTTTTTGGATTTTTTTTGTTCAAAAGGGGGAAAATTTTAAAATCGAGCTGGTATTATTGATGCCAAATGACTTCAAAATGCATAAAGCGTCAAAATTTGATGTTATCTCGAAAAAAATTTTTTGACGAAAATTGACTTTTTTTGAAGATTTTTGTTCAAAGGGGGGAGTAAAGGAAAATTTCAAAATCGAATTTACATTTTCGATGCCAAATGACTTTAAAATGCATGAAACGTCGAGATTTGATGGAATCTCGAGAAAAAAATTTTTTAACGAAAGTTCTTTTTTGGACTTTTTTTGTTCAAAAAGGGGAAAATTTCTAAATCGAGCTGGTATTATTGATGCCAAATGACTTCAAAATGCATAAAGCGTCAAAATTTGATGTTATCTCGAAAAATTTTTTTTGGCGAAAATTGACTTTTTTTGAAGATTTTTGTTCAAAGGGGGGAGTAAAGGAAAATTTCAAAATCGAATTTACATTTTCGATGCCAAATGACTTTAAAATGCATGAAACGTCGAGATTTGATGGAATCTCGAGAAAAAAATTTTTTAACGAAAGTTCTTTTTTGGACTTTTTTTGTTCAAAAAGGGGAAAATTTCAAAATCGAGCTGGTATTATTGATGCCAAATGACTTCAAAATGCATAAAGCGTCAAAATTTGATGTTATCTCGAAAAAATTTTTTTGACGGAAATTGACTTTTTTTGAAGATTTTTGTTCAAAGGGGGGAGTAAAGGAAAATTTCAAAATCGAATTTACATTTTCGATGCCAAATGACTTTAAAATGCATGAAACGTCGAGATTTGATGGAATCTCGAGAAAAAATTTTTTTAACGAAAGTTCTTTTTTGGATTTTTTTTGTTCAAAAGGGGGAAAATTTTAAAATCGAGCTGGTATTATTGATGCCAAATGACTTCAAAATGCATAAAACGTCAAAATTTGAAAATCGAATTTGCATTTTCGATGCCAAATGACTTTAAAATGCATAAAACGTCGAGATTTGATGGAATCTCGAGAAAAATTTTTTTAACGAAAGTTCTTTTTTGGACTTTTTTTGTTCAAAAAGGGGAAAATTTCAAAATCGAGCTGGTATTATTGATGCCAAATGATTTCAAAATGCATAAAGCGTCAAAATTTGATGCTATCACGAAAAAAATTTTTTTACGAAAATTGACTTTTTTTGAAGATTTTTGTTCAAAGGGGGGAGTAAAGGAAAATTTCAAAATCGAATTTACATTTTCGATGCCAAATGACTTTAAAATGCATGAAACGTCGAGATTTGATGGAATCTCGAGAAAAAATTTTTTAACGAAAGTTCTTTTTTGGACTTTTTTTGTTCAAAAGGGGGAAAATTTCAAAATCGAGCTGGTATTATTGATGCCAAATGACTTCAAAATGCATAAAGCGTCCAAATTTGATGTTATCTCGAAAAAAAATTTTTGGCGAAAATTGACTTTTTTTGAAGATTTTTGTTCAAAGGGGGGAGTAAAGGAAAATTTCAAAATCGAATTTACATTTTCGATGCCAAATGACTTTAAAATGCATGAAACGTCGAGATTTGATGGAATCTCGAGAAAAAAATTTTTTAACGAAAGTTCTTTTTTGAACTTTTTTTGTTCAAATGGGGGAAAATTTCAAAATCGAGCTGGTATTATTGATGCCAAATGACTTCAAAATGCATAAAGCGTCAAAATTTGAAAATCGAATTTGCATTTTCGATGCCAAATGACTTTAAAATGCATAAAACGTCGAGATTTGATGGAATCTCGAGAAAAAAAAATTTTAACGAAAGTTCTTTTTTGGACTTTTTTTGTTCAAAAAGGGGAAAATTTCAAAATCGAGCTGGTATTATTGATGCCAAATGACTTCAAAATGCATAAAGCGTCAAAATTTGATGTTATCTCGAAAAAAAATTTTTGGCGAAAATTGACTTTTTTTGAAGATTTTTGTTCAAAGGGAGGAGTAAAGGAAAATTTCAAAATCGAATTTACATTTTCGATGCCAAATGACTTTAAAATGCATAAAACGTCGAGATTTGATGGAATCTAGAGAAAAAAATTTTTTAACGAAAGTTCTTTTTTGGACTTTTTTTGTTCAAAAAGGGGAAAATTTCTAAATCGAGCTGGTATTATTGATGCCAAATGACTTCAAAATGCATAAAGCGTCAAAATTTGATGTTATCTCGAAAAAATTTTTTTGGCGAAAATTGACTTTTTTTGAAGATTTTTGTTCAAAGGGAGGAGTAAAGGAAAATTTCAAAATCGAATTTACATTTTCGATGCCAAATGACTTTAAAATGCATGAAACGTCGAGATTTGATGGAATCTCGAGAAAAAATTTTTTTAACGAATGTTATTTTTTGGACTTTTTTTGTTCAAAAGGGGGGAAATTTCAAAATCGAGCTGGTATTATTGATGCCAAATGACTTCAAAATGCATAAAGCGTCAAAATTTGAAAATCGAATTTGCATTTTCGATGCCAAATGACTTTAAAATGCATAAAACGTCGAGATTTGATGGAATCTCGAGAAAAAAATTTTTTAACGAAAGTTCTTTTTTGGACTTTTTTTGTTCAAAAAGGGGAAAATTTCAAAATCGAGCTGGTATTATTGATGCCAAATGACTTCAAAATGCATAAAGCGTCAAAATTTGATGTTATCTCGAAAAAAAATTTTTGGCGAAAATTGACTTTTTTTGAAGATTTTTGTTCAAAGGGGGGAGAAAGGAAAATTTCAAAATCGAATTTACATTTTCGATGCCAAATGACTTTAAAATGCATAAAACGTCGAGATTTGATGGAATCTCGAGAATAAATTTTTTTAACGAAAGTTCTTTTTTGGACTTTTTTTGTTCAAAAAGGGGAAAATTTCTAAATCGAGCTGGTATTATTGATGCCAAATGACTTCAAAATGCATAAAGCGTCAAAATTTGATGTTATCTCGAAAAAAAATTTTTGGCGAAAATTGACTTTTTTTGAAGATTTTTGTTCAAAGGGGGGAGTAAAGGAAAATTTCAAAATCGAATTTACATTTTCGATGCCAAATGACTTTAAAATGCATGAAACGTCGAGATTTGATGGAATCTCGAGAAAAATTTTATTTTAACGAATGTTATTTTTTGGACTTTTTTTGTTCAAAAGGGGGGAAATTTCAAAATCGAGCTGGTATTATTGATGCCAAATGACTTCAAAATGCATAAAGCGTCAAAATTTGAAAATCGAATTTGCATTTTCGATGCCAAATGACTTTAAAATGCATAAAACGTCGAGATTTGATGGAATCTCGAGAAAAATTTTTTTTAACGAAAGTTCTTTTTTGGACTTTTTTTGTTCAAAAAGGGGAAAATTTCAAAATCGAGCTGGTATTATTGATGCCAAATGACTTCAAAATGCATAAAGCGTCAAAATTTGATGTTATCTCGAAAAAATTTTTTTGGCGAAAATTGACTTTTTTTGAAGATTTTTGTTCAAAGGGGGGAGTAAAGGAAAATTTGAAAATAGAATTTGCATTTTCGATGCCAAATGACTTTAAAATGCATAAAACGTCGAGATTTGATGGAATCTCGAGAAAAAAATTTTTTAACGAAAGTTCTTTTTTGGAATTTTTTTGTTCAAAAAGGGGAAAATTTCTAAATCGAGCTGGTATTATTGATGCCAAATGACTTCAAAATGCATAAAGCGTCAAAATTTGATGTTATCTCGAAAAAAATTTTTTGGAGAAAATTGACTTTTTTTGAAGATTTTTGTTCAAAGGGGGGAGTAAAGGAAAATTTCAAAATCGAATTTACATTTTCGATGCCAAATGACTTTAAAATGCATGAAACGTCGAGATTTGATGGAATCTCGAGAAAAAAATTTTTTAACGAAAGTTCTTTTTTGGACTTTTTTTGTTCAAAAAGGGGAAAATTTCAAAATCGAGCTGGTATTATTGATGCCAAATGACTTCAAAATGCATAAAGCGTCAAAATTTGATGTTATCTCGAAAAAATTTTTTTGACGGAAATTGACTTTTTTTGAAGATTTTTGTTCAAAGGGGGGAGTAAAGGAAAATTTCAAAATCGAATTTACATTTTCGATGCCAAATGACTTTAAAATGCATGAAACGTCGAGATTTGATGGAATCTCGAGAAAAAAATTTTTTAACGAAAGTTCTTTTTTGGATTTTTTTTGTTCAAAAGGGGGAAAATTTTAAAATCGAGCTGGTATTATTGATGCCAAATGACTTCAAAATGCATAAAACGTCAAAATTTGAAAATCGAATTTGCATTTTCGATGCCAAATGACTTTAAAATGCATAAAACGTCGAGATTTGATGGAATCTCGAGAAAAATTTTTTTAACGAAAGTTCTTTTTTGGACTTTTTTTGTTCAAAAAGGGGAAAATTTCAAAATCGAGCTGGTATTATTGATGCCAAATGATTTCAAAATGCATAAAGCGTCAAAATTTGATGCTATCACGAAAAAAATTTTTTTACGAAAATTGACTTTTTTTGAAGATTTTTGTTCAAAGGGGGGAGTAAAGGAAAATTTCAAAATCGAATTTACATTTTCGATGCCAAATGACTTTAAAATGCATGAAACGTCGAGATTTGATGGAATCTCGAGAAAAAATTTTTTAACGAAAGTTCTTTTTTGGACTTTTTTTGTTCAAAAGGGGGAAAATTTCAAAATCGAGCTGGTATTATTGATGCCAAATGACTTCAAAATGCATAAAGCGTCCAAATTTGATGTTATCTCGAAAAAAAATTTTTGGCGAAAATTGACTTTTTTTGAAGATTTTTGTTCAAAGGGGGGAGTAAAGGAAAATTTCAAAATCGAATTTACATTTTCGATGCCAAATGACTTTAAAATGCATGAAACGTCGAGATTTGATGGAATCTCGAGAAAAAAATTTTTTAACGAAAGTTCTTTTTTGAACTTTTTTTGTTCAAATGGGGGAAAATTTCAAAATCGAGCTGGTATTATTGATGCCAAATGACTTCAAAATGCATAAAGCGTCAAAATTTGAAAATCGAATTTGCATTTTCGATGCCAAATGACTTTAAAATGCATAAAACGTCGAGATTTGATGGAATCTCGAGAAAAAAAAAATTTAACGAAAGTTCTTTTTTGGACTTTTTTTGTTCAAAAAGGGGAAAATTTCAAAATCGAGCTGGTATTATTGATGCCAAATGACTTCAAAATGCATAAAGCGTCAAAATTTGATGTTATCTCGAAAAAAAATTTTTGGCGAAAATTGACTTTTTTTGAAGATTTTTGTTCAAAGGGAGGAGTAAAGGAAAATTTCAAAATCGAATTTACATTTTCGATGCCAAATGACTTTAAAATGCATAAAACGTCGAGATTTGATGGAATCTAGAGAAAAAAATTTTTTAACGAAAGTTCTTTTTTGGACTTTTTTTGTTCAAAAAGGGGAAAATTTCTAAATCGAGCTGGTATTATTGATGCCAAATGACTTCAAAATGCATAAAGCGTCAAAATTTGATGTTATCTCGAAAAATTTTTTTTGGCGAAAATTGACTTTTTTTGAAGATTTTTGTTCAAAGGGAGGAGTAAAGGAAAATTTCAAAATCGAATTTACATTTTCGATGCCAAATGACTTTAAAATGCATGAAACGTCGAGATTTGATGGAATCTCGAGAAAAAAAATTTTTAACGAATGTTATTTTTTGGACTTTTTTTGTTCAAAAGGGGGGAAATTTCAAAATCGAGCTGGTATTATTGATGCCAAATGACTTCAAAATGCATAAAGCGTCAAAATTTGAAAATCGAATTTGCATTTTCGATGCCAAATGACTTTAAAATGCATAAAACGTCGAGATTTGATGGAATCTCGAGAAAAAAATTTTTTAACGAAAGTTCTTTTTTGGACTTTTTTTGTTCAAAAAGGGGAAAATTTCAAAATCGAGCTGGTATTATTGATGCCAAATGACTTCAAAATGCATAAAGCGTCAAAATTTGATGTTATCTCGAAAAAAAATTTTTGGCGAAAATTGACTTTTTTTGAAGATTTTTGTTCAAAGGGGGGAGAAAGGAAAATTTCAAAATCGAATTTACATTTTCGATGCCAAATGACTTTAAAATGCATAAAACGTCGAGATTTGATGGAATCTCGAGAATAAATTTTTTTAACGAAAGTTCTTTTTTGGACTTTTTTTGTTCAAAAAGGGGAAAATTTCTAAATCGAGCTGGTATTATTGATGCCAAATGACTTCAAAATGCATAAAGCGTCAAAATTTGATGTTATCTCGAAAAAAAATTTTTGGCGAAAATTGACTTTTTTTGAAGATTTTTGTTCAAAGGGGGGAGTAAAGGAAAATTTCAAAATCGAATTTACATTTTCGATGCCAAATGACTTTAAAATGCATGAAACGTCGAGATTTGATGGAATCTCGAGAAAAATTTTATTTTAACGAATGTTATTTTTTGGACTTTTTTTGTTCAAAAGGGGGGAAATTTCAAAATCGAGCTGGTATTATTGATGCCAAATGACTTCAAAATGCATAAAGCGTCAAAATTTGAAAATCGAATTTGCATTTTCGATGCCAAATGACTTTAAAATGCATAAAACGTCGAGATTTGATGGAATCTCGAGAAAAATTTTTTTTAACGAAAGTTCTTTTTTGGACTTTTTTTGTTCAAAAAGGGGAAAATTTCAAAATCGAGCTGGTATTATTGATGCCAAATGACTTCAAAATGCATAAAGCGTCAAAATTTGATGTTATCTCGAAAAAATTTTTTTGGCGAAAATTGACTTTTTTTGAAGATTTTTGTTCAAAGGGGGGAGTAAAGGAAAATTTGAAAATAGAATTTGCATTTTCGATGCCAAATGACTTTAAAATGCATAAAACGTCGAGATTTGATGGAATCTCGAGAAAAAAATTTTTTAACGAAAGTTCTTTTTTGGAATTTTTTTGTTCAAAAAGGGGAAAATTTCTAAATCGAGCTGGTATTATTGATGCCAAATGACTTCAAAATGCATAAAGCGTCAAAATTTGATGTTATCTCGAAAAAAATTTTTTGGAGAAAATTGACTTTTTTTGAAGATTTTTGTTCAAAGGGGGGAGTAAAGGAAAATTTCAAAATCGAATTTACATTTTCGATGCCAAATGACTTTAAAATGCATGAAACGTCGAGATTTGATGGAATCTCGAGAAAAAAATTTTTTAACGAAAGTTCTTTTTTGGACTTTTTTTGTTCAAAAAGGGGAAAATTTCTAAATCGAGCTGGTATTATTGATGCCAAATGACTTCAAAATGCATAAAGCGTCAAAATTTGATGTTATCTCGAAAAAATTTTTTTGGCGAAAATTGACTTTTTTTGAAGATTTTTGTTCAAAGGGGGGAGTAAAGGAAAATTTCAAAATCGAATTTACATTTTCGATGCCAAATGACTTTAAAATGCATGAAACGTCGAGATTTGATGGAATCTCGAGAAAAAAATTTTTTAACGAATGTTATTTTTTGGACTTTTTTTGTTCAAAAGGGGGGAAATTTCAAAATCGAGCTGGTATTATTGATGCCAAATGACTTCAAAATGCATAAAGCGTCAAAATTTGAAAATCGAATTTGCATTTTCGATGCCAAATGACTTTAAAATGCATAAAACGTCGAGATTTGATGGAATCTCGAGAAAAAATTTTTTTAACGAAAGTTCTTTTTTGGACTTTTTTTGTTCAAAAAGGGGAGAATTTCAAAATCGAGCTGGTATTATTGATGCCAAATGACTTCAAAATGCATAAAGCGTCAAAATTTGATGTTATCTCGAAAAATTTTTTTTGGCGAAAATTGACTTTTTTTGAAGATTTTTGTTCAAAGGGAGGGGAGTAAAGGAAAATTTGAAAATAGAATTTGCATTTTCGATGCCAAATGACTTTAAAATGCATAAAACGTCGAGATTTGATGGAATCTCGAGAAAAAATTTTTTTAACGAAAGTTCTTTTTTGGACTTTTTTTGTTCAAAAAGGGGAAAATTTCTAAATCGAGCTGGTATTATTGATGCCAAATGACTTCAAAATGCATAAAGCGTCAAAATTTGATGTTATCTCGAAAAAATTTTTTTGGCGAAAATTGACTTTTTTTGAAGATTTTTGTTCAAAGGGGGGAGTAAAGGAAAATTTCAAAATCGAATTTACATTTTCGATGCCAAATGACTTTAAAATGCATGAAACGTCGAGATTTGATGGAATCTCGAGAAAAATTTTATTTTAACGAATGTTATTTTTTGGACTTTTTTTGTTCAAAAGGGGGGAAATTTCAAAATCGAGCTGGTATTATTGATGCCAAATGACTTCAAAATGCATAAAGCGTCAAAATTTGAAAATAGAATTTGCATTTTCGATGCCAAATGACTTTAAAATGCATAAAACGTCGAGATTTGATGGAATCTCGAGAAAAAATTTTTTTAACGAAAGTTCTTTTTTGGACTTTTTTTGTTCAAAAAGGGGAAAATTTCAAAATCGAGCTGGTATTATTGATGCCAAATGATTTCAAAATGTATAAAGCGTCAAAATTTGATGCTATCTCGAAAAAAAAAATTTGCGAAAATTGACTTTTTTTGACGATTTTTGTTCAAAGGGGGGAGTAAAGGAAAATTTCAAAATCGAATTTACATTTTCGATGCCAAATGACTTTAAAATGCATGAAACGTCGAGATTTGATGGAATCTCGAGAAAAAATTTTTTTAACGAAAGTTCTTTTTTGGACTTTTTTTGTTCAAAAAGGGGAAAATTTCAAAATCGAGCTGGTATTATTGATGCCAAATGATTTCAAAATGCATAAAGCGTCAAAATTTGATGCCATCACGAAAAAATTTTTTTTACGAAAATTGACTTTTTTTGACGATTTTTGTTCAAAGGGGGGAGTAAAGGAAAATTTCAAAATCGAAGTTACATTTTCGATACCAAATGACTTTAAAATGCATAAAACGTCGAGATTTGATGGAATCTCGAGAATAATTTTTTTTAACGAAAGTTCTTTTTTGGACTTTTTTTGTTCAAAAAGAGGAAAATTTCAAAATCGAGCTGGTATTATTGATGCCAAATGAGTTCAAAATGCATAAAGCGTCAAAATTTGATGTTATCTCGAAAAAAAATTTTTGGCGAAAATTGACTTTTTTTGAAGATTTTTGTTCAAAGGGGGGAGTAAAGGAAAATTTGAAAATAGAATTTGCATTTTCGATGCCAAATGACTTTAAAATGCATAAAACGTCGAGATTTGATGGAATCTCGAGAAAAATTTTTTTTAACGAAAGTTCTTTTTTGGACTTTTTTTGTTCAAAAAGGGGAAAATTTCAAAATCGAGCTGGTATTATTGATGCCAAATGACTTCAAAATGCATAAAGCGTCAAAATTTGAAAATCGAATTTGCATTTTCGATGCCAAATGACTTTAAAATGCATAAAACGTCGAGATTTGATGGAATCTCGAGAAAAAATTTTTTTAACGAAAGTTTTTTTTTGGACTTTTTTTGTTCAAAAAGGGGAAAATTTCAAAATCGAGCTGGTATTATTGATGCCAAATGACTTCAAAATGCATAAAGCGTCAAAATTTGATGTTATCTCGAAAAAAAATTTTTGGCGAAAATTTACTTTTTTTGACGATTTTTGTTCAAAGGGGGGAGTAAAGGAAAATTTCAAAATCGAATTTACATTTTCGATGCCAAATGACTTTAAAATGCATGAAACGTCGAGATTTGATGGAATCTCGAGAAAATTTTTTTTTAACGAAATCTTTTTTGGACTTTTTTTGTTCAAAAGGGGGAAAATTTCAAAATCGAGCTGGTATTATTGATGCCAAATGACTTCAAAATGCATAAAACGTCAAAATTTGAAAATCGAATTTGCATTTTCGATGCCAAATGACTTTAAAATGCATAAAACGTCGAGATTTGATGGAATCTCGAGAAAAAATTTTTTAACGAAAGTTCTTTTTTGGACTTTTTTTGTTCAAAAAGGGGAAAATTTCAAAATCGAGCTGGTATTATTGATGCCAAATGACTTCAAAATGCATAAAGCGTCAAAATTTGATGTTATCTCGAAAAAAATTTTTTGACGAAAATTGACTTTTTTTGAAGATTTTTGTTCAAAGGGGGGAGTAAAGGAAAATTTCAAAATCGAATTTACATTTTCGATGCCAAATGACTTTAAAATGCATGAAACGTCGAGATTTGATGGAATCTCGAGAAAAATTTTTTTAACGAAAGTTCTTTTTTGGACTTTTTTTGTTCAAAAAGGGGAAAATTTCAAAATCGAGCTGGTATTATTGATGCCAAATGATTTCAAAATGTATAAAGCGTCAAAATTTGATGCTATCTCGAAAAAAAAAAATTTGCGAAAATTGACTTTTTTTGACGATTTTTGTTCAAAGGGGGGAGTAAAGGAAAATTTCAAAATCGAATTTACATTTTCGATGCCAAATGACTTTAAAATTCATGAAACGTCGAGATTTGATGGAAACTCGAGAAAAAATTTTTTTAACGAAAGTTCTTTTTTGGACTTTTTTTGTTCAAAAAGGGGAAAATTTCAAAATCGAGCTGGTATTATTGATGCCAAATGATTTCAAAATGTATAAAGCGTCAAAATTTGATGCTATCTCGAAAAAAAAAAAAATTTGCGAAAATTGACTTTTTTTGACGATTTTTGTTCAAAGGGGGGAGTAAAGGAAAATTTCAAAATCGAATTTACATTTTCGATGCCAAATGACTTTAAAATGCATGAAACGTCGAGATTTGATGGAATCTCGAGAAAAAATTTTTTTAACGAAAGTTCTTTTTTGGACTTTTTTTGTTCAAAAGGGGGAAAATTTCAAAATCGAGCTGGATTATTGCCTTCAAAATGCATAAAGCGTCAAAATTTGAAAATCGAATTTGCATTTTCGATGCCAAATGACTTTAAAATGCATAAAACGTCGAGATTTGATGGAATCTCGAGAAAAAAAATTTTCAACGAAAGTTATTTTTTGGACTTTTTTTGTTCAAAAGGGGGGAAATTTCAAAATCGAGCTGGTATTATTGATGCCAAATGACTTCAAAATGCATAAAGCGTCAAAATTTGAAAATCGAATTTGCATTTTCGATGCCAAATGACTTTAAAATGCATAAAACGTCGAGATTTGATGGAATCTCGAGAAAAAATTATCTCGAAAAAAAATTTTTGGCGAAAATTGACTTTTTTTGAAGATTTTTGTTCAAAGGGGGGAGTAAAGGAAAATTTCAAAATCGAATTTACATTTTCGATGCCAAATGACTTTAAAATGCATGAAACGTCGAGATTTGATGGAATCTCGAGAAAAAAATTTTTAACGAAAGTTCTTTTTTGGACTTTTTTTGTTCAAAAGGGGAAAATGCATAAAGCGTCAAAATTTGATGTTATCTCGAAAAATTTTTTTTGGCGAAAATTGACTTTTTTTGAAGATTTTTGTTCAAAGGGGGGAGTAAAGGAAAATTTGAAAATAGAATTTGCATTTTCGATGACAAATGACTTTAAAATGCATAAAACGTCGAGATTTGATGGAATCTCGAGAAAAAATTTTTTTAACGAAAGTTCTTTTTTGGACTTTTTTTGTTCAAAAAGGGGAAAATTTCAAAATCGAGCTGGTATTTCTGATGCCAAATGACTTCAAAATGCATAAAACGTCAAAATTTGAAAATAGAATTTGCATTTTCGATGCCAAATGACTTTAAAATGCATAAAACGTCGAGATTTGATGGAATCTCGAGAAAAATTTTTTTTAACGAAAGTTCTTTTTTGGACTTTTTTTGTTCAAAAAGGGGAAAATTTCTAAATCGAGCTGGTATTATTGATGCCAAATGACTTCAAAATGCATAAAGCGTCAAAATTTGATGTTATCTCGAAAAAAAATTTTTGGCGAAAATTGACTTTTTTTGAAGATTTTTGTTCAAAGGGGGGAGTAAAGGAAAATTTCAAAATCGAATTTACATTTTCGATGCCAAATGACTTTAAAATGCATGAAACGTCGAGATTTGATGGAATCTCGAGAAAAAAAATTTTTAACGAAAGTTATTTTTTGGACTTTTTTTGTTCAAAAGGGGGAAATTTCAAAATCGAGCTGGTATTATTGATGCCAAATGACTTCAAAATGCATAAAGCGTCAAAATTTGAAAATCGAATTTGCATTTTCGATGCCAAATGACTTTAAAATGCATGAAACGTCGAGATTTGATGGAATCTCGAGAAAAAATTTTTTTAACGAAAGTTCTTTTTTGGACTTTTTTTGTTCAAAAGGGGGAAAATTTCAAAATCGAGCTGGTATTATTGATGCCAAATGACTTCAAAATGCATAAAGCGTCAAAATTTGATGTTATCTCGAAAAAAAATTTTTGGCGAAAATTGACTTTTTTTGAAGATTTTTGTTCAAAGGGGGGAGTAAAGGAAAATTTCAAAATCGAATTTACATTTTCGATGCCAAATGACTTTAAAATGCATGAAACGTCGAGATTTGATGGAATCTCGAGAAAAAATTTTTTTAACGAAAGTTATTTTTTGGACTTTTTTTGTTCAAATTTCAAAATCGAGCTGGTATTATTGATGCCAAATGACTTCAAAATGCATAAAGCGTCAAAATTTGAAAATCGAATTTGCATTTTCGATGCCAAATGACTTTAAAATGCATAAAACGTCGAGATTTGATGGAATCTCGAGAAAATTTTTTTTTAACGAAAGTTCTTTTTTGGACTTTTTTTGTTCAAAAAGGGGAAAATTTCTAAATCGAGCTGGTATTATTGATGCCAAATGACTTCAAAATGCATAAAGCGTCAAAATTTGATGTTATCTCGAAAAAATTTTTTGACGAAAATTGACTTTTTTTGTTCAAAGGGGGGAGTAAAGGAAAATTTCAAAATCGAATTTACATTTTCGATGCCAAATGACTTTAAAATGCATGAAACGTCGAGATTTGATGGAATCTCGAGAAAAAATTTTTTTAACGAAAGTTCTTTTTTGGACTTTTTTTGTTCAAAAGGGGGAAAATTTCAAAATCGAGCTGGAATTATTGATGCCAAATGACTTCAAAATGCATAAAGCGTCAAAATTTGATGTTATCTCGAAAAAAATTGAAACGTCGAGATTTGATGGAATCTCGAGAAAAAATTTTTTTAACGAAAGTTCTTTTTTGGACTTTTTTTGTTCAAAAGGGGGAAAATTTCAAAATCGAGCTGGTATTATTGATGCCAAATGACTTCAAAATGCATAAAGCGTCAAAATTTGATGTTATCTCGAAAAATTTTTTTTGGCGAAAATTGACTTTTTTTGAAGATTTTTGTTCAAAGGGGGGAGTAAAGAAAAATTTGAAAATAGAATTTGCATTTTCGATGCCAAATGACTTTAAAATGCATAAAACGTCGAGATTTGATGGAATCTCGAGAAAAAATTTTTTTAACGAAAGTTCTTTTTTGGACTTTTTTTGTTCAAAAAGGGGAAAATTTCAAAATCGAGCTGGTATTTCTGATGCCAAATGACTTCAAAATGCATAAAACGTCAAAATTTGAAAATAGAATTTGCATTTTCGATGCCAAATGACTTTAAAATGCATAAAACGTCGAGATTTGATGGAATCTCGAGAAAAAATTTTTTTAACGAAAGTTCTTTTTTGGACTTTTTTTGTTCAAAAAGGGGAAAATTTCTAAATCGAGCTGGTATTATTGATGCCAAATGACTTCAAAATGCATAAAGCGTCAAAATTTGATGTTATCTCGAAAAAATTTTTTTGGCGAAAATTGACTTTTTTTGAAGATTTTTGTTCAAAGGGGGGAGTAAAGGAAAATTTCAAAATCGAATTTACATTTTCGATGCCAAATGACTTTAAAATGCATGAAACGTCGAGATTTGATGGAATCTCGAGAAAAAAAATTTTTAACGAAAGTTATTTTTTGGACTTTTTTTGTTCAAAAGGGGGAAATTTCAAAATCGAGCTGGTATTATTGATGCCAAATGACTTCAAAATGCATAAAGCGTCAAAATTTGAAAATCGAATTTGCATTTTCGATGCCAAATGACTTTAAAATGCATGAAACGTCGAGATTTGATGGAATCTCGAGAAAATTTTTTTTTAACGAAAGTTCTTTTTTGGACTTTTTTTGTTCAAAAAGGGGAAAATTTCAAAATCGAGCTGGTATTATTGATGCCAAATGATTTCAAAATGTATAAAGCGTCAAAATTTGATGCTATCTCGAAAAAAAAAATTTGCGAAAATTGACTTTTTTGACGATTTTTGTTCAAAGGGGGGAGTAAAGGAAAATTTCAAAATCGAATTTACATTTTCGATGCCAAATGACTTTAAAATGCATGAAACGTCGAGATTTGATGGAATCTCGAGAAAATTTTTTTTTAACGAAAGTTCTTTTTTGGACTTTTTTTGTTCAAAAAGGGGAAAATTTCTAAATCGAGCTGGTATTATTGATGCCAAATGACTTCAAAATGCATAAAGCGTCAAAATTTGATGTTATCTCGAAAAAATTTTTTGACGAAAATTGACTTTTTTTGTTCAAAGGGGGGAGTAAAGGAAAATTTCAAAATCGAATTTACATTTTCGATGCCAAATGACTTTAAAATGCATGAAACGTCGAGATTTGATGGAATCTCGAGAAAAAAATTTTTTAACGAAAGTTATTTTTTGGACTTTTTTTGTTCAAATTTCAAAATCGAGCTGGTATTATTGATGCCAAATGACTTCAAAATGCATAAAGCGTCAAAATTTGAAAATCGAATTTGCATTTTCGATGCCAAATGACTTTAAAATGCATAAAACGTCGAGATTTGATGGAATCTCGAGAAAAAATTTTTTTAACGAAAGTTCTTTTTTGGACTTTTTTTGTTCAAAAAGGGGAAAATGTCAAAATCGAGCTGGTATTATTGATGCCAAATGATTTCAAAATGTATAAAGCGTCAAAATTTGATGCTATCTCGAAAAAAAAAATTTTGCGAAAATTGACTTTTTTTGACGATTTTTGTTCAAAGGGGGGAGTAAAGGAAAATTTCAAAATCGAATTTACATTTTTGATGCCAAATGACTTTAAAATGCATGAAACGTCGAGATTTGATGGAAACTCGAGAAAAAAAATTTTTAACGAAAGTTCTTTTTTGGACTTTTTTTGTTCAATAAGGGGAAAATTTCAAAATCGAGCTGGTATTATTGATGCCAAATGATTTCAAAATGTACAAAGCGTCAAAATTTGATGCTATCTCGAAAAAAAAATTTTTGCGAAAATTGACTTTTTTTGACGATTTTTGTTCAAAGGGGGGAGTAAAGGAAAATTTCAAAATCGAATTTACATTTTCGATGCCAAATGACTTTAAAATGCATGAAACGTCGAGATTTGATGGAATCTCGAGAAAAATTTTTTTAACGAAAGTTCTTTTTTGGACTTTTTTTGTTCAAAAGGGGGAAAATGCATAAAGCGTCAAAATTTGATGTTATCTCGAAAAAATTTTTTTGGCGAAAATTGACTTTTTTTGAAGATTTTTGTTCAAAGGGGGGAGTAAAGGAAAATTTGAAAATAGAATTTGCATTTTCGATGCCAAATGACTTTAAAATGCATAAAACGTCGAGATTTGATGGAATCTCGAGAAAAAAAAATTTTAACGAAAGTTCTTTTTTGGACTTTTTTTGTTCAAAAAGGGGAAAATTTCAAAATCGAGCTGGTATTTCTGATGCCAAATGACTTCAAAATGCATAAAACGTCAAAATTTGAAAATAGAATTTGCATTTTCGATGCCAAATGACTTTAAAATGCATAAAACGTCGAGATTTGATGGAATCTCGAGAAAAATTTTTTTTAACGAAAGTTCTTTTTTGGACTTTTTTTGTTCAAAAAGGGGAAAATTTCTAAATCGAGCTGGTATTATTGATGCCAAATGACTTCAAAATGCATAAAGCGTCAAAATTTGATGTTATCTCGAAAAAAAATTTTTGGCGAAAATTGACTTTTTTTGAAGATTTTTGTTCAAAGGGGGGAGTAAAGGAAAATTTCAAAATCGAATTTACATTTTCGATGCCAAATGACTTTAAAATGCATGAAACGTCGAGATTTGATGGAATCTCGAGAAAAAAATTTTTTAACGAAAGTTATTTTTTGGACTTTTTTTGTTCAAAAGGGGGAAATTTCAAAATCGAGCTGGTATTATTGATGCCAAATGACTTCAAAATGCATAAAGCGTCAAAATTTGAAAATCGAATTTGCATTTTCGATGCCAAATGACTTTAAAATGCATAAAACGTCGAGATTTGATGGAATCTCGAGAAAAAATTTTTTTAACGAAAGTTCTTTTTTGGACTTTTTTTGTTCAAAAAGGGGAAAATTTCAAAATCGAGCTGGTATTATTGATGCCAAATGATTTCAAAATGTATAAAGCGTCAAAATTTGATGCTATCTCGAAAAAAAAAAATTTGCGAAAATTGACTTTTATGACGATTTTTGTTCAAAGGGGGGAGTAAAGGAAAATTTCAAAATCGAATTTACATTTTCGATGCCAAATGACTTTAAAATGCATGAAACGTCGAGATTTGATGGAATCTCGAGAAAAAAATTTTTTAACGAAAGTTCTTTTTTGGACTTTTTTTGTTCAAAAAGGGGAAAATTTCAAAATCGAGCTGGTATTATTGATGCCAAATGACTTCAAAATGCATAAAGCGTCAAAATTTGATGTTAACTCGAAAAATTTTTTTTGGCGAAAATTGACTTTTTTGAAGATTTTTGTTCAAAGGGGGGAGTAAAGGAAAATTTCAAAATCGAATTTACATTTTCGATGCAAAATGACTTTAAAATGCATGAAACGTCGAGATTTGATGGAATCGCGAGAAAAATTTTTTTAACGAAAGTTCTTTTTTGGACTTTTTTTGTTCAAAAGGGGGAAAATTTCAAAATCGAGCTGGTATTATTGATGCCAAATGACTTCAAAATGCATAAAGTGTCAAAATTTGATGTTATCTCGAAAAAATTTTTTTGACGAAAATTGACTTTTTTTGAAGATTTTTGTTCAAAGGGGGGAGTAAAGGAAAATTTCAAAATCGAATTTACATTTTCGATGCCAAATGACTTTAAAATGCATGAAACGTCGAGATTTGATGGAATTTCGAGAAAAAATTTTTTTAACGAAAGTTCTTTTTTGGACTTTTTTTGTTCAAAAGGGGGAAAATTTCAAAATCGAGCTGGAATTATTGATGCCAAATGACTTCAAAATGCATAAAGCGTCAAAATTTGAAAATCGAATTTGCATTTTCGATGCCAAATGACTTTAAAATGCATAAAACGTCGAGATTTGATGGAATCTCGAGAAAAATTTTTTTTAACGAAAGTTCTTTTTTGGACTTTTTTTGTTCAAAAAGGGGAAAATTTCAAAATCGAGCTGGTATTATTGATGCCAAATGACTTCAAAATGCATAAAGCGTCAAAATTTGATGTTAACTCGAAAAATTTTTTTTGGCGAAAATTGACTTTTTTGAAGATTTTTGTTCAAAGGGGGGAGTAAAGGAAAATTTCAAAATCGAATTTACATTTTCGATGCAAAATGACTTTAAAATGCATGAAACGTCGAGATTTGATGGAATCGCGAGAAAAATTTTTTTAACGAAAGTTCTTTTTTGGACTTTTTTTGTTCAAAAGGGGGAAAATTTCAAAATCGAGCTGGTATTATTGATGCCAAATGACTTCAAAATGCATAAAGTGTCAAAATTTGATGTTATCTCGAAAAAAATTTTTTAACGAAAATTGACTTTTTTTGAAGATTTTTGTTCAAAGGGGGGAGTAAAGGAAAATTTCAAAATCGAATTTACATTTTCGATGCCAAATGACTTTAAAATGCATGAAACGTCGAGATTTGATGGAATTTCGAGAAAAAAATTTTTTAACGAAAGTTCTTTTTTGGACTTTTTTTGTTCAAAAGGGGGAAAATTTCAAAATCGAGCTGGAATTATTGATGCCAAATGACTTCAAAATGCATAAAGCGTCAAAATTTGATGTTATCTCGAAAAAAATTGAAACGTCGAGATTTGATGGAATCTCGAGAAAAAAATTTTTTAACGAAAGTTCTTTTTTGGACTTTTTTTGTTCAAAAAGGGGAAAATTTCAAAATCGAGCTGGTATTATTGATGCCAAATGACTTCAAAATGCATAAAGCGTCAAAATTTGAAAATCGAATTTGCATTTTCGATGCCAAATGACTTTAAAATGCATAAAACGTCAAGATTTGATGGAATCTCGAGAAAAATTTTTTTTAACGAAAGTTCTTTTTTGGACTTTTTTTGTTCAAAAAGGGGAAAATTTCTAAATCGAGCTGGTATTATTGATGCCAAATGACTTCAAAATGCATAAAGCGTCAAAATTTGATGTTATCTCGAAAAATTTTTTTTGGCGAAAATTGACTTTTTTTGAAGATTTTTGTTCAAAGGGGGGAGTAAAGGAAAATTTCAAAATCGAATTTACATTTTCGATGCCAAATGACTTTAAAATGCATGAAACGTCGAGATTTGATGGAATCTCGAGAAAAAAATTTTTTAACGAAAGTTATTTTTTGGACTTTTTTTGTTCAAAAGGGGGGAAATTTCAAAATCGAGCTGGTATTATTGATGCCAAATGACTTCAAAATGCATAAAGCGTCAAAATTTGAAAATCGAATTTGCATTTTCGATGCCAAATGACTTTAAAATACATAAAACGTCCAGATTTGATGGAATCTCGAGAAAAAAAAATTTTAACGAAAGTTCTTTTTTGGACTTTTTTTGTTCAAAAAGGGGAAAATTTCTAAATCGAGCTGGTATTATTGATGCCAAATGATTTCAAAATGTATAAAGCGTCAAAATTTGATGCTATCTCGAAAAAAAAAATTTGCGAAAATTGACTTTTTTTGACGATTTTTGTTCAAAGGGGGGAGTAAAGGAAAATTTCAAAATCGAATTTACATTTTCGATGCCAAATGACTTTAAAATGCATGAAACGTCGAGATTTGATGGAATCTCGAGAAAAAATTTTTTAACGAAAGTTCTTTTTTGGACTTTTTTTGTTCAAAAGGGGGAAAATTTCAAAATCGAGCTGGTATTATTGATGCCAAATGACTTCAAAATGCATAAAGCGTCAAAATTTGATGTTATCTCGAAAAATTTTTTTTGACGAAAATTGACTTTTTTTGTTCAAAGGGGGGAGTAAAGGAAAATTTCAAAATCGAATTTACATTTTCGATGCCAAATGACTTTAAAATGCATGAAACGTCGAGATTTGATGGAATCTCGAGAAAAAAAATTTTTAACGAAAGTTATTTTTTGGACTTTTTTTGTTCAAAAAGGGGAAAATTTCAAAATCGAGCTGGTATTATTGATGCCAAATGATTTCAAAATGCATAAAGCGTCAAAATTTGATGCTATCACGAAAAAAATTTTTTTACGAAAATTGACTTTTTTTGACGATTTTTGTTCAAAGGGGGGAGTAAAGGAAAATTTTAAAATCGAATTTACATTTTCGATGCCAAATGACTTTAAAATGCATGAAACGTCGAGATTTGATGGAATCTCGAGAAAAAATTTTTTTAACGAAAGTTCTTTTTTGGACTTTTTTTGTTCAAAAAGGGGAAAATTTCAAAATCGAGCTGGTATTATTGATGCCAAATGATTTCAAAATGTATAAAGCGTCAAAATTTGATGCTATCTCGAAAAAATTTTTTTTGCGAAAATTGACTTTTTTTGACGATTTTTGTTCAAAGGGGGGAGTAAAGGAAAATTTCAAAATCGAATTTACATTTTCGATGCCAAATGACTTTAAAATGCATGAAACGTCGAGATTTGATGGAATCTCGAGAAAAAATTTTTTAACGAAAGTTCTTTTTTGGACTTTTTTTGTTCAAAAGGGGGAAAATTTCAAAATCGAGCTGGTATTATTGATGCCAAATGACTTCAAAATGCATGAAACGTCGAGATTTGATGGAATCTCGAGAAAAAAATTTTTTAACGAAAGTTCTTTTTTGGAGTTTTTTTGTTCAAAAAGGGGAAAATTTCAAAATCGAGCTGGTATTATTGATGCCAAATGATTTCAAAATGTATAAAGCGTCAAAATTTGATGCTATCTCGAAAAATTTTTTTTTGCGAAAATTGACTTTTTTTGACGATTTTTGTTCAAAGGGGGGAGTAAAGGAAAATTTCAAAATCGAATTTACATTTTCGATGCCAAATGACTTTAAAATGCATGAAACGTCGAGATTTGATGGAATCTCGAGAAAAAAATTTTTAACGAAAGTTCTTTTTTGGACTTTTTTTGTTCAAAAGGGGGAAAATTTCAAAATCGAGCTGGTATTATTGATGCCAAATGACTTCAAAATGCATAAAGCGTCAAAATTTGAAAATCGAATTTGCATTTTCGATGCCAAATGACTTTAAAATGCATGAAACGTCGAGATTTGATGGAATCTCGAGAAAAATTTTTTTTAACGAAAGTTATTTTTTGGACTTTTTTGTTCAAAAAGGGGAAAATTTCAAAATCGAGCTGGTATTATTGATGCCAAATGATTTCAAAATGCATAAAGCGTCAAAATTTGATGCTATCACGAAAAAAATTTTTTTACGAAAATTGACTTTTTTTGACGATTTTTGTTCAAAGGGGGGAGTAAAGGAAAATTTTAAAATCGAATTTACATTTTCGATGCCAAATGACTTTAAAATGCATGAAACGTCGAGATTTGATGGAATCTCGAGAAAAATTTTTTTTAACGAAGGTTCTTTTTTGGACTTTTTTTGTTCAAAAAGGGGAAAATTTCAAAATCGAGCTGGTATTATTGATGCCAAATGACTTCAAAATGCATAAAACGTCAAAATTTGAAAATAGAATTTGCATTTTCGATGCCAAATGACTTCAAAATGCATAAAGTGTCAAAATTTGATGTTATCTCGAAAAAAAATTTTTGACGAAAATTGACTTTTTTTGAAGATTTTTGTTCAAAGGGGGGAGTAAAGGAAAATTTCAAAATCGAATTTACATTTTCGATGCCAAATGACTTTAAAATGCATGAAACGTCGAGATTTGATGGAATTTCGAGAAAAAAATTTTTTAACGAAAGTTCTTTTTTGGACTTTTTTTGTTCAAAAGGGGGAAAATTTCAAAATCGAGCTGGAATTATTGATGCCAAATGACTTCAAAATGCATAAAGCGTCAAAATTTGATGTTATCTCGAAAAAAATTGAAACGTCGAGATTTGATGGAATCTCGAGAAAAAATTTTTTTAACGAAAGTTCTTTTTTGGACTTTTTTTGTTCAAAAGGGGGAAAATTTCAAAATCGAGCTGGTATTATTGATGCCAAATGACTTCAAAATGCATAAAGCGTCAAAATTTGAAAATCGAATTTGCATTTTCGATGCCAAATGACTTTAAAATGCATAAAACGTCGAGATTTGATGGAATCTCGAGAAAAAATTTTTTTAACGAAAGTTCTTTTTTGGACTTTTTTTGTTCAAAAAGGGGAAAATTTCTAAATCGAGCTGGTATTATTGATGCCAAATGACTTCAAAATGCATAAAGCGTCAAAATTTGATGTTATCTCGAAAAAATTTTTTTGGCGAAAATTGACTTTTTTTGAAGATTTTTGTTCAAAGGGGGGAGTAAAGGAAAATTTCAAAATCGAATTTACATTTTCGATGCCAAATGACTTTAAAATGCATGAAACGTCGAGATTTGATGGAATCTCGAGAAAAATTTTTTTTAACGAAAGTTATTTTTTGGACTTTTTTTGTTCAAAAGGGGGGAAATTTCAAAATCGAGCTGGTATTATTGATGCCAAATGACTTCAAAATGCATAAAGCGTCAAAATTTGAAAATCGAATTTGCATTTTCGATGCCAAATGACTTTAAAATGCATGAAACGTCGAGATTTGATGGAATCTCGAGAAAAAATTTTTAACGAAAGTTCTTTTTTGGACTTTTTTTGTTCAAAAGGGAAAAAATTTCAAAATCGAGCTGGTATTATTGATGCCAAATGACTTCAAAATGCATAAAGCGTCAAAATTTGATGTTATCTCGAAAAAAATTTTTTGACGAAAATTGACTTTTTTTGTTCAAAGGGGGGAGTAAAGGAAAATTTTAAAATCGAATTTACATTTTCGATGCCAAATGACTTTAAAATGCATGAAACGTCGAGATTTGATGGCATCTCGAGAAAAAATTTTTTTAACGAAAGTTCTTTTTTGGACTTTTTTTGTTCAAAAGGGGGAAAATTTCAAAATCGAGCTGCTATTATTGATGCCAAATGACTTCAAAATGCATAAAACGTAAAAATTTGAAAATAGAATTTGCATTTTCGATGCCAAATGACTTTAAAATGCATAAAACGTCTAGATTTGATGGAATCTCGAGAAAAAAAAATTTCAACGAAAGTTCTTTTTTGGACTTTTTTTGTTCAAAAGGGGGAAAATTTCAAAATCGAGCTGGTATTATTGATGCCAAATGACTTCAAAATGCATAAAACGTAAAAATTTGAAAATAGAATTTGCATTTTCGATGCCAAATGACTTTAAAATGCATAAAACGTCTAGATTGATGGAATCTCGAGAAAAAAAATTTTAACGAAAGTTCTTTTTTGGACTTTTTTTGTTCAAAAAGGGGAAAATTTCAAAATCGAGCTGGTATTATTGATGCCAAATGATTTCAAAATGCATAAAGCGTCAAAATTTGATGCTATCACGAAAAATTTTTTTTTACGAAAATTGACTTTTTTGACGATTTTTGTTCAAAGGGGGGAGTAAAGGAAAATTTCAAAATCGAATTTACATTTTCGATGCCAAATGACTTTAAAATGCATGAAACGTCGAGATTTGATGGAATCTCGAGAAAAAAAATTTTTAACGAAAGTTCTTTTTTGGACTTTTTTTGTTCAAAAGGGGGAAAATTTCAAAATCGAGCTGCTATTATTGATGCCAAATGACTTCAAAATGCATAAAGCGTCAAAATTTGAAAATCGAATTTGCATTTTCGATGCCAAATGACTTTAAAATGCATAAAACGTCGAGATTTGATGGAATCTCGAGAAAAAAATTTTTTAACGAAAGTTCTTTTTTGGACTTTTTTTGTTCAAAAAGGGGAAAATTTCAAAATCGAGCTGGTATTATTGATGCCAAATGACTTCAAAATGCATAAAGCGTCAAAATTTGATGTTAACTCGAAAAAATTTTTTTGGCGAAAATTGACTTTTTTGAAGATTTTTGTTCAAAGGAACTGGCATTGAAAATGTAAATTTCAAAATCGAATTTACATTTTCGATGCCAAATGACTTTAAAATGCATGAAACGTCGAGATTTGATGGAATCTCGAGAAAAAAATTTTTAACGAAAGTTCTTTTTTGGACTTTTTTTGTTCAAAAAGGGGAAAATTTCAAAATCGAGCTGGTATTATTGATGCCAAATGACTTCAAAATGCATGAAACGTCGAGATTTGATGGAATCTCGAGAAAAATTTTTTTTAACGAAAGTTCTTTTTTGGACTTTTTTTGTTCAAAAGGGGGAAAATTTCAAAATCGAGCTGGTATTATTGATGCCAAATGACTTCAAAATGCATGAAACGTCAAAATTTGAAAATAGAATTTGCATTTTCGATGCCAAATGACTTCAAAATGCATAAAGTGTCAAAATTTGATGTTATCTCGAAAAAAAATTTTTGACGAAAATTGACTTTTTTTGAAGATTTTTGTTCAAAGGGGGGAGTAAAGGAAAATTTCAAAATCGAATTTACATTTTCGATGCCAAATGACTTTAAAATGCATGAAACGTCGAGATTTGATGGAATCTCGAGAAAAAATTTTTTAACGAAAGTTCTTTTTTGGACTTTTTTTGTTCAAAAGGGGGAAAATTTCAAAATCGAGCTGGTATTATTGATGCCAAATGACTTCAAAATGCATAAAGCGTCAAAATTTGAAAATCGAATTTGCATTTTCGATGCCAAATGACTTTAAAATGCATGAAACGTCGAGATTTGATGGAATCTCGAGAAAAAAATTTTTTAACGAAAGTTATTTTTTGGACTTTTTTTGTTCAAAAAGGGGAAAATTTCAAAATCGAGCTGGTATTATTGATGCCAAATGATTTCAAAATGTATAAAGCGTCAAAATTTGATGCTATCACGAAAAAATTTTTTTTACGAAAATTGACTTTTTTGACGATTTTTGTTCAAAGGGGGGAGTAAAGGAAAATTTTAAAATCGAATTTACATTTTCGATGCCAAATGACTTTAAAATGCATGAAACGTCGAGATTTGATGGAATCTCGAGAAAAAAATTTTTTAACGAAAGTTCTTTTTTGGACTTTTTTTGTTCAAAAAGGGGAAAATTTCAAAATCGAGCTGGTATTATTGATGCCAAATGATTTCAAAATGCATAAAGCGTCAAAATTTGATGCTATCACGAAAAAATTTTTTTTACGAAAATTGACTTTTTTTGACGATTTTTGTTCAAAGGGGGGAGTAAAGGAAAATTTTAAAATCGAATTTACATTTTCGATGCCAAATGACTTTAAAATGCATGAAACGTCGAGATTTGATGGCATCTCGAGAAAAATTTTTTTTAACGAAAGTTCTTTTTTGGACTTTTTTTGTTCAAAAGGGGGAAAATTTCAAAATCGAGCTGCTATTATTGATGCCAAATGACTTCAAAATGCATAAAACGTAAAAATTTGAAAATAGAATTTGCATTTTCGATGCCAAATGACTTTAAAATGCATAAAACGTCTAGATTTGATGGAATCTCGAGAAAAAATTTTTTAACGAAAGTTCTTTTTTGGACTTTTTTTGTTCAAAAAGGGGAAAATTTCAAAATCGAGCTGGTATTATTGATGCCAAATGACTTCAAAATGCATAAAGCGTCAAAATTTGATGTTATCTCGAAAAAAATTTTTTGACGAAAATTGACTTTTTTTTGAAGATTTTTGTTCAAAGGGGGGAGTAAAGGAAAATTTCAAAATCGAATTTACATTTTCGATGCCAAATGACTTTAAAATGCATGAAACGTCGAGATTTGATGGAATCTCGAGAAAAAAAAATTTCAACGAAAGTTCTTTTTTGGACTTTTTTTGTTCAAAAGGGGGAAAATTTCAAAATCGAGCTGGTATTATTGATGCCAAATGACTTCAAAATGCATAAAACGTAAAAATTTGAAAATAGAATTTGCATTTTCGATGCCAAATGACTTCAAAATGCATAAAACGTAAAAATTTGAAAATAGAATTTGCATTTTCGATGCCAAATGACTTTAAAATGCATAAAACGTCTAGATTTGATGGAATCTCGAGAAAAAAAAATTTCAACGAAAGTTCTTTTTTGGACTTTTTTTGTTCAAAAGGGGGAAAATTTCAAAATCGAGCTGGTATTATTGATGCCAAATGACTTCAAAATGCATAAAACGTAAAAATTTGAAAATAGAATTTGCATTTTCGATGCCAAATGACTTTAAAATGCATAAAACGTCTAGATTGATGGAATCTCGAGAAAAAAAATTTTAACGAAAGTTCTTTTTTGGACTTTTTTTGTTCAAAAAGGGGAAAATTTCAAAATCGAGCTGGTATTATTGATGCCAAATGATTTCAAAATGCATAAAGCGTCAAAATTTGATGCTATCACGAAAAATTTTTTTTTACGAAAATTGACTTTTTTGACGATTTTTGTTCAAAGGGGGGAGTAAAGGAAAATTTCAAAATCGAATTTACATTTTCGATGCCAAATGACTTTAAAATGCATGAAACGTCGAGATTTGATGGAATCTCGAGAAAAAAAATTTTTAACGAAAGTTCTTTTTTGGACTTTTTTTGTTCAAAAGGGGGAAAATTTCAAAATCGAGCTGCTATTATTGATGCCAAATGACTTCAAAATGCATAAAGCGTCAAAATTTGAAAATCGAATTTGCATTTTCGATGCCAAATGACTTTAAAATGCATAAAACGTCGAGATTTGATGGAATCTCGAGAAAAAAATTTTTTAACGAAAGTTCTTTTTTGGACTTTTTTTGTTCAAAAAGGGGAAAATTTCAAAATCGAGCTGGTATTATTGATGCCAAATGACTTCAAAATGCATAAAGCGTCAAAATTTGATGTTAACTCGAAAAAATTTTTTTGGCGAAAATTGACTTTTTTGAAGATTTTTGTTCAAAGGGGGGAGTAAAGGAAAATTTCAAAATCGAATTTACATTTTCGATGCCAAATGACTTTAAAATGCATGAAACGTCGAGATTTGATGGAATCTCGAGAAAAAAATTTTTAACGAAAGTTCTTTTTTGGACTTTTTTTGTTCAAAAAGGGGAAAATTTCAAAATCGAGCTGGTATTATTGATGCCAAATGACTTCAAAATGCATGAAACGTCGAGATTTGATGGAATCTCGAGAAAAATTTTTTTTAACGAAAGTTCTTTTTTGGACTTTTTTTGTTCAAAAGGGGGAAAATTTCAAAATCGAGCTGGTATTATTGATGCCAAATGACTTCAAAATGCATGAAACGTCAAAATTTGAAAATAGAATTTGCATTTTCGATGCCAAATGACTTCAAAATGCATAAAGTGTCAAAATTTGATGTTATCTCGAAAAAAAATTTTTGACGAAAATTGACTTTTTTTGAAGATTTTTGTTCAAAGGGGGGAGTAAAGGAAAATTTCAAAATCGAATTTACATTTTCGATGCCAAATGACTTTAAAATGCATGAAACGTCGAGATTTGATGGAATCTCGAGAAAAAATTTTTTAACGAAAGTTCTTTTTTGGACTTTTTTTGTTCAAAAGGGGGAAAATTTCAAAATCGAGCTGGTATTATTGATGCCAAATGACTTCAAAATGCATAAAGCGTCAAAATTTGAAAATCGAATTTGCATTTTCGATGCCAAATGACTTTAAAATGCATGAAACGTCGAGATTTGATGGAATCTCGAGAAAAAAATTTTTTAACGAAAGTTATTTTTTGGACTTTTTTTGTTCAAAAAGGGGAAAATTTCAAAATCGAGCTGGTATTATTGATGCCAAATGATTTCAAAATGTATAAAGCGTCAAAATTTGATGCTATCACGAAAAAATTTTTTTTACGAAAATTGACTTTTTTGACGATTTTTGTTCAAAGGGGGGAGTAAAGGAAAATTTTAAAATCGAATTTACATTTTCGATGCCAAATGACTTTAAAATGCATGAAACGTCGAGATTTGATGGAATCTCGAGAAAAAAATTTTTTAACGAAAGTTCTTTTTTGGACTTTTTTTGTTCAAAAAGGGGAAAATTTCAAAATCGAGCTGGTATTATTGATGCCAAATGATTTCAAAATGCATAAAGCGTCAAAATTTGATGCTATCACGAAAAAATTTTTTTTACGAAAATTGACTTTTTTTGACGATTTTTGTTCAAAGGGGGGAGTAAAGGAAAATTTTAAAATCGAATTTACATTTTCGATGCCAAATGACTTTAAAATGCATGAAACGTCGAGATTTGATGGCATCTCGAGAAAAATTTTTTTTAACGAAAGTTCTTTTTTGGACTTTTTTTGTTCAAAAGGGGGAAAATTTCAAAATCGAGCTGCTATTATTGATGCCAAATGACTTCAAAATGCATAAAACGTAAAAATTTGAAAATAGAATTTGCATTTTCGATGCCAAATGACTTTAAAATGCATAAAACGTCTAGATTTGATGGAATCTCGAGAAAAAATTTTTTAACGAAAGTTCTTTTTTGGACTTTTTTTGTTCAAAAAGGGGAAAATTTCAAAATCGAGCTGGTATTATTGATGCCAAATGACTTCAAAATGCATAAAGCGTCAAAATTTGATGTTATCTCGAAAAAAATTTTTTGACGAAAATTGACTTTTTTTTGAAGATTTTTGTTCAAAGGGGGGAGTAAAGGAAAATTTCAAAATCGAATTTACATTTTCGATGCCAAATGACTTTAAAATGCATGAAACGTCGAGATTTGATGGAATCTCGAGAAAAAAAAATTTCAACGAAAGTTCTTTTTTGGACTTTTTTTGTTCAAAAGGGGGAAAATTTCAAAATCGAGCTGGTATTATTGATGCCAAATGACTTCAAAATGCATAAAACGTAAAAATTTGAAAATAGAATTTGCATTTTCGATGCCAAATGACTTTAAAATGCATAAAACGTCTAGATTTGATGGAATCTCGAGAAAAAAAATTTTAACGAAAGTTCTTTTTTGGACTTTTTTTGTTCAAAAAGGGGAAAATTTCAAAATCGAGCTGGTATTATTGATGCCAAATGATTTCAAAATGCATAAAGCGTCAAAATTTGATGCTATCACGAAAAAATTTTTTTTACGAAAATTGACTTTTTTGACGATTTTTGTTCAAAGGGGGGAGTAAAGGAAAATTTCAAAATCGAATTTACATTTTCGATGCCAAATGACTTTAAAATGCATGAAACGTCGAGATTTGATGGAATCTCGAGAAAAATTTTTTTTAACGAAAGTTCTTTTTTGGACTTTTTTTGTTCAAAAGGGGGAAAATTTCAAAATCGAGCTGCTATTATTGATGCCAAATGACTTCAAAATGCATAAAGCGTCAAAATTTGAAAATCGAATTTGCATTTTCGATGCCAAATGACTTTAAAATGCATAAAACGTCGAGATTTGATGGAATCTCGAGAAAAAAAATTTTAACGAAAGTTCTTTTTTGGACTTTTTTTGTTCAAAAAGGGGAAAATTTCAAAATCGAGCTGGTATTATTGATGCCAAATGATTTCAAAATGCATAAAGCGTCAAAATTTGATGCTATCACGAAAAAATTTTTTTTACGAAAATTGACTTTTTTGACGATTTTTGTTCAAAGGGGGGAGTAAAGGAAAATTTCAAAATCGAATTTACATTTTCGATGCCAAATGACTTTAAAATGCATGAAACGTCGAGATTTGATGGAATCTCGAGAAAAAAAATTTTTAACGAAAGTTCTTTTTTGGACTTTTTTTGTTCAAAAAGGGGAAAATTTCAAAATCGAGCTGGTATTATTGATGCCAAATGACTTCAAAATGCATAAAGCGTCAAAATTTGATGTTAACTCGAAAAATTTTTTTTGGCGAAAATTGACTTTTTTGAAGATTTTTGTTCAAAGGGGGGAGTAAAGGAAAATTTCAAAATCGAATTTACATTTTCGATGCCAAATGACTTTAAAATGCATGAAACGTCGAGATTTGATGGAATCTCGAGAAAAAATTTTTTTTAACGAAAGTTCTTTTTTGGACTTTTTTTGTTCAAAAAGGGGAAAATTTCAAAATCGAGCTGGTATTATTGATGCCAAATGACTTCAAAATGCATGAAACGTCGAGATTTGATGGAATCTCGAGAAAAATTTTTTTTAACGAAAGTTCTTTTTTGGACTTTTTTTGTTCAAAAGGGGGAAAATTTCAAAATCGAGCTGGTATTATTGATGCCAAATGACTTCAAAATGCATGAAACGTCAAAATTTGAAAATAGAATTTGCATTTTCGATGCCAAATGACTTCAAAATGCATAAAGTGTCAAAATTTGATGTTATCTCGAAAAATTTTTTTTGACGAAAATTGACTTTTTTTGAAGATTTTTGTTTAAAGGGGGGAGTAAAGGAAAATTTCAAAATCGAATTTACATTTTCGATGCCAAATGACTTTAAAATGCATGAAACGTCGAGATTTGATGGAATCTCGAGAAAAAAAATTTTTAACGAAAGTTCTTTTTTGGACTTTTTTTGTTCAAAAGGGGGAAAATTTCAAAATCGAGCTGGTATTATTGATGCCAAATGACTTCAAAATGCATGAAACGTCGAGATTTGATGGAATCTCGAGAAAAAAATTTTTTAACGAAAGTTCTTTTTTGGACTTTTTTTGTTCAAAAGGGGGAAAATTTCAAAATCGAGCTGGTATTATTGATGCCAAATGACTTCAAAATGCATAAAACGTCAAAATTTGAAAATAGAATTTGCATTTTCGATGCCAAATGACTTTAAAATGCATAAAACGTCTAGATTTGATGGAATCTCGAGAAAAAAATTTTTAACGAAAGTTCTTTTTTGGACTTTTTTTTGTTCAAAAAGGGGAAAATTTCAAAATCGAGCTGGTATTATTGATGCCAAATGATTTCAAAATGCATAAAGCGTCAAAATTTGATGCTATCACGAAAAAATTTTTTTTACGAAAATTGACTTTTTTGGCGATTTTTGTTCAAAGGGGGGAGTAAAGGAAAATTTCAAAATCGAATTTACATTTTCGATGCCAAATGACTTTAAAATGCATGAAACGTCGAGATTTGATGGAATCTCGAGAAAAAAATTTTTTAACGAAAGTTCTTTTTTGGACTTTTTTTGTTCAAAAGGGAATTTCAAAATCGAGCTGCTATTATTGATGCCAAATGACTTCAAAATGCATAAAGTGTCAAAATTTGATGTTATCTCGAAAAAATTTTTTTGACGAAAATTGACTTTTTTTGAAGATTTTTGTTCAAAGGGGGGAGTAAAGGAAAATTTCAAAATCGAATTTACATTTTCGATGCCAAATGACTTTAAAATGCATGAAACGTCGAGATTTGATGGAATCTCGAGAAAAAAATTTTTTAACGAAAGTTCTTTTTTGGACTTTTTTTGTTCAAAAAGGGGAAAATTTCAAAATCGAGCTGGTATTATTGATGCCAAATGACTTCAAAATGCATAAAACGTCAAAATTTGAAAATAGAATTTGCATTTTCGATGCCAAATGACTTTAAAATTCATAAAACGTCGAGATTTGATGGAATGTCGAGAAAAATTTTTTTTGACGAAAGTTCTTTTTTGGACTTTTTTTGTTCAAAAAGGGGAAAATTTCAAAATCGAGCTGGTATTATTGATGCCAAATGACTTCAAAATGCATAAAGCGTCAAAATTTGATGTTAACTCGAAAAAAATTTTTTGGCGAAAATTGACTTTTTTGAAGATTTTTGTTCAAAGGGGGGAGTAAAGGAAAATTTCAAAATCGAATTTACATTTTCGATGCAAAATGACTTTAAAATGCATGAAACGTCGAGATTTGATGGAATCTCGAGAAAAATTTTTTTTAACGAAAGTTCTTTTTTGGACTTTTTTTGTTCAAAAGGGGGAAAATTTCAAAATCGAGCTGGTATTATTGATGCCAAATGACTTCAAAATGCATAAAGTGTCAAAATTTGATGTTATCTCGAAAAAATTTTTTTGACGAAAATTGACTTTTTTTGAAGATTTTTGTTCAAAGGGGGGAGTAAAGGAAAATTTCAAAATCGAATTTACATTTTCGATGCAAAATGACTTTAAAATGCATGAAACGTCGAGATTTGATGGAATCTCGAGAAAAATTTTTTTTAACGAAAGTTCTTTTTTGGACTTTTTTTGTTCAAAAAGGGGAAAATTTCAAAATCGAGCTGGTATTATTGATGCCAAATGACTTCAAAATGCATAAAACGTCAAAATTTGAAAATAGAATTTGCATTTTCGATGCCAAATGACTTCAAAATGCATAAAGCGTCAAAATTTGATGCAATCACGAAAAAATTTTTTTTACGAAAATTGACTTTTTTTGACGATTTTTGTTCAAAGGGGGGAGTAAAGGAAAATTTCAAAATCGAATTTACATTTTCGATGCCAAATGACTTTAAAATGCATGAAACGTCGAGATTTGATGGAATCTCGAGAAAAAAAATTTTTAACGAAAGTTCTTTTTTGGACTTTTTTTGTTCAAAAGGGAATTTCAAAATCGAGCTGCTATTATTGATGCCAAATGACTTCAAAATGCATAAAGCGTCAAAATTTGATGTTAGCTCGAAAAAAATTTTTTGGCGAAAATTGACTTTTTTTGAAGATTTTTGTTCAAAGGGGGGAGTAAAGGAAAATTTCAAAATCGAATTTACATTTTCGATGCCAAATGACTTTAAAATGCATAAAACGTCGAGATTTGATGGAATCTCGAGAAAAAAAAATTTCAACGAAAGTTCTTTTTTGGACTTTTTTTGTTCAAAAGGGGGAAAATTTCAAAATCGAGCTGGTATTATTGATGCCAAATGACTTCAAAATGCATAAAACGTAAAAATTTGAAAATCGAATTTGCATTTTCGATGCCAAATGACTTTAAAATGCATAAAACGTCTAGATTTGATGGAATCTCGAGAAAAAAAATTTTAACGAAAGTTCTTTTTCGGACTTTTTTTGTTCAAAAAGGGGAAAATTTCAAAATCGAGCTGGTATTATTGATGCCAAATGACTTCAAAATGCATAAAGCGTCAAAATTTGATGTTAACTCGAAAAATTTTTCTTGGAGAAAATTGACTTTTTTGAAGATTTTTGTTCAAAGGGGGGAGTAAAGGAAAATTTCAAAATCGAATTTACATTTTCGATGCAAAATGACTTTAAAATGCATGAAACGTCGAGATTTGATGGAATCTCGAGAAAAAATTTTTTTAACGAAAGTTCTTTTTTGGACTTTTTTTGTTCAAAAAGGGGAAAATTTCAAAATCGAGCTGGTATTATTGATGCCAAATGACTTCAAAATGCATAAAACGTCAAAATTTGAAAATAGAATTTGCATTTTCGATGCCAAATGACTTTAAAATTCATAAAACGTCGAGATTTGATGGAATCTCGAGAAAAAAAATTTTTAACGAAAGTTCTTTTTTGGACTTTTTTTGTTCAAAAAGGGGAAAATTTCAAAATCGAGCTGGTATTATTGATGCCAAATGACTTCAAAATGCATAAAGCGTCAAAATTTGATGTTAACTCGAAAAAATTTTTTTGGCGAAAATTGACTTTTTTGAAGATTTTTGTTCAAAGGGGGGAGTAAAGGAAAATTTCAAAATCGAATTTACATTTTCGATGCAAAATGACTTTAAAATGCATGAAACGTCGAGATTTGATGGAATCTCGAGAAAAATTTTTTTTAACGAAAGTTCTTTTTTGGCCTTTTTTTGTCAAAAGGGGGAAAATTTCAAAATCGAGCTGGTATTATTGATGCCAAATGACTTCAAAATGCATAAAGTGTCAAAATTTGATGTTATCTCGAAAAAAAATTTTTGACGAAAATTGACTTTTTTTGAAGATTTTTGTTCAAAGGGGGGAGTAAAGGAAAATTTCAAAATCGAATTTACATTTTCGATGCCAAATGACTTTAAAATGCATGAAACGTCGAGATTTGATGGAATCTCGAGAAAAATTTTTTTTAACGAAAGTTCTTTTTTGGACTTTTTTTGTTCAAAAAGGGGAAAATTTCAAAATCGAGCTGGTATTATTGATGCCAAATGACTTCAAAATGCATAAAACGTCAAAATTTGAAAATAGAATTTGCATTTTCGATGCCAAATGACTTCAAAATGCATAAAGCGTCAAAATTTGATGCAATCACGAAAAAAATTTTTTTACGAAAATTGACTTTTTTTGACGATTTTTGTTCAAAGGGGGGAGTAAAGGAAAATTTCAAAATCGAATTTACATTTTCGATGCCAAATGACTTTAAAATGCATGAAACGTCGAGATTTGATGGAATCTCGAGAAAAAAAATTTTTAACGAAAGTTCTTTTTTGGACTTTTTTTGTTCATAAAGGGGAAAATTTCAAAATCGAGCTGGTATTATTGATGCCAAATGACTTCAAAATGCATAAAGCGTCAAAATTTGATGTTAACTCGAAAAAATTTTTTTGGCGAAAATTGACTTTTTTGAAGATTTTTGTTCAAAGGGGGGAGTAAAGGAAAATTTCAAAATCGAATTTACATTTTCGATGCAAAATGACTTTAAAATGCATGAAACGTCGAGATTTGATGGAATCTCGAGAAAAAATTTTTTTAACGAAAGTTCTTTTTTGGACTTTTTTTGTTCAAAAGGGGGAAAATTTCAAAATCGAGCTGGTATTATTGATGCCAAATGACTTCAAAATGCATAAAGTGTCAAAATTTGATGTTATCTCGAAAAATTTTTTTTGACGAAAATTGACTTTTTTTGAAGATTTTTGTTCAAAGGGGGCAGTAAAGGAAAATTTCAAAATCGAATTTACATTTTCGATGCCAAATGACTTTATAATGCATGAAACGTCGAGATTTGATGGAATCTCGAGAAAAATTTTTTTTAACGAAAGTTCTTTTTTGGACTTTTTTTGTTCAAAAAGTGGAAAATTTCAAAATCGAGCTGGTATTATTGATGCCAAATGATTTCAAAATGCATAAAGCGTCAAAATTTGATGCTATCTCGAAAAAATTTTTTTTACGAAAATTGACTTTTTTTGACGATTTTTGTTCAAAGGGGGGAGTAAAGGAAAATTTCAAAATCGAATTTACATTTTCGATGCCAAATGACTTTATAATGCATGAAACGTCGAGATTTGATGGAATCTCGAGAAAAAATTTTTTTAACGAAAGTTCTTTTTTGGACTTTTTTTTGTTCAAAAGGGGGAAAATTTCAAAATCGAGCTGGTATTATTGATGCCAAATGACTTCAAAATGCATAAAGCGTCAAAATTTGAAAATCGAATTTGCATTTTCGATGCCAAATGACTTTAAAATGCATGAAACGTCGAGATTTGATGGAATCTCGAGAAAAAATTTTTTTAACGAAAGTTCTTTTTTGGACTTTTTTTGTTCAAAAAGGGGAAAATTTCAAAATCGAGCTGGTATTATTGATGCCAAATGACTTCAAAATGCATAAAGCGTCAAAATTTGATGTTATCTCGAAAAAATTTTTTTGGCGAAAATTGACTTTTTTTGAAGATTTTTGTTCAAAGGGGGGAGTAAAGGAAAATTTCAAAATCGAATTTACATTTTCGATGCCAAATGACTTTAAAATGCATGAAACGTCGAGATTTGATGGAATCTCGAGAAAAAAAATTTTTAACGAAAGTTCTTTTTTGGACTTTTTTTGTTCAAAAGGGGGAAAATTTCAAAATCGAGCTGGTATTATTGATGCCAAATGACTTCAAAATGCATGAAACGTCGAGATTTGATGGAATCTCGAGAAAAAATTTTTTTAACGAAAGTTCTTTTTTGGACTTTTTTTGTTCAAAAGGGGGAAAATTTCAAAATCGAGCTGGTATTATTGATGCCAAATGATTTCAAAATGCATAAAACGTCAAAATTTGAAAATCGAATTTGCATTTTCGATGCCAAATGACTTTAAAATGCATAAAACGTCGAGATTTGATGGAATCTCGAGAAAAAAAGTTTTTAACGAAAGTTCTTTTTTGGACTTTTTTTGTTCAAAAAGGGGAAAATTTCAAAATCGAGCTGGTATTATTGATGCCAAATGATTTCAAAATGCATAAAGCGTCAAAATTTGATGCTATCTCGAAAAAAATTTTTTTGCGAAAATTGACTTTTTTTGACGATTTTTGTTCAAAGGGGGGAGTAAAGGAAAATTTCAAAATCGAATTTACATTTTCGATGCCAAATGACTTTAAAATGCATGAAACGTCGAGATTTGATGGAATCTCGAGAAAAAAATTTTAACGGAAGTTTTTTTTTGGACTTTTTTGTTCAAAAGGGGGAAAATTTCAAAATCGAGCTGGTAATATTGATGCCAAATGACTTCAAAATGCATAAAGCGTCAAAATTTGATGCTATCTCGAAAAAAAAAATTTTACGAAAATTGACTTTTTTGACGATTTTTGTTCAAAGGGGGGAGGTAAAGGAAAATTTCAAAATCGAATTTACATTTTCGATGCCAAATGACTTTAAAATGCATGAAACGTCTAGATTTGATGGAATCTCGAGAAAAAAATTTTTAACGAAAGTTCTTTTTTGGACTTTTTTTTGTTCAAAAAGGGGAAAATTTCAAAATCGAGCTGGTATTATTGATGCCAAATGATTTCAAAATGCATAAAGCGTCAAAATTTGATGCAATCACGAAAAAATTTTTTTTACGAAAATTGACTTTTTTGACGATTTTTGTTCAAAGGGGGGAGTAAAGGAAAATTTCAAAATCGAATTTACATTTTCGATGCCAAATGACTTTAAAATGCATGAAACGTCGAGATTTGATGGAATCTCGAGAAAAAATTTTTTTAACGAAAGTTCTTTTTTGGACTTTTTTTGTTCAAAAGGGAATTTCAAAATCGAGCTGCTATTATTGATGCCAAATGACTTCAAAATGCATAAAGCGTCAAAATTTGATGTTAGCTCGAAAAAATTTTTTTGGCGAAAATTGACTTTTTTTGAAGATTTTTGTTCAAAGGGGGGAGTAAAGGAAAATTTCAAAATCGAATTTACATTTTCGATGCCAAATGACTTTAAAATGCATGAAACGTCGAGATTTGATGGAATCTCGAGAAAAAAAAATTTCAACGAAAGTTCTTTTTTGGACTTTTTTTGTTCAAAAGGGGGAAAATTTCAAAATCGAGCTGGTATTATTGATGCCAAATGACTTCAAAATGCATAAAACGTAAAAATTTGAAAATAGAATTTGCATTTTCGATGCCAAATGACTTTAAAATGCATAAAACGTCTAGATTTGATGGAATCTCGAGAAAAAAATTTTTAACGAAAGTTCTTTTTTGGACTTTTTTTGTTCAAAAAGGGGAAAATTTCAAAATCGAGCTGGTATTATTGATGCCAAATGATTTCAAAATGCATAAAGCGTCAAAATTTGATGCTATCACGAAAAAATTTTTTTTACGAAAATTGACTTTTTTGACGATTTTTGTTCAAAGGGGGGAGTAAAGGAAAATTTCAAAATCGAATTTACATTTTCGATGCCAAATGACTTTAAAATGCATGAAACGTCGAGATTTGATGGAATCTCGAGAAAAAAATTTTTTAACGAAAGTTCTTTTTTGGACTTTTTTTGTTCAAAAGGGGGAAAATTTCAAAATCGAGCTGCTATTATTGATGCCAAATGACTTCAAAATGCATAAAGCGTCAAAATTTGAAAATCGAATTTGCATTTTCGATGCCAAATGACTTTAAAATGCATGAAACGTCGAGATTTGATGGAATCTCGAGAAAAAAATTTTTTAACGAAAGTTCTTTTTTGGACTTTTTTTGTTCAAAAAGGGGAAAATTTCAAAATCGAGCTGGTATTATTGATGCCAAATGACTTCAAAATGCATAAAGCGTCAAAATTTGATGTTATCTCGAAAAAATTTTTTTGGCGAAAATTGACTTTTTTTGAAGATTTTTGTTCAAAGGGGGGAGTAAAGGAAAATTTCAAAATCGAATTTACATTTTCGATGCCAAATGACTTTAAAATGCATGAAACGTCGAGATTTGATGGAATCTCGAGAAAAAAATTTTTTAACGAAAGTTCTTTTTTGGACTTTTTTTGTTCAAAAGGGGGAAAATTTCAAAATCGAGCTGGTATTATTGATGCCAAATGACTTCAAAATGCATGAAACGTCGAGATTTGATGGAATCTCGAGAAAAAAATTTTTTAACGAAAGTTCTTTTTTGGACTTTTTTTGTTCAAAAGGGGGAAAATTTCAAAATCGAGCTGGTATTATTGATGCCAAATGATTTCAAAATGCATAAAACGTCAAAATTTGAAAATCGAATTTGCATTTTCGATGCCAAATGACTTTAAAATGCATAAAACGTCGAGATTTGATGGAATCTCGAGAAAAAAATTTTTTAACGAAAGTTCTTTTTTGGACTTTTTTTGTTCAAAAAGGGGAAAATTTCAAAATCGAGCTGGTATTATTGATGCCAAATGACTTCAAAATGCATAAAGCGTCAAAATTTGATGTTATCTCGAAAAAATTTTTTTGGCGAAAATTGACTTTTTTTGAAGATTTTTGTTCAAAGGGGGGAGTAAAGGAAAATTTCAAAATCGAATTTACATTTTCGATGCCAAATGACTTTAAAATGCATGAAACGTCGAGATTTGATGGAATCTCGAGAAAAAAAATTTTTAACGAAAGTTCTTTTTTGGACTTTTTTTGTTCAAAAGGGGGAAAATTTCAAAATCGAGCTGGTATTATTGATGCCAAATGACTTCAAAATGCATGAAACGTCGAGATTTGATGGAATCTCGAGAAAAAATTTTTTTAACGAAAGTTCTTTTTTGGACTTTTTTTGTTCAAAAGGGGGAAAATTTCAAAATCGAGCTGGTATTATTGATGCCAAATGATTTCAAAATGCATAAAACGTCAAAATTTGAAAATCGAATTTGCATTTTCGATGCCAAATGACTTTAAAATGCATAAAACGTCGAGATTTGATGGAATCTCGAGAAAAAAAGTTTTTAACGAAAGTTCTTTTTTGGACTTTTTTTGTTCAAAAAGGGGAAAATTTCAAAATCGAGCTGGTATTATTGATGCCAAATGATTTCAAAATGCATAAAGCGTCAAAATTTGATGCTATCTCGAAAAAAAAATTTTTGCGAAAATTGACTTTTTTTGACGATTTTTGTTCAAAGGGGGGAGTAAAGGAAAATTTCAAAATCGAATTTACATTTTCGATGCCAAATGACTTTAAAATGCATGAAACGTCGAGATTTGATGGAATCTCGAGAAAAAAATTTTAACGGAAGTTTTTTTTTGGACTTTTTTGTTCAAAAGGGGGAAAATTTCAAAATCGAGCTGGTAATATTGATGCCAAATGACTTCAAAATGCATAAAGCGTCAAAATTTGATGCTATCTCGAAAAAAAAAATTTTACGAAAATTGACTTTTTTGACGATTTTTGTTCAAAGGGGGGAGGTAAAGGAAAATTTCAAAATCGAATTTACATTTTCGATGCCAAATGACTTTAAAATGCATGAAACGTCTAGATTTGATGGAATCTCGAGAAAAAAATTTTTAACGAAAGTTCTTTTTTGGACTTTTTTTTGTTCAAAAAGGGGAAAATTTCAAAATCGAGCTGGTATTATTGATGCCAAATGATTTCAAAATGCATAAAGCGTCAAAATTTGATGCAATCACGAAAAAAATTTTTTTACGAAAATTGACTTTTTTTGACGATTTTTGTTCAAAGGGGGGAGTAAAGGAAAATTTCAAAATCGAATTTACATTTTCGATGCCAAATGACTTTAAAATGCATGAAACGTCGAGATTTGATGGAATCTCGAGAAAAATTTTTTTTAACGAAAGTTCTTTTTTGGACTTTTTTTGTTCAAAAGGGAATTTCAAAATCGAGCTGCTATTATTGATGCCAAATGACTTCAAAATGCATAAAGCGTCAAAATTTGATGTTAGCTCGAAAAAATTTTTTTGGCGAAAATTGACTTTTTTTGAAGATTTTTGTTCAAAGGGGGGAGTAAAGGAAAATTTCAAAATCGAATTTACATTTTCGATGCCAAATGACTTTAAAATGCATGAAACGTCGAGATTTGATGGAATCTCGAGAAAAAAAAATTTCAACGAAAGTTCTTTTTTGGACTTTTTTTGTTCAAAAGGGGGAAAATTTCAAAATCGAGCTGGTATTATTGATGCCAAATGACTTCAAAATGCATAAAACGTAAAAATTTGAAAATAGAATTTGCATTTTCGATGCCAAATGACTTTAAAATGCATAAAACGTCTAGATTTGATGGAATCTCGAGAAAAAAATTTTTAACGAAAGTTCTTTTTTGGACTTTTTTTGTTCAAAAAGGGGAAAATTTCAAAATCGAGCTGGTATTATTGATGCCAAATGATTTCAAAATGCATAAAGCGTCAAAATTTGATGCTATCACGAAAAAATTTTTTTTACGAATATTGACTTTTTTGACGATTTTTGTTCAAAGGGGGGAGTAAAGGAAAATTTCAAAATCGAATTTACATTTTCGATGCCAAATGACTTTAAAATGCATGAAACGTCGAGATTTGATGGAATCTCGAGAAAAAATTTTTTTAACGAAAGTTCTTTTTTGGACTTTTTTTGTTCAAAAGGGGGAAAATTTCAAAATCGAGCTGCTATTATTGATGCCAAATGACTTCAAAATGCATAAAGCGTCAAAATTTGAAAATCGAATTTGCATTTTCGATGCCAAATGACTTTAAAATGCATGAAACGTCGAGATTTGATGGAATCTCGAGAAAAAAATTTTTTAACGAAAGTTCTTTTTTGGACTTTTTTTGTTCAAAAAGGGGAAAATTTCAAAATCGAGCTGGTATTATTGATGCCAAATGACTTCAAAATGCATAAAGCGTCAAAATTTGATGTTATCTCGAAAAAATTTTTTTGGCGAAAATTGACTTTTTTTGAAGATTTTTGTTCAAAGGGGGGAGTAAAGGAAAATTTCAAAATCGAATTTACATTTTCGATGCCAAATGACTTTAAAATGCATGAAACGTCGAGATTTGATGGAATCTCGAGAAAAAAAATTTTTAACGAAAGTTCTTTTTTGGACTTTTTTTGTTCAAAAGGGGGAAAATTTCAAAATCGAGCTGGTATTATTGATGCCAAATGACTTCAAAATGCATGAAACGTCGAGATTTGATGGAATCTCGAGAAAAAAATTTTTTAACGAAAGTTCTTTTTTGGACTTTTTTTGTTCAAAAGGGGGAAAATTTCAAAATCGAGCTGGTATTATTGATGCCAAATGATTTCAAAATGCATAAAACGTCAAAATTTGAAAATCGAATTTGCATTTTCGATGCCAAATGACTTTAAAATGCATAAAACGTCGAGATTTGATGGAATCTCGAGAAAAAAAGTTTTTAACGAAAGTTCTTTTTTGGACTTTTTTTGTTCAAAAAGGGGAAAATTTCAAAATCGAGCTGGTATTATTGATGCCAAATGATTTCAAAATGCATAAAGCGTCAAAATTTGATGCTATCTCGAAAAAAAATTTTTTGCGAAAATTGACTTTTTTTTACGATTTTTGTTCAAAGGGGGGAGTAAAGGAAAATTTCAAAATCGAATTTACATTTTCGATGCCAAATGACTTTAAAATGCATGAAACGTCGAGATTTGATGGAATCTCGAGAAAAAAATTTTAACGGAAGTTTTTTTTTGGACTTTTTTGTTCAAAAGGGGGAAAATTTCAAAATCGAGCTGGTAATATTGATGCCAAATGACTTCAAAATGCATAAAGCGTCAAAATTTGATGCTATCTCGAAAAAAAAAATTTTACGAAAATTGACTTTTTTGACGATTTTTGTTCAAAGGGGGGAGGTAAAGGAAAATTTCAAAATCGAATTTACATTTTCGATGCCAAATGACTTTAAAATGCATGAAACGTCTAGATTTGATGGAATCTCGAGAAAAATTTTTTTAACGAAAGTTCTTTTTTGGACTTTTTTTTGTTCAAAAAGGGGAAAATTTCAAAATCGAGCTGGTATTATTGATGCCAAATGATTTCAAAATGCATAAAGCGTCAAAATTTGATGCAATCACGAAAAAATTTTTTTTACGAAAATTGACTTTTTTTGACGATTTTTGTTCAAAGGGGGGAGTAAAGGAAAATTTCAAAATCGAATTTACATTTTCGATGCCAAATGACTTTAAAATGCATGAAACGTCGAGATTTGATGGAATCTCGAGAAAAAATTTTTTTAACGAAAGTTCTTTTTTGGACTTTTTTTGTTCAAAAGGGAATTTCAAAATCGAGCTGCTATTATTGATGCCAAATGACTTCAAAATGCATAAAGCGTCAAAATTTGATGTTAGCTCGAAAAAAATTTTTTGGCGAAAATTGACTTTTTTTGAAGATTTTTGTTCAAAGGGGGGAGTAAAGGAAAATTTCAAAATCGAATTTACATTTTCGATGCCAAATGACTTTAAAATGCATGAAACGTCGAGATTTGATGGAATCTCGAGAAAAAAAAATTTCAACGAAAGTTCTTTTTTGGACTTTTTTTGTTCAAAAGGGGGAAAATTTCAAAATCGAGCTGGTATTATTGATGCCAAATGACTTCAAAATGCATAAAACGTAAAAATTTGAAAATAGAATTTGCATTTTCGATGCCAAATGACTTTAAAATGCATAAAACGTCTAGATTTGATGGAATCTCGAGAAAAAAATTTTTAACGAAAGTTCTTTTTTGGACTTTTTTTGTTCAAAAAGGGGAAAATTTCAAAATCGAGCTGGTATTATTGATGCCAAATGATTTCAAAATGCATAAAGCGTCAAAATTTGAAAATCGAATTTGCATTTTCGATGCCAAATGACTTTAAAATGCATAAAACGTCGAGATTTGATGGAATCTCGAGAAAAAAAATTTTTTAACGAAAGTTCTTTTTTGGACTTTTTTTGTTCAAAAAGGGGAAAATTTCAAAATCGAGCTGGTATTATTGATGCCAAATGACTTCAAAATGCATAAAGCGTCAAAATTTGATGTTAACTCGAAAAATTTTTTTTGGCGAAAATTGACTTTTTTGAAGATTTTTGTTCAAAGGGGGGAGTAAAGGAAAATTTCAAAATCGAATTTACATTTTCGATGCAAAATGACTTTAAAATGCATGAAACGTCGAGATTTGATGGAATCTCGAGAAAAAAAATTTTTAACGAAAGTTCTTTTTTGGACTTTTTTTGTTCAAAAGGGGGAAAATTTCAAAATCGAGCTGGTATTATTGATGCCAAATGACTTCAAAATGCATGAAACGTCGAGATTTGATGGAATCTCGAGAAAAAAATTTTTTAACGAAAGTTCTTTTTTGGACTTTTTTTGTTCAAAAGGGGGAAAATTTCAAAATCGAGCTGGTATTATTGATGCCAAATGATTTCAAAATGCATAAAACGTCAAAATTTGAAAATCGAATTTGCATTTTCGATGCCAAATGACTTTAAAATGCATAAAACGTCGAGATTTGATGGAATCTCGAGAAAAAAAGTTTTTAACGAAAGTTCTTTTTTGGACTTTTTTTGTTCAAAAAGGGGAAAATTTCAAAATCGAGCTGGTATTATTGATGCCAAATGATTTCAAAATGCATAAAGCGTCAAAATTTGATGCTATCTCGAAAAAAATTTTTTTGCGAAAATTGACTTTTTTTTACGATTTTTGTTCAAAGGGGGGAGTAAAGGAAAATTTCAAAATCGAATTTACATTTTCGATGCCAAATGACTTTAAAATGCATGAAACGTCGAGATTTGATGGAATCTCGAGAAAAAAATTTTAACGGAAGTTTTTTTTTGGACTTTTTTGTTCAAAAGGGGGAAAATTTCAAAATCGAGCTGGTAATATTGATGCCAAATGACTTCAAAATGCATAAAGCGTCAAAATTTGATGCTATCTCGAAAAAAAAAATTTTACGAAAATTGACTTTTTTGACGATTTTTGTTCAAAGGGGGGAGGTAAAGGAAAATTTCAAAATCGAATTTACATTTTCGATGCCAAATGACTTTAAAATGCATGAAACGTCTAGATTTGATGGAATCTCGAGAAAAATTTTTTTAACGAAAGTTCTTTTTTGGACTTTTTTTTGTTCAAAAAGGGGAAAATTTCAAAATCGAGCTGGTATTATTGATGCCAAATGATTTCAAAATGCATAAAGCGTCAAAATTTGATGCAATCACGAAAAAATTTTTTTTACGAAAATTGACTTTTTTTGACGATTTTTGTTCAAAGGGGGGAGTAAAGGAAAATTTCAAAATCGAATTTACATTTTCGATGCCAAATGACTTTAAAATGCATGAAACGTCGAGATTTGATGGAATCTCGAGAAAAAATTTTTTTAACGAAAGTTCTTTTTTGGACTTTTTTTGTTCAAAAGGGAATTTCAAAATCGAGCTGCTATTATTGATGCCAAATGACTTCAAAATGCATAAAGCGTCAAAATTTGATGTTAGCTCGAAAAAATTTTTTTGGCGAAAATTGACTTTTTTTGAAGATTTTTGTTCAAAGGGGGGAGTAAAGGAAAATTTCAAAATCGAATTTACATTTTCGATGCCAAATGACTTTAAAATGCATGAAACGTCGAGATTTGATGGAATCTCGAGAAAAAAAAATTTCAACGAAAGTTCTTTTTTGGACTTTTTTTGTTCAAAAGGGGGAAAATTTCAAAATCGAGCTGGTATTATTGATGCCAAATGACTTCAAAATGCATAAAACGTAAAAATTTGAAAATAGAATTTGCATTTTCGATGCCAAATGACTTTAAAATGCATAAAACGTCTAGATTTGATGGAATCTCGAGAAAAAAATTTTTAACGAAAGTTCTTTTTTGGACTTTTTTTGTTCAAAAAGGGGAAAATTTCAAAATCGAGCTGGTATTATTGATGCCAAATGATTTCAAAATGCATAAAGCGTCAAAATTTGAAAATCGAATTTGCATTTTCGATGCCAAATGACTTTAAAATGCATAAAACGTCGAGATTTGATGGAATCTCGAGAAAAAAAATTTTTTAACGAAAGTTCTTTTTTGGACTTTTTTTGTTCAAAAAGGGGAAAATTTCAAAATCGAGCTGGTATTATTGATGCCAAATGACTTCAAAATGCATAAAGCGTCAAAATTTGATGTTAACTCGAAAAATTTTTTTTGGCGAAAATTGACTTTTTTGAAGATTTTTGTTCAAAGGGGGGAGTAAAGGAAAATTTCAAAATCGAATTTACATTTTCGATGCAAAATGACTTTAAAATGCATGAAACGTCGAGATTTGATGGAATCTCGAGAAAAAAAATTTTTAACGAAAGTTCTTTTTTGGACTTTTTTTGTTCAAAAGGGGGAAAATTTCAAAATCGAGCTGGTATTATTGATGCCAAATGACTTCAAAATGCATAAAGTGTCAAAATTTGATGTTATCTCGAAAAATTTTTTTTGACGAAAATTGACTTTTTTTGAAGATTTTTGTTCAAAGGGGGCAGTAAAGGAAAATTTCAAAATCGAATTTACATTTTCGATGCCAAATGACTTTATAATGCATGAAACGTCGAGATTTGATGGAATCTCGAGAAAAAAATTTTTTAACGAAAGTTCTTTTTTGGACTTTTTTTGTTCAAAAAGTGGAAAATTTCAAAATCGAGCTGGTATTATTGATGCCAAATGATTTCAAAATGCATAAAGCGTCAAAATTTGATGCTATCTCGAAAAAAATTTTTTTACGAAAATTGACTTTTTTTGACGATTTTTGTTCAAAGGGGGGAGTAAAGGAAAATTTCAAAATCGAATTTACATTTTCGATGCCAAATGACTTTATAATGCATGAAACGTCGAGATTTGATGGAATCTCGAAAAAAAAATTTTTTAACGAAAGTTCTTTTTTGGACTTTTTTTTGTTCAAAAGGGGGAAAATTTCAAAATCGAGCTGGTATTATTGATGCCAAATGACTTCAAAATGCATAAAGCGTCAAAATTTGAAAATCGAATTTGCATTTTCGATGCCAAATGACTTTAAAATGCATGAAACGTCGAGATTTGATGGAATCTCGAGAAAAATTTTTTTTAACGAAAGTTCTTTTTTGGACTTTTTTTGTTCAAAAAGGGGAAAATTTCAAAATCGAGCTGGTATTATTGATGCCAAATGACTTCAAAATGCATAAAGCGTCAAAATTTGATGTTATCTCGAAAAAAAATTTTTGGCGAAAATTGACTTTTTTTGAAGATTTTTGTTCAAAGGGGGGAGTAAAGGAAAATTTCAAAATCGAATTTACATTTTCGATGCCAAATGACTTTAAAATGCATGAAACGTCGAGATTTGATGGAATCTCGAGAAAAAATTTTTTTAACGAAAGTTCTTTTTTGGACTTTTTTTGTTCAAAAGGGGGAAAATTTCAAAATCGAGCTGGTATTATTGATGCCAAATGACTTCAAAATGCATGAAACGTCGAGATTTGATGGAATCTCGAGAAAAAAATTTTTTAACGAAAGTTCTTTTTTGGACTTTTTTTGTTCAAAAGGGGGAAAATTTCAAAATCGAGCTGGTATTATTGATGCCAAATGATTTCAAAATGCATAAAACGTCAAAATTTGAAAATCGAATTTGCATTTTCGATGCCAAATGACTTTAAAATGCATAAAACGTCGAGATTTGATGGAATCTCGAGAAAAAAAGTTTTTAACGAAAGTTCTTTTTTGGACTTTTTTTGTTCAAAAAGGGGAAAATTTCAAAATCGAGCTGGTATTATTGATGCCAAATGATTTCAAAATGCATAAAGCGTCAAAATTTGATGCTATCTCGAAAAATTTTTTTTTGCGAAAATTGACTTTTTTTGACGATTTTTGTTCAAAGGGGGGAGTAAAGGAAAATTTCAAAATCGAATTTACATTTTCGATGCCAAATGACTTTAAAATGCATGAAACGTCGAGATTTGATGGAATCTCGAGAAAAAAAATTTTAACGGAAGTTTTTTTTTGACTTTTTTTGTTCAAAAGGGGGAAAATTTCAAAATCGAGCTGGTAATATTGATGCCAAATGACTTCAAAATGCATAAAGCGTCAAAATTTGATGTTATCTCGAAAAAATTTTTTTTACGAAAATTGACTTTTTGAAGATTTTTGTTCAAAGGGGGGAGTAAAGGAAAATTTCAAAATCGAATTTACATTTTCGATGCCAAATGACTTTAAAATGCATGAAACGTCGAGATTTGATGGAATCTCGAGAAAAAAAAATTTTAACGAAAGTTCTTTTTTGGACTTTTTTTGTTCAAAAAGGGGAAAATTTCAAAATCGAGCTGGTATTATTGATGCCAAATAATTTCAAAATGCATAAAGCGTCAAAATTTGATGCTATCTCGAAAAAAATTTTTTTACGAAAATTGACTTTTTTTGACGATTTTTGTTCAAAGGGGGGAGCAAAGGAAAATTTCAAAATCGAATTTACATTTTCGATGCCAAATGACTTTAAAATGCATGAAACGTCGAGATTTGATGGAATCTCGAGAAAAAATTTTTTTAACGAAACTTCTTTTTTGGACTTTTTTTGTTCGAAAAGGGGGAAAATTTCAAAATCGAGCTGGTATTATTGATGCCAAATGACTTCCAAATGCATAAAGCGTCAAAATTTGATGTTATCTCGAAAAATTTTTTTTGACGAAAATTGACTTTTTTTGACGATTTTTGTTCAAGGGGGGAGTAAAGGAAAATTTCAAAATCGAATTTGCATTTTCGATGCCAAATGACTTTAAAATGCATGAAACGTCGAGATTTGATGGCATCTCGAGAAAAAAAATTTCCAACGAAAGTTCTTTTTTGGACTTTTTTTGTTCGAAAGGGGAAAATTTCAAAATCCAGCTGGTATTATTAATGCCAAATGACTTCAAAATGCATAAATCGTCAAAATTTGATGCTATCTCGAAAAAAATTTTTTGGCGGAAATTGACTTTTTTTGACGATTTTTGTTCAAAGTGGGGAAAAATTTCAAAATCGAATTTGCATTTTCGATGCCAAATTACTTTAAAATGCATGAAACGTCGAGATTTGATGGAATCTCGAGAAAAATTTTTTTTAACGAAAGTTCTTTTTTGGACTTTTTTGTTCAAAAGGGGGAAAATTTCAAAATTGAGCTGGTATTATTGATGCCAAATGACTTCAAAATGCATAAAGCGTCAAAATTTGATGAAATCTCGAAAAAAATTTTTTAACGTAAATCTAAATGCGAATCGAAGTAATTTGATGTTTATTTCAATAGAATTTAAACCTTTGAGGTATACGGTATGTACCGGTTCATTTGAGAAATGATTTTATGACCGCAATAGCCAACCTGTAACTCCGGAGCCAAAAGTCAGAACTGAATGAAATTTAACGGCAGTCATTGGGAGTATTATATCTTTCATTTGAAATCAAGTTTGTAAACATCGGTTAAGGGTGTGCTGGAAAATAGGTGTGACATTACCTCGGGAACTAAAGGAGTTCCCCGGGGCCATCGAGATCCGTCATAGGTGACCAATGTGGTCAAAACTATTTTGATTGACCATCAGTGATCTAGACCCGCAAAATCAAGTACTGTTGAACGTATTTGGATATGTTTTACATCATTCGGACATCATAGGGTAACCAGTTTATATGGGAGTTTGCTGTGTGACCGCACTCTTCAGCCCGTAACTCCGGAACCGAAGATCTGATCAACTAAAAATTCAATAGCGTCTTATGGGAGCGTTATACCGTTAGCCATCTCTGAGAAAATTGAGCGACATTATTTGACACACACATACACACAAACATTTGGCGATCTCGACGAACTGAATCGAATAGGATATGACACTCTTTTCACGCACCATCGAAAAATATAATCATTAGAGAAATATATTGGAAATCATATTGAATAACACAAAATACAAGTTGACTCAAACTCGTGGATTGTACTCTGCCGGGCGACCTAGATCCCTGGCCGTTTTTCAGGGTTAACATCATCAATAGGCAAATCACTATATACTCGGAAGAGCGGATTCTTATAAATTTCCCAAAGATTGTTTCCGTTCCAAAATATTAACTTTTAAATTGTCCCCAAAATCAACCCTTGCATGAATTTTCACCATTCGTTCATTCCGAAAACCCGTTCCAACCAACGAGCGCCGCCAGCACCGTCCCGTTCGATTTATGGCAACGTAATCGCATCTACCAAATTGTAACCGCGTGACTCCAGGAAACTGCAAGAATAAATTCAACCCCACCCGGGACCGGACTGCACCCGGATGCTTGTCGTGGAGGACCATTGGCTGCTGCGGGCATCAGTAGTGTTTGTGCACGGCAATCGCCGAGTAAGTTGCTTTTGCGCTGCGGATAGAAAGTGATTATCTGTCATGAATTTGTGATAATAAGTCTATGAATAAATCATTATGACCATACACGTAATACGAGAGCGATGTTCGGGACTATACCGTGCCCGAATAAAGTGACCATTATAGAGCACTGAACAGTCCGTCACAGTGCTGTCGCCGGTGAACGTGGGGTACGTTTTTGGCGGCCCTACCTCCCATGCTCGATTTGATGAATAATGTAGTGTTCTGGGGGAGTTTCAAGATACAGTGTCTGGTGGATAGTCCTTTTAAACATTTTAGATAGAGTTAAAGGGGATCATCGCGACAAGAAGTTGGTAATGAGTTCTAGGAAAACAAAGTACCTTGATTGGTGTTTGAATAAATAATGACGATTCGGTGGAGAGCTGCATACCAACCTTGTCACGCTACGTAACGTGTGTGACACGAAAGACCAATTAAATTACAATAAATTGAAGCAAATCTTCTCGTTTACTCGTGCGCCATTCGTCAGTCCTAGATCAGATTCATGGACGTTAATTAAAGCACCTGGTTTAAAATTTAAATCTATCCTATGCAAACCCTGAGAGTTCCGAGGTACGGTGCTGGTCTCTTGAGAAGAATCGTTGGTGGCCCCGTAGCAATCGATTGTCTCTAGTGCTGTTTTCGATATTTTTATGCAATTTGACGGTTAAACTACGTAATCAATTTGGATGATAATTTACGTCCAAATGATAGGATTGATTACGTACTTTATTAAAATGAATTTGTTAAAATTAATTAAAAGGACCCACTATTGCCCAAATACTTTTGCTATCAATCGAAGAAGCCAATCATTGGGGGTGAGCCACTGTCCAGTACGCTATCCAGGAATCAGTAGCGACTGGCTCAAATGGCACGTTCTCCATGTTGATCGGAGATTTGTGCCGCTGTCCAAGCAAACGAAAAACCCCATGCTCATGGTTCAAATTCACCCCCACTGCATAGTGTTAATCAACTCTTGAAAAGACCTAGCTCCGGTAGATCCTCTATAAAAACTACACACCAAAAAAATCTTAATTTTATCGTTGACGTAATTCCAAACTTAATTTATTTAATTTTGCATAAAAGATGTACTTTCTATGCGCTGTGCCATAAAATTACACTCTTCAACATTTTAAACAAACGGCACATGTGGAGTAAAATTACGTGGCTGGCAAAATTCAACGACATGTAAAATTAAAATAAAACGTAAAACTGTGTCATTTTCGATGCTCGTATATGTCATGGTCAGGAGACGTAAATTTACACTATTTTTTCTAGGTGTGTACCATAGAAATGCACAGCACTTGTCGTTAGTTTTGTAAACTATTCAAATTATTGAAATAGACAAGTACTTAAAACGAATTCCTTTCATAATAATCGCCTTAAAAATAAAATTCAAAAGCCATTGATTGGGTTTTCAATTATCACAATATTTGTTGTTCATAAAGGGATGATCCATAAATGACGTAGCATTTTTTGAGTGATTTTTAACACCCCCCTCCCCCCTCGTAGCATTTCGTCACACACCTCTAAATACCACCCCTGGTAATTACGTAGCTTGACGGTAATTCTGCCCCCCCTTGTCCCCGTAATTTTTTTTTAAATTCTATTCTATTCCCCTTTAAAAAAGCTACGTAGCATGACATGACCCCCTACCCCCCTGTCGTCACACATCATCACAAAATACAAAACTCCCCCCTCCCCCATATAAAGCTACGTCATTTATGGATGATCCCATATAAATTCGGTGAAGAACGGCAATGTAGCACTGAGGTTGGGAAATGATGCAACACATCTGTTTGGTGCACCATTGAAAGATCTTATCACCGAATGGAGTGATTTCACAGCTGAGATGAAACGTCACCTGGGTGTTTAAATAATAAATTATCCAAATTAAACATCTATTATGTTTTGACACATCCTCTAATCGGTACTGGAGAATATCCATACGCTTTCACTATCCGAGGGATTTGCCAGAAGAACTGATCCACAGGTGTATGAGTATGTATTTGTAAAGTTTAATTAAATTTTCGTTACATTTTATCTTGGCACTCACTACCGGCCGGTTTGCTCTGACGGTTAGTGTTTCATTCATACTCAGCTTTAGAATCCTTCCGTCATGGTTGTAACACCACATGTAAGAGTGTGAGCCTATTTCATGGATCGCATATGGTTCTTTCGTCGATTCAGTATGCACTGAGGGCAGTTGAAAGACTGTGAACATTGGCTTAGCACCTTAACTTTTAACTTTAGCAGGCGGAAGGAGTTCTTCGTGTTCTGTCATAACCACAAAACGTAATCTCTAGGTGTTGGCGTCTCGACTTCTGACGGACACTTAGCTTGCCCTGTCTCGGATTCATGTAGGAACATACATACATTCCAACTGGAATGACTATCCTTAAACCAAAGTGGGCGGCGGCGGAAAGTAAAGTTTTTCATCGGAAACGCTGGCTAGCGGTGAATTGGATGGAAAACCGCAACCGGCGACGAATTTAGAAACTTCCCGAAAGGGATTTATCACTGCAGGCCCCCTTTGGCAAGTAGAATGATCGTTCGTCAGGAAATGGACGGTTGACGCTTGCCAACAGGGTGGCCAGATAGAATTCCTTAATATCGGTAGGGTCACTAAAAGTTTATCGGTAGTTATCGGTAGGCCGGGTTGTTGTCCCAAAAACATAGTATTGACATAGAATTGTAAAATATTGCGAACTTCCCACCAACCTGGACTCTGCACTTTTAAAGTGCGAGTGATCTCAAAACTGCGAGCTGTCAAAAAACATGTATTTCAAGTGATAGAGATGGTACTTTCATAGACAGACCAGTCGAACTAACCGTTCTATGAGAAGAATTCAATGGAAGAATGGTAAGTGCGCAGTGCGGTTAGAATCCAGTTTTTAGTGCCACAAGCAATACTGACAACACAGATCTCTGACCAAATCCAACCCAAAAAATGAATGTTGAGTAGGATGTGTCCAAAATCAATAAAAATCGGTAGTTTTCGGTAGGAATAACAAAATATCGGTAGTTTTGCCTTGTTCGTCTGTGAATCGGTAGGGAAGACCAAAATCGGTAGAACTACCGATAAATCGGTAGGTCTGGCCACCCTGCTTGCCAAGCCGTCGTATTTGAATTACTTCAATCAGCATCGACCCAAGACGGATACAGGTGTGCGCATTTTGTTCTGTGTGAGTGTGGTTGTCATTTTTCTTTGATAAAGCCAAAAAAACAAGATGATATGAAGAAGAAAAGCACAAACAAATGACGTAGTGGGTCTTTCTGTTGCCATAAGTTTTGTTCCGGTTCGGTCATAGTTAATTTAATCAGTTTTTTTAGGTAAAAAGTATCCCTAAGTGTTCTTATCGGTACATCCGAGGTGAAGCTCGGCCATTTCTCACTTTTCATCGTGCGCCAAAGAATCAGTATGCTCGTTCGGATATTTATGTTTACTTCAAGGGCCCCGGCGACCATGCTTAATTTTGTAAATATAAAACTAAGACACTCAAAAGTGTCAAATGTTCCCACCTTTCTCTCCATCTTGGCATCGACCTCATGGTGCACGAGTCTGTACTAGAGCACTCTGGTTAGAGTGTGGCCAAGAGGCCATGACGTATCCAAACGAACATGAAATTTGACATATTTCTATTGTGTATACGTCAAATTCCATGTTCGTTTGGATACGTCATGGCCTCTTGGCCACACTCTAACTAGAGTGCTCTAGTATGTACCACATTCAAATTTTGTTCTGTCAAATATGATAAATATTGAGGTTACTGATTGGGCTCGATTGAAATGGTGTCTTAAGAAAACTAAATCAATCTTTTATCAACCAACTACTTAACTTCAACAGAATGAAATAAATTTGAACTGTAAGGCTTTGATTGCTTTCGAAATAACGCGAAAACAATGTTTATTTTTGCTGAGTAAGATTTGCACCCCTTCGTAATTGACCCGGAGACACCAGTTTTTAGGGTCAAACGTAAGTTTTGAGTTGCAATATTTGTAGTAAGTATAAGCAGGTTTTTTAAGTCCAATCTGCGAATGAGAGCCCTCTTTTTTCGCTTTCTATTTCGATTGTTACCGCGAAACCATAAAACTTTTTAAACATTTATCGATATGCTTCGAAAGATCAATGTTTTTACTAGCTTATTATGCATACAGTTGAAGGGGAAATCAGAAAGGTGACCGAATAATTCGCGGAAGAGAAAGTAAACAAAGAGAGTCTCTCTTTTGCAGATTGGACCTATTGAAAAAAGTCTTCATATATATTTTATTAAACCTATTGTTTTAAGAAGGCTAGTACACGGATACGAAAAACGACCAAAAGTTGAGCTCTTTTGACTCAATCTCGGGGTATCGCAGAATAAGGTAAAATTAGGTAAACCGTGTTGAACGTAGTTTCCCTTTAACCACGGCAAAAACCACAACTCATTGACCTCAACCTTGAGTTAAATATGCCTAAATTTAAGTTAAATCTACCTACTTTTAAGTATACCTCAAACAACTCAAAAGTACCTCATTCCATGGAAGGCCTCGACTGAGTCGAATCTCTCTCTCTCTCTCTCTCTCTCTCTCTCTCTCTCTCTCTCTCTCTCTCTCTCTCTCTCTCTTTATTTTGACAACACTAATAAAGCGACGCAAGACTCAAAACTACCTAAATTTATGTTAAAAGAACTTATTCTGCGGGTTGTTTTATTTTTCCGTGCACCAAGTTTTTTCGTATTGCGTACAAAAAATTAGGAAAACAAAAAACAAAGGAAAAAATATTCCACTTATTGACGGGTTGAAATCTTGCATTTGACTAAGTAGTTCAAAATAGTTTGAAATACTAACTTCATTAAATTTCACCAACTCACCTCGTTGGTTCAGATTCGTCTCTGCTTGGCACTAATACCCAAAGTTGTGATCAAATAAGATGGCTTCGCTTTCCTACCAGACTTTCGAATGTCGCTACTGTTGACGATGGAGCTCACCTTTTCACATTCAATTATTCCAATTAATTAAATATACGCAACCCCCTTTGTGGTACCAGATTGGTTCGTGTTTGTATATGTCACTTAGCTCAAAGTTAGCAAGTCTCGGATGGAAAAAGTTTGTTCGGCGTTGAAATTCTCGTACCTACTTACATCGCACGTCACTAGCATATGTAGTGGGAAACTTCTTTCCAGCACTCAACCGCAAGCGGCTCTTTGCCTGATTTGATTTTCAAGTTTCACAAATAGGCAGCTGCAAAACTTGGATGCAGTTGTGGTGAAGTAGCATATCAGCTTAATCCAATTAGCATAATTGGAGCATTACTGCATCGTCTTCCGTTCGGGCATTTGTCATCTGATTGGAGATCATTGTGGGGTTTTCACCTCTCCGAATTTTACGTCATTTTTCGGGTCATCTGGCCTTTTTAGGATTGAATTAAATTTTTACTTTGCAATATAAATACAGTCGTGATTCGCTGGTTGGACACTTTTTAACTGGACCGCTTTTTAGTTGGACTTCCGCTAGTTGGACCATTGTCCAACTAAAAAGCATTTGAATGTCAAAATCTAATGTCAAATTTACTTTGACAATCAATCTGACAATTATTAGAGATGCGAATAGATTCAATTACACTACTAACGTCTCCTTTGGAGCGTTTTTGACATCTGTCAGTCGGTCCAACTAACGAATCAAATTCGTTAGTTGGACAGAGGTGTGGCCCAACCAGCGAATCACGACTGTAGTATACATACCCTAATTTTTACCGACTTTCACACAGCTACACGCTCAGTAATAAATTCAATAGTTTAGTTATTTGATATATTCTGTACAATGAATTTCTATTACTTAGGTTTATTCAAAAAAGTTTTAGACATTAGTAAACTGCATGACTTTCCTAAACACATCAATATATTCTGATGCCAATTTTGAGATAAAAACTAAAATTTCAGTAAAAACGCTGTTCTTCAATTTTTTCTAAATTGTGTAACTTTGTAAATCAATATTAAACGATTTTCAGTTTTTACGAAATTTTGTTAAAGAACCTAAGCACGAACAACTTTTTTGGGTATGAGAGTACTGTGCAAGGTTTTTTTCATGTAAAAGTGTGTCAAGTATACGAACAAAATTACCTCAAATATGTGTAATTTTACATTTTACGTGCACATGATACCAAAAACTACATTAAGGGTAAGTATAATCCCATCCAAATTTGCATAAAGTGTACGTACAATATCATGTAAAATTACCTCAAGTGTACTAAGATTTACCTATTAAAGTACGCCAAGCCTGCGTAATTTTGTATATGAAATTGCGTCAGAATACATAATTTCGTCAAACGTCAAGTTGACGCATTTTTAGGTAAAGCGCATACAACATTATGTCAAGTTAACGTAGTTCTACATATAAATTGCGTCAAGTGTACACACAAAACTACGCAAACGTACGTCAAGGTCATTGGCACATAATTTTACACACAAAATTACGTCAAATACGAAAGATTACATACAAAATTACGTCAAGTAAGCAAAACTACATACAAAATTACGCCAATCACGGAACATTGCATTCAAAATAATGTAAAGTATTTGTAATTTAACATATACATTTGCATCAAGTGTACGTAAAATTACATATAAAATTTCCACAAGAATAAGTAATTTTGCATACAAAATTACGTCAAATGTAAGTACACGTGCACATATAGCATTAGGGCAAGTGCTCGTATATTTACAAATAAAATTTGTACTTATATGCAAACTTTGAAAATTTGCATAGTGGGACGAGCCCGGGATTAAGTTATATGAAGGTTACGCGATATTCTCGCTGGTATTTTTTTTGTATCAGCTGAGCTACCTGAAACCTTTTTGTGAGATTTTAGGTGATTTGGACGTAATTTTTGACACCTTTCTGAAGGGCATAACTCAAATGCTTTTGCATGATCTGATCATAGGAGTTAAATCCGTTTATTTTCGTTTTTCGAAAAAAAAGGTTGGTTTCATGCTTTGCATTATTTCACCAAAATTATCCATGTGAATAAATCACATCGTGAAGCCATCAAAAATAAGTCACTAGTTGGTTTAGTTATTGTTTAGATAACTGTTAGTCATAAACTTTTATTGAATTCGATCTTCCAATGCGATAACAACAACGACGCTCATGAATGCCCGCGATCACACTATATTCATTCGAAGGCTTTAAAGTTTCTCTTTAAAATGAGTCCATGCTATTTTGCAAAAACGCGATAAGCAGTCAAAATTGAAAAAAAAACTGCCGATAAAGACTCGTGGTTATTACTGATAATGACACGAATACATGCACAACTTTCAAATGACATTTAAAATATGGTCTACGAGGGTTTTACTAGTGATGAAGAGAAAGAAGAACCGAGTGGAAAGAGTAGTTTCTTAGTTCTGGTGAAGTGCTCAGAATGCTTAAAATTCAGGAAATATTTTCCACCTATTAAAGTATGTTTCTGGATCTATTTCTTGTTAACTTATGCAGCAACTGTCAAATAGAGTGAACACAGGTGAGGTCTAGTCATTTCGTAAAACTATTTTTATCAGAATTTGCATAGTACTGATTTATCTTAGGGGAAAGCAATATTACCCACATAAAGTAGCATCATTTTTAAATGAACCATATATACGAAAAAAAGGGTCTTTAATTTAGGTTTGTGTAAGATATGAAATAAGCGATCTAAATCTCTTGAAAACACGCCTGTTGAAAACAAATTTTTGGACCATCCTGTTGATTGGTGAATGTAATTACATTCCACTAAGACGCTCAAAAGTTTTGTTTCAAAAATTAAAGAAAGCGTAGTTTTCATATCAAGTCTTCCAATAATGAATTCAACGTTTAAAAATTAAAAATTTAAAAAAATTAAATTAAAAATTTAAAAATCGAACACAGCTCATTTGATCCGTATAAACTAAATAATCTTTTCTGAAGCACTATATTGGGATGTAAAAATATGCGTTTCAACATTGAAAACTTTACTTTTGAGTTAATTTAAAGTTAATTTCTTTTAAAAAAAGTTATAAACCTTCACAAAAAATAATTATTTTTGAGCCACCCTAATGTATAATGAAGGGGTATTTTTTTAACACGAGTAATATCCAAAACGATTTAGCGCATGAGTAATAATATACAAAAAAATAAGTTTCGATAAAATCGATATTTTTGAGACACACCAATGACTAGTAAATGTTTATTTTTAATAAGTTTTAATGGCAAAAACGAATGCAGCGTACGAAAATTACACAAAACCATAATATTTGGACCGACACGGAAAAAAAATTCACTTTAGTTCACCTTTGGTTCTAAGTCGTTCCACTGTGCGAAGATCGAGCCGATCGTAGCAAGATATCGAATTTAAATCATGCAATTCTGCACTATTTGCATAAGCCAATCCTTTTGGAACTTGTACTTATGCCATGTTTGTGTGAGGTCAAAACTGAGTCAGGTTCTAACCACACCTGTAGGCAAAATGTACGAACAGACAACGGTTGGGGTTGCAACCTGACTCCGTTTCAGGGTCAAGCAAAAACAATATAAAATTGTTTACGTCTCGCAACATGTACCTAAAGGGAAGCATCATACTTCAATCTAGAATTTCCATTCCAGAACTTGTAAAATTATGCATCGTTCAGAATTCCCCTGGATTCTATTACCAGACAGTTATATACCTCGCAATGTAATTTACGTCAAATGTAGTTTTGATATTTTCCAAGTGTGTGTATACCAGAGTCGGAAAATGTTTTTTTCATTTGCCAAAATCAGGCGAAATTGACGAAAGAATGAAGCTTCTTTCCATACCACTAGCACTTTGCGAAATCGAAAATGAGACAACGGGCTAGGACAAAGCATGCATGTAGCAGAGCGTTTTCATTATTTTCTCCGCACGCTCGTTTTCGCTTTGAGATTCAGAATGATATTGGTACCCTCGAAATTGAGCTTACTGCTGGGGAAACGAAAATACACTAGCAATGATATTTATTTGTCGATGCTCGATTCTGTAGATTTGCGAGCTAATGATGGTATTGTAAGACGGAAGTCTGATCGGTGTGCATATTTCTCATTTTAACTATGTTCTAGTTGCATTATTAGATGCACATTGCATTAATTTCATTTAATGAATGAGAATTGCAAATTACTGAGTATGCATCAAAACGAAATTGCAACTTCTGATTGCCATAGGAAAACGAAAGTCGCTGCTACTCGTTTCCGTAGAATCGAGAGAGCAGGAGACATCGCCTTTATTGTTTTATTTTTTCATGCATTTAGCAACGAAAGAGGCAGGGAAAGGACGAACATGAATTCTCTGAATTTCGTCGTTCATTGAATAGGTATGAGAATTTTAGGCTCTGGTGTATACACAAACTGGTATGTACTTCTATCATCCTTTATATTGCGGTGGGCAAAGTTGTATGCGAACTAGAATTTCAACTTCTATGTAAACTTGTACGCAAACTTGAAAACAAACGGTAAATTATATATAAAATTACATCAAGTGGGCGCACAAAATTACTGCATAATTTTTCGTCGTATTTATGTAAAATTACATATAATATTACGTCAAGTGTGTGTACAGAATTACATATGAAATAATATCAAGTGTTCGTAATCTTAAATAAAAAATCGTCAAGTGTGCGACATATGAATAGTTTATACTTTTTAACACAGAGAAGCTATTTTTGGAAGTAAATTCGATAGTACATTTAGAAAAAGAAAATATTTGTGGTAAGTAAAATTGCATCATGTTTGAACTATTTGAACAATAATTTATTTTTAATCGTTTAGAATCTGAAGACAAAGGGTTTTTTTGTGGACGTCAAACTAATAGTTTATCCTAAAACTTGTAGCCCTAGAGCCTATTATCTATTACAAATCGGTCATACCTGTTTTCAGATAATCAATATAGATCCGATAAGAAACGCCAGGTGAACTTTACCGATGCCAACAAAAACGAAGAGTGAACACAAAAAGTGTCAAAGAAACATGTTTTAGTTTCATTCAGTTTTTTTCTCGGATGATAACCAACCAACCAACCTTCAATAAATCTCGACAAACATGTCAAATGGTGTTAAGTGCAAATGAGAGCCTCTCTTTGTTTACTTTTTCTTTCGACTAGTACGGCGTCAGCATTAAACCTTTCAATATTGTTTCAGGATATATCAAAACACGCTGATTTCGACTAGCATTATATCCTAAGAGTTTATGAACAAACGTATAAACGGACGAGTTATTACCGAAAGAGAAAGTAAACAAAGAGAAACTGTCATTTTCACTTAGGACCATTTGACATGTTTGGCTAGAAATAACTTTTTTACTCATATTTCAGGGCGTTTCAAAATAATGTCTGTCAAATGGTTTTTTCTCGCCGATCCCCTTGTTCATGCGGATTATTTTAGATCAGCCGAAAAATAACTATCCATTTTACATCTACATATCTTACTTCTTTGAAAGAAATATATGCAAAATTCCCAAGTGGGAAAAATTTTGGACAAGACCAATTTCTTTGTGCATGAGGGCACATGCCTTACATAAAGTATGGTTTTTTTTTGTTTTAGTGCTTCGGATTCTCCTCGTCAGTAACTAAAAAACCATACTTTATGTAAGGCATGTGCCCTCATGCACAAAGAAATTGGTCTTGTCCAAAATTTTTCCCACTTGAGAATTTTGCATAATTCCAAGCGTTTGGTACTTATACCAAAAGACAGTTTCGGTTCATATTCCTCGTCGGCAAACAGAACCTCTGTGCTTACTATCGAGACATCACTCGGTATAAGCCAGTGGTTTAGTGTTCACGCAAGAAGTGTGACTTTTTGGAATTTAGTGTCTAACTAGTGCTAATTTGGGTACTAGTTCAGATACATAGTCTAACTGGACACCCAGATGGTGCTAGTTACTGACGAGGAGAATCCGAAACACTAAAACAAAGAAATATATTCCAACTCCATCATAATATAAACAAGAAACTGCAATGAATTTAACCTTCTTTAGGTATTAACTTATTGTAACGATTAAGGTGTGACCCATATTGACCCCGATTTCGAACTCAGTTTCAAAACACATGTTCAATCAAATCTATATGAACTGGTACTTAAATTGTTTGTTAGAGTTTAAATTTTTAGTTTCTGGTTTTTGATCTGGTTGGTCAGTGATAATCGGCGCCGAATGAGGTCATTTTTGGCATCCACATAAACTGTCATCACAAATCACAGGTTTATTGACAGAATACTAATTTTAAACAAAAACAAAGCAAAAATGAGAATATTTTAAATTTGGACATGATACGACCGATCCGTATCCGTAACCTTCGTGAGCTGGCAATGTGTTTTTCGGTTTTCTCATTATATGATCAATCTACAATAGTTTTTTTCCAATTGTTCATTTTGGAGACCAGACGAATATTTCAAAGTTTCATCACTGTCGACTTGTTTTTGTCATCAAATATAATTAATGTTAGAGTACTCCCAATCAACCCGATGTTAATTCCATCATCAGTCTCTTCCTTTTGGTCAACGCGTCAACCGATTTGAATAGATTAATTGAAGATTGACATTAGTTGCGATTTTACGTCTCCTTCCATCCCTGTCACCTCTACAAAACGTTTGTCATAGCAACCCATATTTACAACAAAATTGTCGGAATAATGTTTTCCCGGGCGGCCTTGTGGGTGGTAGTGTTTAATTAATTTCCGTTCAAGAAACATAATCCGTTGCCACCTTGTAAGAGATAGCTACTGCATGCTCTTCAATAGTTCGAAATCCGATCTTCGGTGCTTACACTGGACCGTTAACAAGCACGTGTTGGCTTCTATGGATAGAGAAAATGATTCCGCTACAATATCCGCCCCCCATAGTTGCAACCCGTGCACAGTAGGTCCGGGAACCGTCCAACCCCTACACAGGCCAATAAGTACATATGTTTAATCCAGCTGAAAATACACTCACATTTCTCAGTTGGCCTTAGTTAGTGGAACACGATTCCATCTAAATGTTGTTGGATCTCAGCCTGCACGTGTACGGACATGAAACTCATTTGGAAACAATGCTTATGCGTTCTTATACAACCAGCTCCGGGGGGTTTTCAAGAAACTTCGAGTCAAATATTGGTCAGCTTCAGCGACTTGTCGATGTTTGGTCCGGTTTGGAATTTTCGCAAGGCGACCCACCACCAACGAACACATTCTCTGCTTGTACAGTGTACACATGTCAGCGGGATGTTGCGCAATGTACCAAAAATTATCCTGCGGGGAAGTATTTCGACGGCTTGCTTCGTGTAGTTTGTGCTGAACCGATGTTTTCATACGCTATTGTCGGTTGACTTACGCAAGTTTAGGACGTATGAAGTTTTAGACCAGAAATACTACCGCAGAATAACAGTCATAACACTGTGATGACATTCCACCAATAACTATCGATCCTTCAATTTTTCAGGTACCCTAACTCAACATTTTATTCACGTTCACAATCTAGGGGCGGATCACTCTAGGAATGTATAACAAATTTGCATCAAATTAGAAAAAAATGCATTAAATTTTCAGTTTTGCATCAACTTTACACTCCTTCGCAGAAATGTTTGTTTAACAAACATGCTACGCTGATCCACTTTGTTCGACGTTTTGTTGAATGTAGAGCTAGTTGTTTTGTAGGGTTTTGACGTCTTACATGCAGCGCAAAATACATTATGAATTTCTATTTTGGTGGAAATAAATGCATTTAGTTTCGCTGATTTTTAAAAATGCATCACAATACTCTGCCCCAGTTCCCAATCATTTTTTGCATGTGGGTTATCCCTCAGTTTTGGGAACCGTTTTTCACTAGTAGGGTACCCCTCACATATTTGTCGATGTGTCAGTAGCGCCATCACTGTAAACGCAACACAGTCCCAACTAAAAATATATATTTAATATAACCGTTGAAGCATTATTTTTGAGTATTTTGTCTGTTAGTATGTGATAGTATGCCTCAATAAACAAAACGGACCAAAGCGCGACAAGGTATCGTCGCAAGCATTTTTGTTATAAATAACAGTACATTTCGCGATGTCCTCTCCCAGCGTGTCTTCAGTTTCCGACTCATTGAATTTAGAACATGCTACGTTGCATGATTCATTCGCAAAGTCACCCGAACCACAGCTCCCGTCTGGTGGACCACAAGCGACCGTGGTTGTATTTTAATTATTGTGATTGGGGTTTATATGGTTAGGCTATTCCAGCATTTACTCTTCCAATCGCAATTGAATTAATATGAAACACGCTCCCAACTCTATACCTTTGACGGACGTTCTGCATGTTGGACTGTGCGTTGAAATATTTCTTCGGATGATGTGGGTAAATATTTATTATGCCCATCCCCAAGCAGTCACTCTGTACGCATCGTTGCTAAGAACAACCACGCGTACTGCAAACATTTCACCTGTTTGGTTAGGCGAATCTCTACGGATTAGGGAGGTTTCGAGCATGGCATCGCACAAAGCCTACCTAATCCGTGCGGAAAACTAGTGGGGTTTTCACGCTTGCAGCATAAAAATTACTCGCTTACCTATTTGATTGATTAAAATCTGGCCTCTGTTCAGAGTAGCCAAATGGGGGCCGAAGGAAATATACGTCGCACTGTTGGACGAAACTGGAGACGGATTTTGGTGGAAATTTTCATACACACTAACATTATTCAGCGTGTGTAAATTTTTGAAACGAATATATCAAAATATCGAATTGTGTTCTTAAACGACTCAGATCTAAGGCACTTCGATTGTAGACGTCGTTCCGCCAAATATCGCTAGTGATTCAGAAATATTCAGCCTTGGCGAATATCTCGAAAGTTCTTCCAGGTAAACTCAGAACTACTCAGAACTTTGATTTTTTATTTCTATTTTACAGATTTCATCCTGGGGGTCATTCACCTCATTTTTCGGCTTAAAAAATCTGTGGAAAAATCTTCATGTGCGGGGTTGGTAATCAAGCCCAGATTAATTGCTTAGATGGCAATAGATTTACAAACTAAGCTAAACCCGCCCCCTATTGTGCCCCCTTGTGATATTGTGTTTATAGCAAGTAAATGACGTTAGCAGCGATTTTATGAAAGAATATCGCGTCTACGTGCCCACTCACAACATTGAGATCGATGGTGAGGTTAAGCAATGCCGCATAGCAGTAATACAAGAAATAGTGCCATTTTAACAACGAGGCTCGATTTAAGGGTTGCACAGAGAACCATGAGGATGACTTTCGCATTGAGATTGTTGAAAAGTGTACCCGTGTACAAACAGAGCCCGAAGAATCATTATGCTCTCTTGACTTAGGCTTAGAATGTGGAGACATCCTTTAATGCTCCTAAAACTTATTAGTTTTGCGTCGCTTTGGTTTTTACAATGGCTTTATTTTTCGGTTCAACTCTCGTACAATAATGAAGTGTGTACCTGGACATGGCACACTGATCCTGTCTTATTTTATTATTTATTCTCACTTAGTTTATAAAGCCGATTATGATTTCAGCGCCCTTGGCCAGGGCCAACCACTCGCTACGAGCCTGCAGACATGTTGGTCCAGGTGGAGTTGCGGGTGCGCAAGCTGTTTACGCCTTCAATTCGTTGTTCTAAAACCGTGCACAGCGACGTTGCGTACGAAATAAAAGTTAGAAATGGCGGACAATTTTCTCGGCAACATGTTGTTATGTACTAAAAGTAGTATGTGTAGTTTTTTTTATCAAAAAGAGAGGTCCAGAACACCTCATTCCTATTTTTATAAATATTGTTAAAAGGTATGCAAAATAGAAACTTTTCGGATAGGAATTCTCGTAAATTACTTCTGGTTGAGTGTAAGGAAAACTCAAATGGAGTCCTCCATTTATACTTCCAATAGTTTGAAAAGGTTTCACATACCTATTAATTTCACTTCTCGAAAATACCGAATCCAAAATGAAGAGCATTTTTGCATCGACTCCCGTTGAAATTCACACTTTTTCACAAATTGAAATCTGAACACTTCACTTCTTATGGCTATAAAAACCTATTTCACAACACACAACGCTCTTGACATTGGCAACATTGATTTCCAACTTCAATTTACCTTGAGGAACTTAATTTATATTTTCAACCACTACTAAACACACCTCCCCTTACTTTACGATACAAAGCGATCATTCCCACAACTAGCAGCCCCTCCCCCCCACACACACACATACAGTACAAACGCACGAGCAGCGACCGCATGAACGAACGGAACGGCGATGACTTGTCGATCGGATGGTTGAAAATGCCACAAAATAGCATACGATTAGCGGATGTATTATTGGCCTACGACCCATTCGAACAAAGCGGAATTGTAATACTTTTTTTCTTCCAACATTTATCGCAGTTTAAGCAGTGTCTTTCTTTCGTTTTCCAACCAATTTTTGGTTTTTGCAACGAGAGAAAAAAAAACCCGGGAATCGCGAAAATATCGCACATACCGCACAAACAACCGCGCCGGACCGGATGAAACTGCTAGGCTGGTGAGTGTTGGTGCGGAGTGAGATGTCTCATTGAGGGAAGATCAAACCTACACATGCACGCGCTGGCATCTGGCGAGTTCACTCAGTCGCAGTGCTGTCATTTTTACTATCTTTTCTAGATTGAAAAGATAGAACTTATTCATACATAATATTGATTTATCAGTTTTCTAGAACAAAGTCTACATTTGCGGAGATTTTATAAAAATCCCAATTTAAAATTACAGCTGTCATTTCCTTAATAGATTAATTTAAGGTTGTCTTTGATTTCATTTCAAATTGAAATTTGTCAATGTACTCTTAAATCGCAAATGAAGCTTTCAACTGGAATTTTGGGCAAGAGCACAGTGAGGAAACAACTACTGTTGACAACTCAATGTTTTATTTACCAGTTATCTGTCAGTGTCATACCGATTGAATACAACCCAGTTAAACTCATTCCGGAACCGGTTCGGATTTCTGAATGGAGTCTTTATGGATTCCAAATCAAATGCAACAACCGATTCCGACTCAGAATCGGTTGTTGCATTTGATTTGGAATCCATGCTGACTCCATTCAGGATTCCGAATCAATTTCCGAATGGTTTGACCGGGAAGAACTGTTAATTTTTCCTTCATTTTGATGTTGTACACAGGACTCGTGCTCAAGTTGGACCGTTCTATTTTACATCTCCAACTAAACCAGATCGATCGCAATGCTGGTATGCAGTTCTATTTTTCGAGCACTTTTTGGGAACAGATTTTAAACAGCTCGACTATTCAGTTTAAAATTTTCCGCAAATTGAAACACTAAGGCTGTTCGCAATGCTGTGATGTAAATTTGTTCCAAAATGAAACAGTCGGACAATTTGGATCTGTAAAAATACATCTCGAACGCGGTGTTCCCAACGCGATGATTTAGCCACCTGTTCTAAATGTTGTTCATTCGATTTTGTTATTGTTTATCACTTAGGCGACACATCTTGTTTTTTCTGCTGTCAGTCGTCACACATACCAATGAAAAACTTTAAAACAGTGTTCTGGAAAATTTAAAACAAAAAAGTCGAGCTGTTCTAAGTCTGATGTAAAAAAGTGCTTGAAAAATAGAACTGAATCTCAGCATCGATCTGTTTTAGTCGGTGATGTAAAAAGAACAGCTCATGCAGAATACTTCAGTGTTTTGAGCAGCCTTAGTTTGTGTGACGACTGGCAGCAGAAAAAAATAATGAATGTCACATAAATCGCAAACAATAACAAAATTGTGGAAAATATTGAGAACAGATAGCTAAACCTCATGACCGTAGATGACGGCCCACGTGAAAGTACGGGGTCCGGCATTGAAAGTGTAACCAACTTCAGATGGACAATCTGTGTCTTACAAAAATTCCCTTGCAGCTAGTTTGTTAAAATAGGCCAAATAGGTCGTCCGTAGATTTTTTTTTAAATAAACGCGCTAAAATCCTCAAAAGTCAACAATGTTTTTTGTGAAACCCATCTGGATTTGATTTTGCAATCCCAAATACTTCCGAAAAATTATACCTTCCATCGAATTTATAATTTCACTTCCTTTGGGTGGCGGTTTTGAGAAATTTTCACTCTATAATAAATTAATGCCTGAAGACGGTCCTGGCCTTAACATGTAAACACGGCTCACACTAAAAGTCAATATACTTTTCTACGGCTCATGTACATACACGTCACATGACACAAATACTACGTCACTAGCTGGTGAATATCAATCAAATCATTTGAATCCTCCAAAAATGACAATAGAGTGATGCAAATGATTTCACTCACACTACTTGGCGGTTTATTTTCCTCCAACTGTCATATATAAAACTATCAGACAATATAAACTTTTGAAATCTCTTGCTTAAAGTATTTATGATGGTGCATTTACACTGTGTCACTGTGAAACTTATTCCGGAGACGTACAATACCGGTTAGTCGGGATCCATCATGCAAACAATCCGACCGGAAACCTATTTTCGATTTATTTTCCTCCACCCATCAGAACATTATGACCGGTGGAAGAAAACAAATCGTTGAATACACCAATACAGTTACGGATTGTCAAGTACTCTATAGCAGCAGAAGGTCGCATAGAGTAGTTGACAATCTGCAACTGTATTACTGTATTCCAAGACGGAACAGGTGTGCACATTTTTTTCTGTGTGTGAGTGAGGTTGTCATTTTTCTTTGACGAAGCCGAAAAAACAAGAGGATATGAAGAAGAAAAGCACAAACAAATGACGTAGTGGGCCTTTCTGTTGCCATCAGTTTTGTTTCGGTTCGGCCATAGTTAATTTAATCGTTTTTTAAGGTAAAAAGTGTCCCTAAGTGTTCTAATCGGTAGATCCGAGGTGAAGCTTGGCCTTTTTTAACTTTTCTCCGTGCGCCAAAGAATCCGGATGCTCGCTCGGATGTACATGTTTACTTCAAGGGCCCCGGCCGCCATGCTTAGTTTTGCAAGCATAAAACTAATACACTCAAAAGTGGCAAATGTTCCCATCTTTCTCTCCATCTTGACTGTATTCAACGATTTGTTTTCCCACCTGTCATAATGTTCAGATAGCTGGAGGAAAAAAATCGAAAGGTATTGTAAGTCTCCGGAATAAGTTTCACAGTGACACAGATTTTTTAAATACCATCATAAATTCTTTAAGTAAGATATTTGTTGCTGATCAGTTTATTATTTCTTGTTTATTTTGTTCTGAAGATACTCGGATGGGCGCAACGTCCGACAAAACCGTCGATTTGATCCAACATCAAACGAAGCAGATCAACGAAAGATTTGTCGTTTGTCGGATGGGTTTTCCAAAGGCGTTAGGGCATGTTCAGGAGCGTTTTATTTTGTATAGGAGTTTCAAAGTAGAATTGGAACTGAAACATTCACATCGCCAGCAGAGCGTTTTGTTTTATAATTTCGAACAGTTTTGTTTTAAAATTTAAAACTGTTATACTGTTCTATTTTTTGCTGATTTTAAAACACGTTTAGAACTGTGTTTTAAATACATGAAGAGTACTCAGCACAGACACTTAGACCCGATAGACTGGGGAAAAATAAATTTGAATGCAGTAACGCTGAAGGCATGGCGGGACATGAATTTTAAACTGAATAAAACACCCGCTAAAACTGCTGCTGGAGACAGCAAGTTCTAGTTTTAAAATTTTCAGTTTTATATTATAGAACTGTCAAAATTATGCATCTATTACTGAAACACTCCTGAACATGCCCTTAGTAGATAGTTCTCTATAAACTGTGGGGTTTTCCTCTTCGCAGTAGTAGAGCAAAACAAACTTGTTGACAAAACCAGCCTCCTGTCAACGATGGCGTCTCTATAGAGCCAGCATCACTGGCATGAAAATCAAAACAATTTTGGATCGCATCATTAAAAGCTGTATTTTTTTACTCAAATGTAAAACGTCATGTGGAATGCTTGAATATTGTTCATAGCGCCTAACCTAATTCTTTGTTTGGAGATTTATAGCTATAAATCCCTTATATGTAGGTCGCTGTCAATCTCCATATGTTGGTATAGGGTAGCCAGGAGGCTGGACAAAATCCACCGCCTAATTGTCATACAAACCTCGTGGATTTGTGTGCTGAATGTGTGAATTAGGCACACATTCAGCACACAAACCGGGTGTCCGTTTGGTAAAATGAAGGTTACATTATATAGACCTCGCAATGTATCTTTCTGAATGAATGGATTTCTCCGCAAGTTTGACGTTGAGACAAATTTGCAGAATAATACGGCCCACTAATTTTCGTTGCTAATTTGCAAAATAAATGTTTTCGCTGCATAAACATAAAAGTGCTGAAAACCATATAATTCACAAGATCAACAGGCGGGCTTATTTCGTAGCCGAAGCCAAAAAAGTTTCTTGACCAAGTTTAAAATATGCGAGAATTTAGCACAAAGTACGCTTTCATCTAGACGGGCAGATAGAGTTAGCAACGTTCTGTGATTACGTTGCCAGAATAATGGCAAACACAAATGTTTGCCTCGAAAATTATGTGCTAATTACCAAACAGCATGCAAGCTTCCTACGGGCCAGCTGATCCGGTGCAGAGCGCTGGGTAGCATTCTCGCTGAATACGCGATGGGGATATAGCAAAGGACAGTTAATGATATTGGTCAGAAGGCTGTGTAGAATCCCGTTAATGGGAGGTCAGAAAGAAAATTGAAATCTAAACTGGTAAATTTTTCTAATCTTTTCAAATTTATATACAAAAATCAAAACAATACACATTGAGTAGGTAACGATTACTTACTTTTTGTAATGTATCTATCTTAATGTTAGAACACAATTGATAAAAGCATTACATTAAAGAAGGGCTGTTTGATGCATCGATAATCTCGGACCACATACATATTCGTTATACGTCATCGGAAACTCAATTGAGCTAACACCTACCTGTAAAACGCTGCCAAAAAGTAAGAGATAAAACTCACACACAGAAAATTTAAGTTCTTGGTAAAACGCTTAGGAGCAGTATTGACAAAAATATTGAACGTGTAAGGGCCGCTAATAACAATGTTGGCAATGTCCAGAAAATAAGACATCGTCCCGTCGTGACGTTGACAGCTTTCCTCATTGTTGAATGACACCCAGCCTCATATTATGAAAAAAAACAGTTTTGAAGTACACCTAGTGCATTATACCTCATTTGTCATCAGCGAGTCTGTCTGCGGAAACCGAAAAGACCAAAAAAAATCGTCGGTAGCCACTCCAGGAGCAAGCGGACACGGACAAGTAGGATGTCCTACAACAGATACCTACGAATACCGTACCAAAACGATGCCGACCGGCTAGAGTAGTGAAACTTTGCTGTATGCTACGGGATATTCTTTTGCCGAAAAAAGTCAACCGACCACCGTATGCTCTTCCCTGATGGACCGCACAAAGTAACGGAACAGGCAAAACGGGCACAGTTGGCCTTTTAGTGACAACCGCATGGGAAGCGTTGCAGCGAAACTGTTTTACTCGCGAACAAACACGGGAGAAGCACAAAAACAGTGGAAAAGGGCACATATGTTTAGCACTTTTGGAAATCTTACGTAATAGGATTAAGTGGTTTTAGCAGGAAAAGTGTGTGTGTGTGGGGGAAACAGAATAGATTTGAATGAAAAATGGCATTTGACATTAAGCGAAAGGATGAAATATTTATGCTTGGTCTGAAAGCAAAGAGAGGACACGAGTACACAATTTGGAATTATGTATATTTTTATACCGACTTAGATCTGTAGATATGTAGCTAAATTTTTTTGTGTTCATGCACGGTTCATGAGAACGGTATCATAGATCAGGTGTGTTGGGTGTTATTATTTTTTATTTTAAGTCTGGTGAAGAGCACAGGGAAGCATTCTCCCTGAACATTTATTTAAATTCTGCATATGGAATAATACGGCAATACACTAAGGCAATAAAAATCTCTTGTTATATAGTTTGTCAACCCTTCAGTACTCGCGTGAATTGATTTCCAAATGAACAGCTGCTCGTGCTCTAAGTAGATTTTGCGAGAGTTTCTGCAGGTGATGTAGAAAATTCATTGACAATTAAAGTGACGATTAAGAAGCAATACTTCCTTTTTGCCGTTTTATTTTGACTGATACAGCCGATAATATCTTCAGAATAATCAACAACTTAAAACTGAACTTATTCCTAATCGATTTCTCTTGCTTCTTGTCTCTACCTCCAACGATGAATTCACCCTACTCCGACTGATAGCTCCCCGATGGAGAAATTTCTCCCGATACCTGCTTCCTTGAACCATTTAGCTTCCAGCTTGATCGAGATCTACTCGGATATTGTCCTGCGGTAAACTACCCTACTCCGACTGAGAGTTTCCTGGCAGCGGAATTTCACTCGGTAGCGATTTGTGTTTAGTGAGCCAATTAGTTCCCATTTTTGTCACGATATAGTCAGATAGTCCCGCGCGTTCTCCCCCAGCTCCTTCAGCTTGGAATCCTCTCTAACCCTTTAGAGGAGCGCAGTGTCCGTCACGCTGTCGTTTGCTTTGACGTCGATACGGTTTCTACTGTTCGCCTTTCACTCTCCATGTGTCGACTGTTTAGCTGTCTTCACCTACCTTCTTGGGCTTCTTTGGCTCCTCCTGCTCATCTGGTATTTCTATTACTCTTTTCACAGAACGGGAATCCCGGTCACCCGTCGGCATCCCATAGGGTTCTGCTTTCGTTATCTCCGTGGCCTTCAATGTTTTTTCGGCGTTTTCAGCTTTCTCAAGCAGCGCCATCTGTTCGCATTCGGCTGCTGCTACGGCGGATTTGATGCTAATCACTAGATCCCTGCTCTGTCCTTGCTTTTCACGAATTCGTAGAGCTCTTCGATTTTTTGCCTCATCTTCGTCACTTTGGGCAACCCAGTCTACTGGTCTTCTCGGGTAATACTTGATTTCGACATGCGCATCTGAAACACCAGCTTTTTAGGTTTGTCGCCGCCCGTGCCCGGTATGGACTACCTGTGCTGCTCTCACTGCTGTTGCTGCTGTTGCATTTGTGTTGCTCTTGGTTGTTTTGCTGGGTCGGCGACCTCGCCAGCCTCCCTTTGGCGAACAGGTTCACCACACTTGCTCCGTTAGATTTGATTTTTTTTGTCTTCTTCCATGTATTTTGGGTACCAACTCCAAGCCGCTATCTACGCCCGTGGTAAGTAGTCGTCTCTATATGATCCCACGGTTACCTTTGCATGCAGTGAGGGCACACGCGAGGGTCGACGCGGTCCTTCATGAGGGACCACGTTCAGAGCCGGATCGGAGCTAGTAGCGGACCCTACACGGGACAAGAATATTGTCAATAAAAATATTGTCAAGACTACTTCAATACATCAATCCCATTTGATTTCTACATGATCAATATTTTCAAGATACCCCTACACGATCAATATATTCATCAATAATCGATTTATTGACAATATTTCTACACGTGTAGGGTCCGCTAGTCAGGAACGTTCTGATGAGCCTACATTCATTGGCTAAGGTACCGGGTTTCGACGATACTTGGAGACCAACCAAAGTTTTAAAGGGACGGGGGCAGCCAGTACCATTAGCCCCCTCGCCGTTTCGGGGAAGTGTCACCCATCCTTACCGAATCGCTTCTACGGAGCCGCATTTGGATTTATGTGTCTTTTTATAAAGGTTTAACTCGGCCCAACATTGCCTTACCGCACCATTTTCTAGCAAGACTACCCAACTCGCTGTAGGTCTGGGTTCGTTAAACCCCCGAGCTCTTGTTCTGAACTTCTGTCCCCGCTGCCCCCGTATGTGTGCGTATATCACAATGGAAAGTGCCACCTGTACCCGCAAGAGGTGTTGCTGTTGCTGTGTTCAAATTCTGGACAGTGTAGCCAGTCTTCTGGATGTGTATACGCAGAAAAAAGATTTGTAGGTTCAATAAAATTATGCATTAAATTCAATAAATTAAATTATTGGTCGGGAGACAACAAAATTATTTATTGAATTCAATAAAATTTATTTATTGTTTCAATAAAACAAAATTATCGTTCCGTTTTTCAATAATTATTTTATTGAAATTTAAAGAAAATTATTGATACTAAAATGTATTTATTGAAAGCAAAAAATTTGTTGTTGTTCTAATAAAAAATATTTTCAAACAAATAAGTTTGTTTGTTAAAGTGATAAACAATAAATGATTGGATTCAATAACACGTATTTTTGGTTTAAATATGCTAATTTTTTCTGCGTGTAGATTTCGGCAAATAAAACAATTGAAATAACCTTATATTATTCGAATTTCTACTGTTAATATTACAGTTTAAGCTGGTACATATACTTACAACTAGCAAGTTTTAGCTTATAATTCAATGAGAAATGATGAAATATTTAAATCTAAAGGGTGTGCGGAATCAAATTGCATCACTTTCAATTTGCTTGAAACTTTTTCCATTAGGTATTTTCTATTGAAATTTCGGGTGCATTAGTTAAATGTGCGTTGTATAGATCAAGATTTCTGGCAGCTCATTCACAACTACAGATACGAAATCAACCCATAGGAGTTTGGTGTTCGCAGTGAAAATTGTTTTGTTTTCATCACCATTTTTATTTTTTATGGGAATAGAAAGGCTTATTGTGCGTCACAATTGTGCAACAGTTGCGAAAATGGAGTCGGAAGAACATATGCGACATAATTAAATTTTGCGCACGTCTCTAGAAAATCCGGATCTCTCTCTCATCGTGCCATTAGCAAGAAGCTGGAAATGGTCGCTAAGTCGTGCTTTGAAACGGTACAACGAACGTTTTACCGTCGATAGAAAAGAAAAATGGCCAAAATGGATCTCCGTATAGTGTGACGGGTCAAAAGCCCGGTGTCGAAGTTGCAAGAGGAATCCTAATTCATCAGTGATAGACTTAACGAAAAAAACTGTATTTAAGCAAAAAATTTATGCAAAAAACGTGAAGTGTGACGGTTGACACCGCATTGTCTCGACTTTGACGAGACTTATGTGAAAGAAGATTTCCGACAGATTCCTGGGCTCCTTTTATTCACTGCTCGTTAGAAGTTCGACGTCCCTGCGGAAGTTAGAAAGCAGAAGACATCAAAGTTATTCGGCAAGCAATGCTACTCTGAAATGTCTGAAATACAACTAATAATCAGCTGGAGTGAATTAGTTTCTGGTAAAATGGTTTGCAGTTTGGATTTACGATTTCCATCGAATCAATCAAGCTGCTCATCAGAGCATTATTTTGCAATTTTCCCAGCGACTGTACATTACCCGATAGTTCAGATAAATTGTCAATCACCTAAATACAAACGACACGTTCCGATTGTTTCCCGACCGTATTCTAAACACACAATAGCGGACCCAATTGAACAACAATCGAACAGCTTACGTGCCGTGCGTGCGTTCCAGGCAAACATCGACTAAATTGAATTCATGTTTGATCAAATTTTTTCCTCGCATTTACTATCCAACCCCTCTCGCTGCCCGTGCCCCAAGTGGTGCCATCCATCATCCGGCAGTTGTGCCAATACCGAAACGGTACTCAAATCAAACTTCAGCTCGCTTGCATCTAGCAAAAAAGTCACGTAACGTCCATTCGCAATGTGGCCAATTCAATTATAACGCTGTTCCACGTACACACTGCATGAAATTTGCTTTATTCTATGCTAACTCCCCGCCACAATCCTTTTCTTCCTTTTTGATTTAGCCCAGCAATCAGAATTCGAAACAAAACCGCTGGACCGCTTTGCAGCGATTTGAAACCACACAATAAACAATAAAGCGGTTCCTGGCGCGTAAAATTGTCAATCGATTAATAATCTTTTCCTTCTTTTTGTTTAGGCTGCAAAATACCGCTCACGCAAAAACGTGCCTTTATTACTATGCGAAAATAAAATAGCACCGTTTTTCGTTGGTCCTAATTTCCCCGCTTTCCCGCTATACTTTGGATCGAAAACGGTGGTTGGTACGAAAGAAAACTGTTGATTTTTTTATATTTATCTCGGCGATGACAGGAACATTTCTGGCACCGATTTGCAGTGAATTTTCAATGAGCAAAACTCGTAAAATCATGGCGCGTTTCGATGGGATACAATCATGTCTTGAATAATTGAATTTAGCGAACATTTTTCAATCCAGCTTAATTCGAACGATCCATCATGTAATGCGATGGTGCCTTACTCATGTTGGAATAGGAAGTAAGGTTGAAGATCGGAAAAGTGAGGAATTACTGCACTCGAATTTACGAGGACGCAATTTTTGTATTAAACTATCTGATATATGAAAAAAGTTAAATGAAAACAATGAAAAGTTAGTGGGATTCAACGTGGAACGGGTTAATAAATTGTTATATTTTTGATATTTGTTATTCATAAAGTTTGTCTGTCCTGGGCGCACTGCTTGTTGTTTCTTTCTCAGCGGAGAGTTCCCACTGAGACGTCCAAAAAATTGTTTCAAAATCGTTCAACACGGGTCCAACGATGGACGTTTGTTGAACGGTTATTTGGACGTTGTCCAGATTGGTCCAACGAACGTCCGTCATTGGACAATTTTGAAACCAACCGTTCTTAGAGGGTTGATATGGCTTGTGGCGCTAAAAACTGGATTCTAACCGCACTGCGCACTTACTATTCTTCTATAAAATTCTTCTCATAGACTGATTAGTTGGACTGGTCTGTCTATGAAAGTACCATCTCTATCACGTGAAATACATGTGTTTTGACAGCTCGCAGTTTTCAGCAGCAGTTTGATCACTCGCACTTTGAAAGTGCGGAGTCCAGATTGGTGGGAAGTGCGCAATATTTCCATGAAACATGGCATGAAAATATTTAACCTGAGAGTTTGGAGAACTTGTTTACAGGAACTTTTTGATGCCATCACAGTACAAACAAACAGGTTTGAATCGATTTTATATTCACTTTGTGAACAAGCTCACTGAACTGGTATTGTTCTCATTAAGATTTCTGACAGCTCATTTACAACCACAGATGCAAAGTCAAACCAAAGGAGTTTTGTTTGTTTGCCTCACGAAATACCTAACCTAAACCGCTTTTTGCAGAGCAAGTTTTTTTTGTTTTCCTCACGAAATAATTCGGCACCGTTTCGTTTTAAACGGGAGTAGAAAGGTCAATTGACGTCATCATGCAATGTTTCATCACTAAATTTACCCTCTGATGTTTGTTGATTGTGCAATATGCTCTCTTTCTCGCTTTCGAGTACATCCATATCGTCAGTAGAGCAGCTTTGGTTTTCACTGATGGATGTTTTTAGCGTTCTTGTGTTTCTGAGTGTCTATGATGTATCCGTTTTATTTATTGTTTTTTTGCAACCCTGGCAACCCTATAACAACGTATGGTGTTTGACAGCGACCTACATATGTCCCAAACAAAACAAAAATAGTTTTCAGCGCAATGCATAATATTCAAGCATTCCAACCCAGTCAAAAAGGGCAAGTTGTTGGCTAGCGGGGGGTATTTGCCAACTCGGATGCGCTAATTGCTCTACAATTTGCCAGCAATTTACTGGCAATTAGGGGGCTATTTTAAATGCAACATTTGGGCGATTTGTCGCCGTCATTTTTTTGCCGCTCTACCCGCCCTTAAATCGTCCCCAAATCGCCCAGGGAACGCGCCATTTAATCGCCCTTAATTGTCTATTATGAAAATTAAAAATAATAATTATTTTCGGATTCAAACTCACATAAATTTATCAGTACACTAGGTAATCACCACCAAACTATATGAAGAATCGATGGTGAAATTCGTATTGCACACCAAAACTTACCACAATCTGACTTTCATTTAGACTTTAGGTCAGAGATCTTGTTCCACTATACTTATACACGATTCCACAATGTCACACATTCGTTGGCTAAATTAAGTGCACTAGACAAACAAAATACAAGTGAGAACACGCTAATCGTTTAAAAAAACAATTTTAAACTTAAGCCAAACATGAACCGCCATGTTTGAAAAACGCAAAAAACAACCAAGTCCATTTCAGCCGCCAGAAAATTTGTCTAAGTGTTGAAATTGCCTTTAAATCGCATTCGCAAATTGCATTTGTTCCTAGGGCAATTAGCACAGGCGAGTTGAGTTAAACGTCAAACTGTTTAAATCGCCTGACCATGTTTGTCCGCATTTTTTTGACCGGGAAATGACGTTTTGAATTTTGGAGTATAATTAGATGCCACTAAGAAAGTCGATACTTTGTAACCTATTTGGCATTTAATGATTCGATCAAAATTATTGTTTTTATTTTCATGGCAGTGATGCTGGCTGCAGAGCTGCCATTTATACAGATTTATCTGTATTATACAGATTTTTAAGGACAGAAACAGACCTGATACAGAATACAGATTTAATACAGATATTCAATACACAATACAGATTAACACGGATTTTAAGAATTTTCAATTGGCGGACCCTTTCTGAAATCATTTTCATTAACTTTGGCCGTTTCTTCAATAAATAATTGTTAAATGAACCATAACACTTTTAAACAATTTAAAACTTGAGTTAGGAAACGTACAGATTACTTTAAAGTACACAATTTAAATTCCAGTTTAATGCTTGAATTTATAGTAGACAATACTTGAGGCTTATAAATGGGAATCAATTACCAAAATCTTTTTTTTTTATTCAATACAGACAAAAACAGATTTTTTGTAACATGGATACAGATTTTCAAAAAAATAATCTGGCAGCTCTGGCTGGCTGTACAGTGAGGCCTTCCTTGACAGGGGGCTGGTTTTTGGTTATTCCCAGTCAAAAAGGGCAAGTTGCTGGCTAACGGGGGGCTATTTGCCAACTCGGATGCGCTAATTGCCCTTCAATTTGCCAGCAATTTGCTGGCAATTAGGGGGCTATTTCAAATGCAACATTTGGGCGATTTGCCGCCGTCATTTTTTTGCCGCCCAACCCGCCCTTAAATCGTCCCCAAATATCCCACGGAACGCGCCATTTCATCGCCCTTAATTGCCCAATATGAAAATTAAAAATAATTCTTATTTTCGGATTTATTATCTACTCACATATACTTATCAATATACTAGGTAATCACCACCAAATTATAGGAAGAATCAATGGTTAAATTGGTATTGCACTCCAAAACTTATCACAATCTGACGTTCATTAAGACTTTAGCTCAGAGATCTTGTTCTACTACACATACACACTATTCCACAATTTTCCACAATCGTTGGCTAAATGAAGTGCACTAGACAAACAAAGTACAAGTGAAAACACACCAATTGCTCAAAAAGCAATTTTAAGCTTAAACCAAACATGAACCGCCATGTTTGAAAAACGCGAAAAACAACCAAGTCCATTTCAGCCGCCAGAAAATTTGTCTAAGTATTGAAATTGCCTTTAAATCGCATTCGCAAATTGCATTTGTTCCTAGGGGCAATTAGCACAAGCGAGTTGAGTTAAACGTCAAACTTTTTAAGTCGCCTGACCATGTTCGTCCGCATTTTTTTGACAGGGTTCCTTCACTAGATGTACTGGATCACAGAGAACAGACATCCATGATCGAACAAAAATATTTAATAAAACGTGTGTAAACATTTGAATAAATATACGATAAACACTAGCGCCGCCACACCAACCTATCCCAACTATCCGTCAAATCCATTCCGGAACCGGTTCGAAATCCTGAATGGATTCAGTATGGAATCTTGCTCAAACAAAACAACCGATACCGACTCTATCGGTTGATGCATTTGAGCTGGAATTCATGCTAGAAGTCCGAACCGGTTCCGGACTAGTTTGACTGGGTAGAGGAATAGCCGCTGTCAATTCTGTCGAGCTCAGTCACAAAAACCATGACGACAGTAGCGCACCTGGTTTGGATATCCCAACTACCTTCGAAACCGTTAGAGATTGTACACAAGTTGAATGCTGAAGATGGACGTCTGTTCTCTGTGACTGGATGTTGGTTTGAGGTTGGTTGGACCGGCTGTCGAAGGTTGTTTGTTAGCTTAGCAGTCGAAGGCTGTTTGTTAGTGTGTGTTTATTAATTTGTTTATTTATTAAAATACTTCATCTGACAAAAAATAGTCATAATGAATAGCTGGAGTCAATTCATAAAAATTGCAGACCGCGAAACTTTTTGTGCGAACTTGTGCGATGGTTCACCAAACTCGAACTGATGCTCTACCGTGGAGAAAGTTCGAATACATGCGGTTGTCGGGTCGAATCTAGGTTGTAGTAAGCCGGATGAGCGTAGAAAACGTTGCGATGCACGAAACTCAAGAAGGGACAGGATCTTCGGGGAGCCAATTTCAGCGTTGAGAAGTTTTGCTACGAATACTACTAGCTGAAGCTTTCTGCGTTGTTCCAGTGTGTCGAGATCGATCAAGCGACATCGAGCAGGATACGGTGGAAGGTCTAGAGGATTCCGCCATGGCAGGTCTCGTAGTGCGAGTCGCACAAATCTCTTCTGCACCCGTTCAATCCGTAAGTTCCATGTAAGCTGATGATGGCTCCAAATCAACGAAGCATTATCCAGAAGTGTTCGAACCAGCGAACAATAGCTGTTCAATAAACGCCTTACGCTGGTGGTGGCTCAATCATTCATCCATTATCCACACAGAAATAATTATCTTCGCTTAGATTCGATTTAAAAGTCCACTGGAACAGCAGTTACTACACGGTAAATTGGACATACCTAGAAAATTGGTAGTGGCGTAGTACCCATAAAATTGGTACAAATGGTACATTCAGTTTACAGTGTATAGTAAAAGTAAAAAATCTCCCAGTTGGTCGGTGTTAGGTGAGACTGAACTAAGTGACATTGCATTGATTTCGAGAAAAACGAGTTTACAGTTTGAATCGCAGCATGCTTTACATAATAATTCGAAATTATTTTTTTCCATAATTTATGCTAATTGCAACATATTACAATTCTGCCAAAAAAGGAATATAAATGCAGAAATTATTTATCAAATGCTATCATTATCTCACTGTTTGTGATTTTGCGACTTAGTTCGGTCTGACTTAACACCGACCAATTATAAACACGAAAAGATTGTTACATTGCCATGTACAATAAGCGTTACATTTTACCACATCCTGTTCGCTTTCACCCACAGAGACCACTTAGAGCGACAGATTTATGGCTCTCCTGGTGAAGGCTTTAGATGTACATCTTCTTGCTTATTATACCGTAAACAACCGAAGCTAGGCGGCTAAGAGGCCGATTATTTCACCTTAATCCAGCTAAACTCCTTGTAATAAGTGACACCTAAGAAGCCGACAGGCACACTACCGGTTAACCGCTCCTGTTGTATGTATGTACCGATATAGCAAACTGAAGCGACCTTTATCTATTCTGTAGGGATATGTTATGCACTTTGTTCGATGCAATTCCACTGAAGGACCAATCGAACTAAGAGTGCCCAGTTTTGAATTTAGTACCTACCCCAAAAAACACTTCACTCAACTGAACTACATTGGCCACTTCACCGTCATCGAAAGCCGTGGGAAAATTGGCACTTGAGAAAGGATACTGCCAACTGGAAACTCGACTGAACAGGGGGGGTTGAAAACCGTTTGCTGATGGTTCATTCCCACCACCCATTACAATTCATTGCTGCGTGCGGAGGGAAAAAAAGTGACGAAAGTGGCCCGGACCCCGTCCATTTTCCGGAACAAGAGGTGCAAATGAATAGAAAGCAACATACAATTATGTGGAAAATATATTATCCGTGGTCCCTTATTGTTAGACCGGTCGGGGTGTGAAGGGTGCAAAAATAAAAACGAACGGTCGGGGTATCTTTTTTTTTCTGCTAATGCGTTTTCACATCGTTAACGGGATTAGTTACCACTCTGGGATTTGAGGCGCTTTATTTGTGAGGCGAAAGCATAAACTGGAGAACATTTAATTCTTTTATTTATGCAGCTCTAACAACTTCCCGTGGTAGAACGTGTCGCACTGCGTCAAAGAACAGTGAAAATTTGCCACCGTTTGGGTACCCGGGGGAGGTTTTACGGGTGACATAATCAGAGCTGAGTTTTAAATGGTGAGGTTATACCGTTTTCAAGTGAATTTTATTCAATATAGTGAAAAGTTAACTTGCACTTTTTGCGTCACTATTTTGAACGCTAGTAACTGTTATTTATGGACAAATTTCTGTCTTTTTACCGCCATATAATTCGGAAACCACTCAAAGTTTTATTGCTATATTGATTTTTTATTTCAATAGTACACTATTGAAAAATCCATAAAAATGAATGGATCTCGGGAAACGCGAATACTTCCATACATCAGTCAACCTATTCCGGTTGGAGCTGTCTATAGATAGCACCGAAGTATCAAATACCAAAAGGCTATTTATAGAATTAACGCATGCTCGTTATATATCTTTCGATGCTAGCTTTTCGAACGAGCAACATCTGGGCTTATCGTCCGAACGGTACGATAAACGGAAGATAAATAAATTTTCGGCTGTGTTGGAATAAACCCGCACAACCAAATGAAAATTTTTCTGACACCAGTACTAGAGTAAATTGTTAATTATCTACCATACCATGCTAAAAAGAATGAAATTTTCTGCATATTTTTCTGCTTTTGAATAGCATATTTCCCTTCAACTGAAAGCCCTTTTAAGGGCTATAACTAACAATAAAGAATAAATTTACCTTGTTACTCAAACGTATAACGATAATCTAAAATTTACAAAGATCTGCGATTTGTTCAAAATAAACTGTTGAAATCATAATCCAAAAATCTGTAATATTATAGAATAGCTTGCTACTCAAACATTGACAATTCGAAATTTGCGATTTGTTTGTTCTCTGAACTGACTGTCATAATTAGTTTTGATGGCCGAAGACAAAATTTCAACATCAGGAGAGAAGGTGATTATTAGGATTCAGCCGGCTCCGTGGACTGACTGTAATAATTAATAATTTGTGCAGCTCCCAGTACAGTAAGGAGGGCCAATTTGACAAAAATCTCCCACCCATAGAATATTTTTTGTTGAAAACTAATTAGCCCTTATCAGCGCTATCAAACCATCAACAAAGAATTAAATTTGAACATCTTTTCCTTTATCAACTATTATGTTTATTTCCGACAGGTCGAAATTAGCATACACACACACGGATAAAACATCTTAATGAAGCTCATTTCTGATTGATTCCCGCTAATTACATGCACCTGGTCGCAAATCTTGAACTGTTTTTGTTCGATACGTCGAAATATTGGAGCTAGCAGGAAACGTAGCCTGTGGAAATTAAAAGACCAGGATTACATTTCGTCAGGGGCGGATCCAGAAAAAAATTCGGGAGGGGCTCGAAATTTCGATTCTAAAATGAACATTATATAGGGTTACCAACCGTCCTTATTTTAAAGGACATGTCCTTAATTTCTATGATCTGGGAAAGCGTCCTTAATTTTACTTCAAATGTCCTTAGTTTTAATCTCAATCCATGTTATATTTGAAATCAGATTAAATTTACTCAAGCGAATGAAACTTTTACTCGCCATTTTAGTTGTTCACTTCCTTATAGTCCTTTGATTTGTTATGTTCAGATTAATGATTCAAAAACATCGATTAATTTTATTGCTTGATGAAAAGTTACAAACTTTTACAACTTTTCATGTTTCTCATCTTGTTGAGTGCAGAAAAAAACGATTTGTCCTCTATTTCGAACCATCGTATTTTAAACAGCTATCACTTTCTAGCACAGTCGGCAAATTTCGTAGTTACTTCATGGACTTTAATCAATAAGTTCTATACTTAAGGAAAAACGTTGATTTTTGGAAATGAAAATGCAAAAAATAAGATTTCTCGTACTAATATCCAAATTTCAAATGTAACACGGGATGCCACGACCTAATATTCTGTATAGTTTCTTAGGACCCCAGAAGAACAAAAAAGCGCTGTTCTAAAAAATATTGGAAATCACCACACCACTCAACCAAACACATTTTATTCAAAGATGAGTAAAATTTGTTAGTCTCGGTCAAAATTCAAGATGTCCTTATTTCGCTTTCAGCCTATTTGGTAACCCTACATTATACAATACGTAATACGTAAAAACCTCATTTTATGAAAATCAGTATTGGTGGTCAAATTTGGTTCGACAAGATTTTGAGTTTGAAACTAATATAAAATTCAAACAAATTTAAATTTTCTCAACAAGTTGAAAATTTTCGGGAGGGGTCCGGATCCCCAGGCCCCCTTCCCCTGGATGCGCCACTGCATCTCGTCTCCCAAAAACGGTGCCAGCCGTGGTTATCCGTCTACGAACAAGCAATTGTTCAATTTGTGCCTAAAATCAACTGCACAGAAAAAAATCCAAACGTTAATTCTATTTGATTCAAACCGCTTAAACTTCATAAAAAAGTATACACAGAATTCTATTTATGCATCGATAGCATACTTTTCTATCTGCCTCTCGTTTCTTCTGCTGTAAATTTTATGCATTGGAGATATTCGGTTTATCCACTCATTGAATGCTTACTAGAAGTATATGCATAAAAATCACAGCAGAAGAAAAGAGACGGGAATAGAAAGTATGCTAATTATGCATATTTTTGTTTCTCAGTGTATGTCGTGTTAACGTGTAAACAGGCGCACTGTACTTGTGAATTTTCTGTTTTCAATAGTGTTGTCATTTGTGTGATTTACTCATCCGATTCCCGTTGAAATTGAAATTGAAGCTCCCCGAAATAATCTCCTGGATGGTGTTGTGTTCGTTTGCGATATTATCGAGAGAAATCGAAAATATCTGTAGTAATCTTGTTCTATTCGTTATATTGATCACATCACTCACCTGTGTGTAATTCCCCACGAAAATTAGAGGCATACCGCGCTCAGTTCGCCATCTGCAGGCGAGTAGCGCAAAGTGTTTCCCACATTTCAACCGGGCACACAGTGGCACGAAATCATAAAAGCCGGACATAGAACGGGTTAAGAGCTAAGACAAGACATGACAATAGAGGGGGTCCTTTTTGTTCCAATTTTACATCAGAATGTTCGAGCCCCAGATTGGTTGATTCTGACTATTTTTACCGTACTCAATGTTACTGCAGGGATAGCAAAATTATGTTTGGCAGTGTTGCTATATTTATAGGAAAATAGTGTAATTACTTTTGACAAATAATATTATCGTTAAAAAAGTAAAAATGTATAAATGAAGCAGACATTTTGCGACAAAGTAGAACAAGTATCTACCACACGTTTGCCGTATACGTGGTTAATTAATTTAAACAAAAATAAGACAGCAACCAAACCGTAATCTAAAATTTGTCAGAAATGGTTTCATCAAACCTTACTGAACACCCATGACATGGAAAAACGGTGCCCTTTATTAATATAATGGATTCAAGATACAAAATATTGCAGGCATAAAATAAATTAACAAGAATCCATTTTCATTTTAAAAAATAGCAACACTGTTCGGAAGATTTAGGCAGGATGGAAATCTGCAAAAAGAAGAATGTCGATTGAAAAATAAGAAGCCGATTGTCACGTTTTGTCTTAGGTTAAGAGTAGTTTAGTTCTAGCTTCAAGTCATGCGACTCTACTGTTGAGATGGAATCGAGAAAATTTGCATACGGCGGCTATTGCGGAACGGTTTTCCACCGCACTTGCACTAAACCGGTGTCTAGTTTCAACAAGAACCTGTGCTGGTTGTGCAACGATTGTCAAGCGGTTTCTTCCCACTCCGCCACTCCTACCACTGTAGCCGCTGTCTGTGGTACTAGAGTCATTCGGTGGGAAATCAGTACAGTTACTGATGAACGGGAGCAATTGTGGGGACTCTCTAGTCGTCTCGGCCCGAGCCATCAGTGGAAAAAATCGTCGGTATGACCCAAGACTGTCTCGGAAAAAACGATATACCCAAAGTAGCTTTGTTGGTCAAGAAGGTCCCATGAAATTTCATTTCGTTTCATTCAGAGTTGAACTTTAAAGCATCTACTTGGCCGACTGAAGGGCTGGTTCGTGAATTCAATTTCGACCAGCAACAGAAGGATAGTTTTCACCAATAGGATATCGAAATGTACTGCCGCTTGTATTATGGAAGCCCTCGAACTCATCGCCACTGTAGCCAACCAGCCTTCCCGATCCTGTGTGTGGGAGTGGAACAATGATATTCCAAACTTCTTGCTGGGACATGTTTCCATCTATTCTGAATCATTCAAGCGTTATAATGTTCCCCGGTTCAAGGTTACTGTTAATTGCTTCTTATCAGCACCAGATGCCGTTGTCCTGTCTGCGAGCTGCAGCCGTTTGCGAGGGACACCTCGCCTAGCTGCGTAGCATACATTCGACAGAACCTCGTCTCTCACACTTGCCACCAGTCGTGACCCGTGAGGAAGCCTTCAGCGGGCAGGAACCATTTCTGTCATGTGATGGAGTCGGGATAAGGGATTTTCCGTAAACCTAAGCCAGGCAAGTACAACGCATCTGTGAGCTTTGCGCTGTCTTAAAGTTCTTCGATTTCTAACCTCGGTCAACGACGAGATGAGCTGCTACTATACTACCAAAACCAAAACAAGTTGCGACATCGAAAACTACTGGAGGTGGAGTATTAGTAGCAGTCAATTTCAGCTTGAATGCAAGAATTTTCGTGAATATTTCTTGAGTAGGTTTCGACGATTAATGAATTTCTTTGTCGGTATTTTCCGTGTTCCACCCAGGTACTGTGAGGCTTTTTGACAGGTACAGATTAGCCACTTTACTACAAATCAATTCTATTGCAAATGAGAATAGCCACCACCTCGAGATTTGCTTTGTCTGTGACTCCAGGATTCTTCTCTATTAGAATCAAAAGCACATCATCCTCCATTGATCGAGACGATTGAAATATTGAAATGGCTGTGGTATACGATTTCACTATTTCGCAGGTCTCCATCTCTGCTAGAGATATTTTTCCATCCAGCTGGAAATCCAAAAAACATGTTTTCAGACTACTATAATAAGGGTAATAAGTAAGACTGGAATAACTTCATTGAGTGTTGTCTCGAAGTTGTTTGAGCTGGTGATTATGGAACCCCTTTAAGCTTACTGTAAGCAGTATGTACCTCATTGACGACACGGCTGGACAGTCAACTGCGTCTGATTGAATGATGTAATGCGACAGATAAACAAAAGGAGTACATAGGATGCCTTCTCATTGACGTCTAAGCCTACTTGGATGATCCAGGACGCTTGACAGATGGTTCGATGTTGGAAAAGAAATTACCTCTGATGATGACAGGAATTCTAAAAATTTTCCGTGAATTCATCCGAACGCCGTCGGAGTAAATTTGCTATTCAGTTCACCCTTGAAGTCATTGACACATTACCCGCAGACCATTACTTTACACCGTTTCGGATAGCCTTAGTTCCATTGACGCTATTTGCTCGAGGAGACATGGAAAATACGGGAGCTACTGGGTTCTTTATTGGACAAATCTTTCCAGATTACCTTGGTTTGGGTCCCTTCTCATTGTTCCATTCCGGGCAATCAGAAGGCGGACTTCTTAGCTAAGGTGACTAGAACGTGACATTTATGAAAGACCAATTTGCTTCAACGAATTTTTCAGTATTACTCATCGGAGAACCCTCGAATGTTTGCAAACTTCATGGAGCAATGGGGAACTAGGATGGTGATTACATTCGATAATCCCTAAGGTATCGACGAAACCTTGGTTCAAGGGGATGGATGAAGATCATGACTTGATTCGTGTGATGTCCCGACTCATGGCAAACCATTATACGCTGGATGCATATCTCTGTTGTTTTGGGCTCGTGGATAGTGGTATCGGTGCTTGTGGCGACGGTTATCACGATATTGAGCACATTGTCTGGGCGTGCGAGTACACTTCCGCCAGGGCTCGGCTAATGAATACCCTCCGGGTCCGAGGAAGACCACCCAACATCCCGGTTCGAGATCTTATGGCAAGCCGCGATCTGCCCTATCTGTTCCTAAGATCACTCCATATATGAACTTAGCCCCTCTTTTGATTTTTTCTCGTTCTCAGAAGTCTCCTGCTAGCCGAAATCCGAAACGTAAGAGCAAAAAACAGTCTGTTGGGATAGATGGAATGGAGACTGTACTTGTTTATTTGGCCTTATTTTTTATTAAGTTTGATTGCTTTTTGGAACAATTCTAATTAGACAAGCTTTGGAATGGACTTTAGACGTACTACATAACTCATCAAGACAACTAATGTTCATCTTTCGAATGACAAAAAACTTTGGGAACTTACACTGTCTTACACCGCTGTATCGTGTGTTGGTCCGCCAAAGCTAGAATATTGCTCTGTTGCTTGGAATCCGTAGGTACTACCGGATCGTGCTTAGAGATCTATCTCCCATGACGAAACCGATTCCAACTGACGGCTACAACAGCCGATGTCAGTTAATGCACTCCGACACTTGGAGCATCAGGAAGGGCTGCTCTCGAGCCCCATTCATCTCTGACTTACTGTCTGCCAGCTCTACAATTCTCGAATGCCTGGATGTTCAAGCCCGCATTTGAGCTATACGTAATCACCCTCTTCTGCGACCACATTCCAAGGGAATCAACTACTCTCACCACACTGCAGTTACCACATTTTTGCTTGTTTCCAACATAGTTGCAACCGCATTCGACTTCCACTTGACGATTAAAGCTAAATTTATATCCATAAATACAATATATAAATATCACGCAAATGAATTTGAATCAAAAATTAAATTAATTACCCACTACCAGACTAAGGTATTAATGATAAAAGAAACACAAAAATCAATTGGTAACAATATCTTTATTCAACACATAGGTAAACATTTTCTACCAACCTAACAACAACTATCTCTTCTACTAGTCGAACATAACTAGCCTGTAACAGTAACACAATTGTTAACTAACCAGCAAAACATCTGTAACAGGATGGTGTACAGTGCAGGGTTGTGTTTACGCTGATGCGAGAGCAAAAAAACTCAAATAAATATCCGTCAAAACTGCTAACGTAGAGGAAAAAAAGTTGTTCGTATTTTTTTTTTCTCGCATATCTTCGCGTTCGCTTTCGGCTTTTAGCACAAGGAAGGAAGCCTGTCTCGCTCGCATTCACTCGGTTTTCGAGAAGGTACCGCGCGATACACATACCCTGTACATACCTGTGGTGTAACCGGCGTCACGTGCACTTTTGCGTTCGTTTTCCCCCTGGTGCCGGATTTCATGCTACCAAACAAAGTGTGTAATTGCGAAGCAATAAATTAATAACACCCAACCGAGCTTGGCGGTTTTGTGCCAAAGCGTTGTAGGCCTAAACTTTTAACTGTTGCTGTGTATACCTAGTAGGATTTAGCCGGCGGAATCAGATCCAGGCAGAGGTAAATTTACATGCAAATAAATCTGTCTAGCAAGTTTTGGTTTTTTTCTGGATTTGTCGTGCTTAGTTCTGCTGTTCGTTTGATACATAATTTCGATTTTTTCTGTATTTGATTTTCTCCCTGTACTGGAGGTTACGGTCCAATGGAAAACACTAAAAACGATAAAATTAATGTTAAATGAAATAATTTACAATAAAGCAATTGTACACATTAGTTTCAATGTTCTATGCAAATTCGGTTGATCCACATCTAGAAGGTAACACTGCCGACGCCGATGGTGCGAGGTGGTTTTAACTTGTGAACGATGGTCTTGACGACCGGGACCTTAACTGGATAGGGTTGCGGAATGTGTACCGGGATGTGCTTCTCCACCGGGTAGGGGACGGGTTTTTCGATGGGAACTGGTACCTTCTTTTCCACCGGGTATGGGACGATCTTCTCAATTGGGATGGTAATCTCTCTGATCACGGGTATCTGTGAAGAGGGGAGGCACGAAAAAAATGGGAAACATTATTTGGCTCTTTTGGTTGCAACTTCAACATTCAATCAAGATTATCGATTAAATCAAAACTAAAACCACCATCGGGTTTTTATCATATGCTGTTAAATTTGAAAATGTGGTCTCTAATTGATTCTTGTAGAATAGATAGGCTTAATCGGCGAAAATTCATTGGAGGATGGTAATTCTCGCTCGTTTAAAATATGCCATATTCCTGTCACCACACTGAAAACCATTCGATGGAAAAAATAAAAGAAATTTTTGTTTTCCTATTTAGTTGATTTCAACACAAAATGAAAAACGTAACTAAATTTTCCTTTATTTAGCGAGATACTCAAATAGTAGTTATTGAAAATAATTATTGATTTTGATACTGAAATACATCAAGGTAGCGACAGCAACTAGGTTCATACATTCTGGGCATAATGGTTACGAGGGTAGGTTGCTGTCTCAGCTTGGAAAGCTTGTTTTAGCCTGGACGCTACTACCTGTACCACAAATCAAATCAAAAATCAACTACTACACTATACCACTTCGCAATGACCAGGTGTACAACTAATTATTTAATTCCCATATTGCACGTCACGCGGTGGACCCTGGGCATCAAGTGCTCGTGCGTATCGTATTGTTTTTAGTTGTTCATTGTTGGCAGCGATGCCATATGTTTTTTTTAATGACTGTAGAAGAATAACTAAAATGTCTGTAAAGGTCTGTAGATGGTTGTGTAAATCCTAGTTACACTAAAATTTTACTTTAAAAATAGATTGAAAGTAGAATTCTATTGTGAAGGAATCATTCGTATTCGAAAACAGTTATTCTAGTGCAATTTTACTAAACACTATTACCCTTTTAAAAGTCTGTAGATCTCTGGCTACATCTGTAGGAGACATCAAAAGTCTGTAAAATACAGACATGTCTGTAAATTTGGCATCGCTGCTTGTTGGCAACAATTCTCGTCAAATGTCAAATGGTCCTAGCAGCAAATGAGAGCCTCTCTTTATTTACTTTCTCTTTCGATTATTACGGCGTCATCATAAAACTTTTCACTATTGTTTCAGGATATATCGAAGAACTCTGATTTTGACTAGCTTATTCTGCTAAGAGTTAAGTAACAAACGCATGAACTGCCGTGTTATTAGCGAAAGAGAAAGTAAACAAAGAGAAACTGTCATTTGCCCTTAGGACCATTTGACATGTTTGACTAGAATTGTTTCTCATTCCCTGTCAAAAAAAATGCTTGTTTCTCGGTCAGGCGATTTAAAAAGTTTGACGTTTGACTCAACTCGCCTGTGCTAATTGCTTCTAGGAACAAATGCAATTTGCGAATGCGATTTAAAGGCAATTTCAATACTTAGACAAATTCTCTGGCGGCTGAAATGGACTTGGTTGTTTTTTGCGTTTTTTCAAACATGGCAGTTCATGTTTGGCTTAAGCTGAAAATTGTTTTTTGAACAATTGGTGTGTTCTCACTTGTATTTTGTTAGTCTAGTGCACTTCATTTAGCCAACGAATGTAGAAAATTGTGGCATCGTGTGTAAGTATAGTAGAGCAAGATCTCTGACCTAAGTCTTAATGAACGTCAGATTGTGATAAGTTTTGGCGTGCAATACCAATTTCACCTTTGATTCTTCATATAAGTTGGTGGTGATTAGCTAGTATACTGGTAAGTATATGTGAGTAGATAATGAATCCGACAATAAGTATTATTTTTAATTTTCATACATGGCAATTAAGGGCGATTAAATGGCGCGTTCCGTGGGTGATTTGGGGGCGATTTAAGGGCGGGTTGGGCGTCAGAAAAATGACGGCGGCAAATCGCCCAAATGTTGCATTTGAAATAGCCCCCTAATTGCCAGCAATTTGCTGGCAAATTGAAGGGCAATTAGCGAATCCGAGTTGGTAAATAGCCCCCCGTTAGCCAGCAACTTGCCTTTTTTACTGGGTTCTCTAGGGATATTAATGTCATAGCTAACTTCGAGACTTTCAATTAATTGGAATATAAACACTTAATGTCATTATAAAATTGTGTTTCATGCAATTATTATATGCATTACATGCAATATATTTCCTATACGCATTATCATTGTTACCATTATAATCATTAGATTTCATTGAATTAGTTGCATAAGTTATAACAATATATATATATATATATATATATATATATATATATATATATATATATATATATATATATATATATATATATATATATATATATATATATATATATATATATATATATATATATATATATATATATATATATATATATATATATATATATATATATATATATATATATATATATATATATATATATATTGATTATAATTGTAACATTTACATTGTTTTACATAAATTAAAATTGGGTGGGGAGGGAGCATCAGGGTAGCATTCAAGTTTCAGCTTGGACTAGATGTCACAAAATAAGAATATTGCCATTGATTGCATAATTCATCGGGACCATGCCCTACAGTTTGGAGAGATGCCGTATCAACATTGCGCATGAGATGCCCCACTGGCGGAGGATGCGTAGCTAAAATGTATTTTTTCTCCTCGGAATGTCATTAACCCTAGAACGTTGCACTGGGGTACAAATGTACCCCACGCCTTCTATGGAGACATATAAAGACGAGAATTCGGCAGTTTTCCGACCTGGGACCCTAACCATAATTCAATTTAGAGTTCCTAGTAAGTGTAGGAAAAGGTGGTATAGCCAGTTTGCTTATAGCCTTCGTAGAAGCAAGTGTCAAAGTTGGTGTGGTACCCCAGTGTACGGTTGGCGTTAGTGTTTCGTCAGGTTTCGTACTGTCAGTGGAAATGTGATTCGTGACAATACCAGTTTAAATACTGATAGTTTTACTACATAAGTAACAATTAGTATTATATAATCGTTTTCAATCATTTATTCAATTAATTTAAATTAATTTTGAAGCGGAACAAAAAAATCGTTCTCATTTTTGCTGATTTTTGTTGTTGTATTGTTTACTTTTATAGTTTTTCAAAGCAATGGCTCGCAAGAATAATTTGCGCACAATTATTGCTGTAAAAGTAACGTTGCGTGTTACCAATGTATTACTGGCCAGAAATATTTTTTTCATTTCAATTTTCAGCCCATTTGGTGGTATTTTCCAAAACCCGATTTTTAAACTTTCACTCTTCCAAATAATTGCACTTTTTTAAAAATGTCGAAATTCCATTACGTTTTAAGACAATTCTTTCAACTTTTAGAATCATTTGATTTCTTTTAAATCGGTTGAAAATTCGTAAAGTTATAGTAATGTTTATAAAAAAGTCAAAGCCGCGATATATTCAATTTTTATTTGTTTCAAACGAATTTATGTATCATTGATTCAATAAATTCCGTACTTTCACTTACACAACTGTTTTTGCAATTAAAAAACGAAGAAAATTATGTATTATACATTTCCTTTGTTTGCAATTTTACCTACGAAAATTGCGATACATTTTTACCCCAGTGCAACGTTCTAAGGTGGAAAACGCAATTGCAACGTTCTAGGGCTAAATGAACATTTGAGTCAGGTATAGGTTCTTTATAACGCTAGTAACAATTGAGGTTTTATGACGCTCTCGAAGCCCTTCTTTAAACCTAAAATGCACTTGTAATGTGCTATAAAATTAGAAATGCTACTTGGGAAGCTGTATCCACAAACTAACAGACCTAACATGGTGACATATAGGATCATGGCTCAAATTTCCTATATATTTAAAGGGCGATATGTATCGAAGTATTGGTTACTTCGGATTATTTATTTAAACTTTCAGGCAGTAACTTTCGTGAACGCTTTTATTTGTATTGATGTCAATTTTGGAATAAAAACGAAAATTTTAACGAATTAATGAAGCTTTAAAGAATAAACCTTGGCGATATAAATTAGATTACAGAGAAACTGTTAAAAAACTGATTTTAAGGTACCGCTAATATCACATAGATATATAAGCATATAGATAAGGGGCCATGCATAAATGACGTAGCGTTTTGGGGGTAGCGAGGGTATACCAAATTTATGACGAAGTTTGACGATAGGATAGGGTCAGTAGTTGGGTGACGTAGCATTAAGTTTACAATTTTTTGACGGGCATCAAAACCCATTGATTAGATCCGGCTAATTGGAAAGTGTCAGCTTTGCATCATACACAGCCGATCCTTCTCTCTCATAGGCTTAACAGAATCTCCTACGTAGTCTAAAATATGAAGAAGTTTAACATTGGTACTAATTGGGTCTCAGTTGAAACTTTATTTATGGAAAGTATTTTTATAACCACCATAATACCCCGATTACATTTCGAAGAAATGTATGAGCCACATATTTTCAAATTGCTGTAATTTCAGAATAACTGCAAATAAAACAAATTTTATTACCCGTTTCATTCACATGTTGGCACTGGTAAGCTTTTTCCGAGAAAAAAAAGTTTTTGTTGGAAGCTACAACTCACATGCGAGTGCAAGAATACAAACTTGTATCACTTTGCCAGTTCATGAACTGAATCATAGGTGTCGCATGACTAATTTTAGTTTTACCGCAAATCGCCAATTGTTGGATGATTTTTTTCCTAGAAATGGAAGTACCCCCTTAAGAAACGTGAAGGACGCTCGCCGATTTATAGACGAAAACAAGCTTCTTGAAACTTGGTTGAAGACACTTATCACGAAAATATCAACGAGTGCTAAAAATACTTTTGCACATCATTTTCCAGTTTGTGACCACGGTGCGGCGTCTCACCCACACATGCCGAATTTCTCCCTAATTGACTTTTTTTTTAATGTTCGTGGAAAATTAATGAATTTTTGTTCATTGTAAGAACCATTCCAGTGTATTTTTGATACTCGTTGCAATTGATAAAAAATCATCAAATATTGAATGATTTACTTTAATGCAGGATTGATTTTTTAGAAATGTGTGGAATCTCTCCCGAAACTACCCAATACAAACACCACACTCTAACCTACCGCCACAGGTTGCGATACGGGAACATGCACCGGATACGGTTGCGGAACGGGAACCAAAACCGGGTGCGGAATCTGGATCTTAACACCTTTCGGAACGGGAACGTGTATCTTTTTAATGTACGGAACTGGATACGGACTTTCCACCTCAATGTGCTGACTTATGGGGACAGTTTTTGCTTTGGTATGAATCACCTTCTGCGACTTATAGCTATTTTCGTAGTAGTCTTCATCCTCATCATCACTGCCGTGGCCACTGTTACTAGGACCATTGTTCGTATTCGTAGAATGGATAACACTGTACTGCTGCAGAATCGGGATAATCGGTTTTCGCTTGTAGTACGATGAACTGCTGGATACGAAGGTCGGTTTTTCGTCGCTGTCGTCATCAGCGTAGCTTACGGAACCACCATGTTTAGTTGAAGTGGTATAACTCGTCATGTAACCGGGCGAGCCCGATCCAGAAATTGCATATCCAGAGCTGTGGCTAGCCGCAGCGTCCGCATCCAAATATTCACTGTTTGGGATGTTTGTTAAATCCATTGGTTGTTTCGATAAATGGTACTCGCCATCGGACGGACGGTAAGCGACCAAGTATTTTCCCAGAACTCTAGCAGGACTTGGTTCAGGATCGGGATCGGCTTGGATCCGTAACACACCGAGGGCAACGAAAGTTACTATCAAAAGGAACCGCATATCACTAGAACGGATAGAAATAGCGCCAACAGCACTAAATCCAAATTTCATTTTCCTATTACATTGACACTTGACTTTTTTTCGTATGTACCACTATTTTCGCAAACACGTCTCATTTAAAAAAAAATCTGTTACCATCGACCGTGAAGCACGCACAAAATCCTCACTTCGTCAGAAACAGTTCATCGCCACTTCACACAACAAATAGGCACACCTGTTATCGAGCCGGCGTCCGATCATCAAGTAAACTACTGCTTTTCATCGAATGGAACATTTATATTAAAGGAAAAAAAAGATATTAGTTACAAAGGAAAGTAGCGGCACGAAGTGCAGCGAAGAACCGCAGGAAAGCAAATGGGCCAATTACGGACTAACGATAAGTCCAGTCGTTTTTGTTGGATGCCCCCTCCCTTGACTGAATGGACTGCAGGAACGGGTGTACGGTTCAGTTGATCCATTTTCGGTAGAAATGGGACCTAGCAGATCGGGTGTTACAACAACAATCACACCACCAATTGACGCGATCTTCAGAGGTTGCTGCTCAGACTGGTAATATCCTTTGGTCATGCTACATCTGCCTACTGTGGTTACGGGCCTTGATTGGCTATGAAGGCTGTTTAATCCATAACATTGGTGTATACATTTGTATTATAATCAAGCCATAACGTAGGGGAAAGTGGGCACTGTAAAGAAAGAAGAATACTTATTTTTAAAACATTTAAATTCAATAAAAAATAAATATTTATTAACGATACCATAACCTTCCTAGAAGATTGAAAAAGATTTCTGAGGGATGCTGCTATTATCAAATACCCTAACAATCAGGTATTAGAGCTAAACATCATTTTTTCGAGAACGCGCTACTCGGTGTTCATTTTTGACAGCAAGATATACATTATGTAATATGTAACTAACGAGAAAACAAAAGCAATATTTATACAGCCCGGATTAAGGAACGTTCTTTTTTAATCTTTGTTGATTTATCATACCTACGAGAATTAACTGAATGCACTTTCTTTATCGCCAAACTGGAAACACTTCCCGTATCGCAAAAATTTTTAGAAACATGCCCTTCTCCCCCTAATAGATATGAAAAGTAGCTTACTTTACTAAGTTCGTGTAATCCTCAACTTCTCGTGTCTATTAAAGATAATTAGTTTAATCAACACGTATTCCGATCAGCTACAATGTGTGTAGGTGCATCATAATAATTATTAATAATGATACTAATTCAGGCACGTAGCCAGAGGGGGGGCTAGGGGGCTAAAGCCCCCCCCCGAAACTTTTCAAAAATAAATTTAAGAAGCAACATGTTTTTCGGTAACTCGTAAAAAAATTGTATCTTGTTTGGTTTCAACAAATTAATGGGAGAATGGTGAGGAAGATTGCTATTTCGAGCCACCGAAGACATCGGTCACGATATCTACTCAGTATGCCGAGTCTGATAACACACTTCCTTTCATATTGTGTGACTCGTCGGAAGAACAAAAGAAACTGTTACTTTAATTCCTGCTGGGGTGATCCGTCGGATGATTGAATCGTAGAAGCAAGAAGTGGTGCTCCAGCCAAACGTGGAGGCTATTGACTTCTGGAATTTTTGCATAACCGAATTTCATGATGGGAAATATTTGCTGAAGGTGAAAATAGAGGTTATGCTTACGAACATCGCCTTTAACGAGTTCTACCTTGTCAGGCATTCAGTACTTATGTTACTCAACAAATTAGCCTTGGCGAAACCAGTCATTTTGCAACTTGTAACACGTGGTTGATTCTCATATATATGGATGATGAGAAAATCAATGTTCGGCTACAAGATCTGATACCTCTTACTTGAACCGCGGGCGAACGACCAGGAGGTTAAAGCCCCAATAAACAAACTTAACTTCTTTGAACCTTGGCCATTAAAAGATTCCTGTCACATTTGGAAAAAAAATGTAATTTATTATAAAGGACACATCTAGGAATTAGACGGGTAGGGTCAGCTAGGATTTCGTCCTAGCTGACCCTGCACGCACAAAACGCAATGCGATAATATCATCATACACGTTACATCTTTGCACATCCATAGTCTCCAATACGATTACCTGAAAAACAAACAATTGCCAAATTTGTAGCTGCTGTTCATATAGTATTGACGGCAAAAACTGCGTCTAGTATCTCAAAATTAACAGTCAGCATGATCATTGAGGAAGTCGACACTGGTGGCCCGTAAGGGGACAAAACAAAAATGAAATCAGATATTCGCGAACTGCCATGTCCATGGCAGTGACCACGATAATAATACGGAAGTGTACAAGATAGATATGAACGACCACCAAGACGCGGTTGGTTATGAAAAATATTTCTCAATCAGCAAACAGGTCAATCGCACGAGATCTGTTGGACAACCATTAGCGTTTTATCATTTTCATTGTTTACATCGTGGAAATATATTAAAGACTCAAGGCTTCATTTAGCTAATGCATTGAACCGACTCAAGTAAACGAATTGTATAATAAAAAAATAGAAGTTTCATAGAAAACTGAGTACAAAAACTGTCCCAAAATTAACATTTATCGCTAGTAATGGTATCTAACAAAACTCATTTTATGCTAGATATTGGCCTGAATAAAGAAAGTTAGTTAAATCATACGCAAATTGAATTTCTGTAATAGATTAGAGCAATGTGCGCTTAATATAAACGTCAAGCCTCTTCCAAACTGTTTTCTTACATTCTTTAGCTAAAAATAATTGACACGTATTTTTTGGTTTGGCTAAATATTATATTTTTTTTCAAGTTATTCGCTTTTGAACTTTTGAAGTCTATAAAATTGAACATTTTTCAATCACTGATAACTCGGAAACGACTCGATATATGGAAAAAAAAATTAAATAAAAAAGTTGCGTTTTCAAATAAGCTTACCAAAAAAAATCACAATTTTTTTGTTATATAACTTATGAAATTTACAATTACTTGAAACAAATTGAATTTTTTTAAGGCTGGACCAAATTTTTTATTTATTATTTTCTTTAAGTATTAAAATCGTGTTAAAAAGATTGTGTAACAATTTGGCAGTGGAATTCTTTGCGAGATATTACAATTATAAACATAAAACATGGCAATTTCACACTAAACGCCCAGCGAAAGGCCTGTTATAACTGAAATGTCTCGTAACACTTCGAGTTCCATTCTGAATCTTTCACATAATCTTCTTAATATAGTTATGTAATCAAAATAATTTTGATTTCGGGGGACTTTAGAAAATATTTGCTTTTAACATGAGAATACCCCCAAAAAAGTCTTAAATTTGCAGAATGCGAGTCATTCCACGATTTACAACTATAATTTTAGTTCCCTTCAATTTTTTTGCACTCTTTAGCTGAAAATTATAGACACGATTTTTTACTTTGGCTGAATTTGACTTTTTTTTTTTTTCAAGTTATGAGTTTTTGAACTTTATAAAGTACTAGCTAATACCCATCGCACGTTGATGCGACTTTCAACGAAATAGGAGGAAACCATAATTTGTTCCGAAGCGCCTTCTTGTAGGCAGATAATCCCCACCAATAGCACACAAACACGCTCCATAACAAATTCCTACTATGCATAAATTTTTACGGCAATTGGTTAAGCCGTTTGGGAGTCCATAAATCACATACATACAAATATCTTTTAATAATATAGTGATTTTTTAAAGTTTTATAAATTTAATAGAATTGGACATTTTTCATTCCCTCATAACTGAGAAACTATTAGATTTCTGGAAAAAAGCATTAAATAATAAAAGCTGCGTTTTCGGAAGATCTCGGCGGATTTTTTTTGTAATATTTGTTTTTGTTAAATAATTTATGTATTATGCAAATATTAGTAACAAATTTTTTTCTGGGTGGAGCCAAAAAAATCTTTTTAGCTTTTTCAAATAATTTATAATTATATCGAGAAGATTGTGTACAAATTTCAGAAAAAAATTCGAAGTATTTTACGAGATATTTCAATTACAATAGGCCTATCACTAGGCGTTTGGTGTAAAATTGCCTTGTTTTAAGTTTATAATTGTAATATCTCGCAAAGTATTTTGATATCCACTCCCAAATTTTTGCACAATTATTTTAACATGATTTTTAATATTTAAAGAAAATAATAAGTAAAAAATTGGTCCAACTTTAAAAAATTCAATTTGTTTCAAACAATTGCAAATTTCATAAGTTATATAACAAAAAGAAATTGCTATTTTTTTCAGTAAGCTCATTGAGTACTTTTTTATTTAATATTTTTTTCCATATAAGTTATAAGTGATTGAAAAATATTCAATGTTATAAACTTCAAAAGTTCAAAAACTAATAACTTGAAAAAAATCATATTCAGCCAAAATAAAAAATACGTGTCAATTACTTTAACTAATGAATGCAACAAAAAAAATTGGAAGGAATTCAAATTTTGAGTGTAAATCAGACGTGGAATGACCCATATATTTTGATCCTATTGATCACCAAAGGTCCTCCTTCCTAACTGGGGTATGCCAAAAAATTATGTTAGCATGATGCATTAGAACTGGTAATAGTTACAGGACGCCAGATCAAGAAAATAGAAGTTGAACCATCTACAATTCGTTTGCTAAATCAGAAGATTTTGTGCAAATTTCGACATTCTCTTCGATCGAACATTTTATGGATATTTTTCTACTCATTTCGATTTAGCGTCATCTACACCTTTTAAACGTGTAGCTTAGAACACCTTGCGTTTTCCAGCACCGTCAAGGATTGTCATATTCGGTTAGCGCATAAATACTGAGAACTCTAGAATATCCATTGTTGCAACGAGAGTAAATTGTAACTTGTAAATAAAAATAAATAATAAAAATCAAATTAAACATCAATAATTCGTTGATGTACTATAGTCTTTCTTGTGACAAAGAACATGGATTGTCTTAGATTTGGCTTTGTTTTCATTAAGAATTTTTCAAAATTTCGTTTAGTTTCTAGTGACAATATGAAGTAATTAGAACTAAAAGCTTTATGCAGGGGCGGGTAAAGCGTAGTTGGTAAATTGATTACCTTTTACGCAGCTCATCACGGTTCGTTCATCAATCCCGCACATGTAGGGTTAGAAATTTTTCTAAAGAAATTTTCTAACCCAAAAATAGGCGAATAACCATAAGGTAAAACCTGTATAATCGAAATAAAAAAGCTTTATACAATAATTTTTAAGCCCCTCCCGAAATAAACTCCTGGCTACGGGCCTGTACTAATTCGTGCGATACTGTTAGCCGCCAAAATAACTCGAGCGAAGCGAATCAACAGTGCTCATTCGCTTCGCTCGAGGCGTGCGAAACTTATGAAAAGATTATTTACACATGGAAATGGGAAAGTCTTGAAATTATCAATACAGTCGTGATTCGCTAGTTGGACCTCCACCTCTAGCCCTCTAACGAATTTGATTCAGTAGTTGAAGCGACTGATAGATGTCAAAAACTGGCCAAAAGGGTACTAGTAGTGTTCACACATTTGTTTACACTTAAGATAAGACGTGACAATCAAATTTTATTACGGATTGGTTACTTTCCTATTATTCTTAAATTCAATCAACCACACACACGGCAAATGTATGGTACATATATATATATATATATATATATATATATATATATATATATATATATATATATATATATATATATATATATATATATATATATATATATATATATATATATATATATATATATATATATATATATATATATATATATATATATATATATATATATATATATATATATATATATATATATATATATATATATATATATATATATATATATATATATATATATATATATATATATATATATATATATATATATATATATATATATATATATATATATATATATATATATATATATATATATATATATATATATATATATATATATATATATATATATATATATACATATATATATATATATATATATATATATATATATATATATATATATATATATATATATATATTCCTATAAATACAGCAACATTGTCAAACATCATTTCACTATCCCTGCAGTAAAATTTCCTATGGTTCAAGCTGTCAGAATCAACCAATCAGGAGCAGGAAGATTCTCACGTAAAATTGGAACAAAAACAACCTTCACTCTCTATTGTCACGTTTTGTCTTAGGTTTCCACCTCTAACCGTTGTCATTGTGATTGTGAATAGAACATTGCATAAAAATGTACCACCTCACCATTCTGACAGTTGAGAGAGCTTGTTTACTTGGACTTAAAAATATTCGATTCTACCCAGTACAAGAAACTTGGTTCGAATTGCTTTGTGAATAGAACATTTCATAAAAATGTACCACCTCACCATTCTGACAGTTGAGAGAGCTTGTTTACTTGGACTTAAAAATATTCGATTCTACCCAGTACAAGAAACTTGGTTCGAATTGCTTTTAAAGTTTTAAATTCGAACGGCTTGAAAACAAACTGTCTTTTTTTGAGCATTTCTACTCAGATGACGCCAGCTTGCAATGTTCCATGTAAATTTGACATGAAATGAAAGTAATTAAATTTGTAAGTGCTGTAAGTGCTATTAACAATAATAACGATGTATGTCTTTCGTCTTTCTATTATCGATAGAAAATTTAATTACATCTCGATGGAAATCTCTGTAACTTCGGCAAAATTCTAAATATCGTAACGTCGGCTCGGCACAAATTTTAAACAGCACGAAAACGATTAAAATACATTTAAAGAGTGAAATCAAATACTCTGATACTGTTGATTTTATTCACTAGCGTCACGCCGACACACCTAAACCACTCACCAGCTATCATTGGGGACAAACTAGAAACTTAAAAAAAATTGAATATGGTCGACAAAAATGTGCCTAATATTTTCTTTGGCAAAAGTTATCTTTGAAGATATTTCCTTGTAGTGAAAATTGGATACAGACCTCTCCACCGACCGGTTGGCTCGTTGTGAAGGCTAGGTCTACGGCCGAAGACTACAACGAGTAGATCGCGACGAAGCGGTGCGTTAAATGGTTCACTTGTATCGTGACAGATTTGGGAGCAAATTGGTTCACGAAACGGACATCGGTATCCAGAGAAATTCCGCCGCTAGTGAACTCTCAGTCGGAGTAGAGTAGCTTCACCGCCTGGAAGCTAAATGGCTAAAAGAAACGGGTATCAGTTTCGGGAAAAATTTCATTTCCGGGGAACTCTCAGTCGGATTGTCGGTGAGTTTACCGCCGGGGACTATCCGAGTAGATCGCGGAAACTAAATGGCTCACGAAAACCGGAGGTAATTGGCTCATGGTATCAGACGAAAGCTAAATAGCTCACGAAAACGCAAGCTAAACGGCTCACAGAAACCAAAACTAAATGCCGTACGGTAACTTACCGCTGGGTAACATCGACGTCACATTCTGGAGTCCAAGAAAGATTGTGACGGCTTGTGACGCCACAATACCGCGAAAACTGAAGCCACGCAGTAGATGGCATCCAGCACCAGGTCCGGCTGGAATATCAAACATGGCACTGAAAGCTGTAATCCTGACATATTCGGACATGTTCAGGATGGTGCTGCAGAAGTGTTTAGATGACGGTAACTTCTCCGAAATGTGGAAGTTACCGAAACCACCGGGCGACCCTTCCTCGTATCGGTCTATATGTCTGCTGGATACATTCCGAAAACTCGGAAAACTAATCGACGACCTGTTGAGCTTTAACAACCACGTCGACTACGCCTGCGAACGGTCGACGAAGACAACGAACGGGATAACGAGGATCATGCTAAACGTCGGCGGTCCGAGAAGCAGCACGAGACGTCTGCTAGCTAGGGTTCCGTTCTGGGGCGCAGCGCTGAAAACCAAGCGGAACCAAGAAAAGTTGAACAGGATGTTTCGGCTGATGGTTGTACGAGTTGCGAGCGCATACAGAAAAATATCGTCAGAGGCAGTATGCATTATAGCCGGGATGATCCACATCTGCATCACCCTGGTGGAGGATATCGAGTGCTACAATCGGAGAAACATCTCAAATGCGAGGAAGTTGGTGAGAATCGATTCGATAGCGAGGTGGCAGCAGAAATGGGACAATACGGAGAAGGGAAGGTGGACCTACCGGATCATTCCAAACCTTTCGAAGTGGATCAATAGAACTTTCGCCTAACACAGCTCCTGTCAGGCCATGGCTGCATCAGGAAGTTTCTTTATCGGGTTGTTCACGCAACGTCACCGTTGTAGCCGATGCGTGAGGACATCGAAGGGATGGTCTTCGAATATCCGAGGTTCGAAGCGATACGCAGGGAGATGATTGAAACGGGAGGGCCGGACATCAATCCGAATAATGTTGCCCACAACATGATAAGCGACGTAATAACGTGGAACGCGGTCCATAGAGTAATGACGCAGATTATGAATTCTTGCAGCGGAAATGGCATGATGAACAGCGAGCAACGGTTTCGGGAGAGCAATCACTGCCGGGAAACTCTCTGACAGAGTAGGCTAGATCTACCGCTGGGGATTAGTCGAGTAGACGGCGGAAGAGCACCTGGTATGGGTCGTCAAAGCGCCAGCGAAGCGAATGCCACGTTCCACCCGCAATCGCCAGGCTGACTGATGCACCCTGTCGGTTGTTCCGAGAGAAATTTAGCGAAAACAGAAGAAGAATCGGGGTAGAGAGAACCAAGATTCACCGGAGGGGACTACACTGAGTAGATCGTGATCAGACACCACCAGTTGCAGGCCGCCAGAGCACAGGCCCGTCTTTTTAACTCGACAATGGTTTTAGCTACACTGATAAAAATCCGAACGTTAATTCTATAGAATCTTGTTGTTTCTGCTTAATGATTGGCTTTCTAAGTCTTGTATATATAAATCAAACGACTTGGTTTTGAATTATCCGACGCTTCGGCCGTTTTTGGCGGCTTTTTTCAATGAAAATATCTGTCTGTCGGTTTTGTTAGGGACGCATTTTTCCAGTTGGGACGTTCCAATTAAATTTTTAATGTGAGTGCTAGAAATTTTGTTTTGGCACAAGAAATTGTTCACGGGTCCACTATTTACCACCATTCACTACTCAACGATGGATCGTATAATATTCGTATCGTATAATATTCACATAATTTTCATAGGAATTCCCATTATCGACAAAACCAAATGTTTCCGTCGCGCTCTAGGGCGAGATCGCCCATCGTAAATTGAAAACAAAAGCCCACAAGCATTTTTTACACAGGTATAGCCTAATGCTCGGTGGGGCTATTTACTATGGTCTATAGCTACGGACAACACTATAGCGATCATCGATCGGCACGTTGCGCTGAGCGTCGGTTCCGAATGAAAGTTATGCGTTAATTCATACCTACTCCAATCATGAACAACCGGCCCATGAGAATGAAGACTACACCAAAAACAAACAACACTCCCCTTACTTCTTCTTTTACATTGCTTGCACTAATGAATGCTGCAGCTTGTTTCGCTTCCACCTGACGGAGAATTCCGAAATTGATATAATTTCAACCAAGACCGAGTGATGTTTCTATTGCAACTACAGTGACCAAATATCTCTCCAATCTAGTAGTTTCTGCTAACTTCCATTTAATCACACAAACACATATTCCCAAAAAAGGGGGCTTCGTACAAATTTATCAACCCGTCCATTCATTGCCGACGTTTGGTTGGTTGGTTTGATAGCATCAATTGGTTCCAAAACAACTGCCAATACGAGTTGAAAGATTGACACAAAAAGTGACTCGAAAAGCAACACGCAAAAATCCTGCCACTCCCCGCCCCTGATGCTAGATATAGGTAATTTGATTAAAAAATAAAAGGCATTCAGTTCACCTAACCGTGTGCTTATGCCATTCTCATACTGTTTTACTGTTTTGGGGAATCCATTTTCAATCGCTTATAATAAAAATACACAAATTTTGAGTTATGCTCTAAGGGTAGATCACTCTAGTAATGAATAACACATTGTCAGGCATTGTAAACAAAATGCATTTATTTTCAATTTTTGCATCAACTTTGCACTCCCTTGCAGACAAGTCTGTTTAGAAAACGACTAACGCTGATCCACTTGATTCGATATTTTATTGGATGTAGAGCTAGTTTCTCGCAGGGCTTTGTCGTCTACATGCAACACAAAATACATTTTTCTATTTTGACGAAAAGAAAATGCCTTTACTTTCGTTTATTTTTGAAAATGCACCACAAGTGATCTGTACCAAGGTTATGCTTCTATTGTGCAAAACCAACGATAAAATACTCGAACGAGTAGTCCTACGTCAACCGGTTATATTCCCGCGATTATCCAACCCTAGTTTTTTCGCATACCGACCTCCGTCCGTTTGTGGTGATTGCATAGCTTTTCCTATACGAAAAAAGACAAAAATAGTTCACCGGAAAGAATGCATTTGCGTCGTCGATGCGGAATAGAGTGAAAGACAAACAGTTTCATTGGAATTGGTGGGTTGAGTTATCCACCGTTAAGGTTGAAACAGGAACGGCTATCCGAATTTCGATCACACGATATCAAATCGACAATGGTTTTTCCAGTCGAAGGATGCTTAACCATATTGATCTATCGCCGAAAGCTCCTGTTCCAAAATAAAGCTCAATTGGAAGGATATAGAACAGGAGTGCAATGCTTAACCGGGTGTCAGAACTGTCCAATTTGGACTATGTTCACGTCAAACTTTCGCTAGACTAGCAGCCAATTTTTAGTTAATTAAAAACAGTTCGCTGCTTGTTTGCCCGGTACGCGCAATACAATCGGGCTTCATCGTCCAGCGAAGGTTGAATCACGCCTTGCTCTGGATGGTTCATTCGTGTACATTTCGAGGCAAACCTGTCGGAAAGTCCTAAGTGCAATTGAGAGCTCTCTTCCGTTAATAAATCGACTACTTTCGCGTTTGGTCCTTAATTCTTTGCATAATGTGTTAGTCGAAATCAAAGTGCTTCGATATATTATACTATATTTCTCATGGATGGGGAACTATTTAGGTAAAAATTATGTATTCTCCATTAAGGAGATAATTGTTTAAAACCATATTTGCGCGTGAAGAAATTAGTTATAGAATTTGTGTTTCGACTTCGTCTCATCAGAATTCGACACTAACTTAGTGACAGAACTAATCTTGCGACTTCCTACGGGACTTCCCGCAAGACTAGGGGTTTACTCAGAAACACAAATAGTGTTATCATTTCTTGGAGCTAGCGTCAATCAGGTGCTAGCTGAATCGTGTCACATAGGATCCTGATGAGACGAAGTCGAAACGCAATTACCATAACTAATTTAGTGTCGACATATATTGAAACTATGTTTAAACATTGTATGATGACGTCGTAATAATTGTGGAGAAAGTAAGCAAAGAGACACAAGTTTGCACTTGGGACCTTTTGACATAATGGTCTAGATTTCAGCACGTCGATAATGGAAATTCAAAAAAGACAAAAAACTACTCACTATCGGTTATTGAACGCTATGCGGCCAGGTCCGTTCTGTGCGATGACAAAAAAAGTCAATCTGGCGAGATTGCTATTCGGAAACGTTGGTGCCTGGTGCGCGTGTGATTCTTTTTTGTTCTTAGCCAGTGTTCTGCAGCTAGTGAAAAGCCTCTCGACCAGTACCTGTACTGCGTTTAACTTTGCCGAGTGATTAAATGGTGTTCGTTAAAACGAGAAATTCGCTCTAGTTTGTCAATGATCATCCTCAAACCGGTTCCAGTGTAAACTTTTTGTCCCTTTCATCATCTCCGTTCGAGTGTCTTTCTCGTCTATCGCTGCGAACCCTATAGTAAAGGGTTTTTTTCACAGGAACAAGTTATAATTTTGTAACCGAGATCCCTGATTATGAAGCTAATAAAGTTGCACCAACAACCATGCCGTGCAATCATCGGTTAGTTGCACGGATTCGTCATTGAATTTGTGATTAGACGCAATTGTACCTTTCACTTTTAGGTTTTACGTGAACTCGACGGGGAATGGGCGGAATTGAAAAGGCAATTATATTTATATCACAATTTGTTCATTTTAGATCAATTGATTAGGCCAGTACAGATAACAGACGTTTAGGCTATTGAAAATTTTCTTGGCGGGGGTAAGGGTTTCAGCGTGAAAATTAACACCTTGTTTTTGCATTTTTTTTAGAAATTTGAAAAAATTGATCAAAATTTTTGTACATTGTAATGTATCATTTCAATAACATATTGTGCAAAAGTTTTGGTCAATTCGCTTCATTCAAATTTCTAAAAAAATCGCAGAAAAATGTTTTTTAAAGCTGAAACCCTTACCCCCTCCTTAAACTATTAAATCTTTGACAATTAGGTACCCACTACAGCCATCTACTCAACTATTTGCTACATATACAGCGGACGTGACGAATTATAACAGTAAGTTTCAAATAATTTTCCATGCGTGCGGTACATGATTCAGGCATATCTGGCAGCACTGGGTAGCGTATTCTGTCAGAATTCAGATGTAAACAAACAATGTTGAGTAAACATGAAGATGTCGAAACAAAAGAGCAATCGGCAAGTCGTTGTCGTTTCACTACGCACCGGAGCAAGCGTAAAGGAATGTCGGAATGAACAGTGATTTAGATGAAAATGGCATGAGAAATTGCTAAACTGTCGTGCACAGCTACTCGAAAGATATACGAGAGCCGTTACAGTGTTGCTGATCGGAACCGAGCCAAAGAAGTAGAAAAATAGGATGGCTATAAATATTGTATTCGACAAAAATGTGCCTAATATTTTAAATGGAATTCTGCAAGCTTCTTTTACAAACGTTATCTTCCGAGAATATTTCCTTGTAGTGACTTGGCGACAGACCTCGGCACCAACCGATTAGCTCATTGTGAAGGCCAGGTTTAACATAGAGCAGATCGTGGCGAAGCGGAGAGCTAAATGGATCACTTATATAATAACAAACCCGGTTTCTAATTGGTTCATGAAACGAACATCGGTACCGAGAAATTCTGCCGCTGAGGAACTCTCAGTCTGAGTAGGGTATTCCGTTACCGGGGATCTCCCAGTTGGATTAAGGTGAGTTTACTACCAGAGACTATCCGAATAGTTCGCAACAACGGTGGGAACTAAGTGGCTCACGGAAACCGGAGCCAACCCGAATAGAAATGTACAGTAACAAAACCATGATTTTCACTGTGACAGTACAGTAATTTTACAATAATTTACAGTAAGTTTTGGTGTTATGCTACAATACAAAAACAATAAACTTTAACGTTTTTATAGTAAATTTCAATGTAAAATAGACTTTTACAGTGAAAAAGGGGGGTGGTTATGTATCCTAACATTAAAAAAATCAATTTTTCTCCATACATTTTTATCTCGAAAACAGTAAAATTTAATTTGAATGCACTGTATCAGTTTTTTACTGAACAGTGAAATTTATTGTTACGTGTAATTTTATTGTAAATCTACTGTGAGAACTTGGCATCGAGCAATGTTGAAACAGTAATAACTATAACATTTATTGTTTTATGATTGTTTGTAGGGTAAATGCTACTGTAAAATTCTATCCGGGAAATGGCTTGTGGTAACCACTGGGTAATATCAGACTGGAACTGGAGGCTAAATGGCTCAAGTACGCATAGGATTACGGATGAATGACCAAATGATTGAAGCCTCAATAAACAAGAAAACGCAGAGGATCTATATAGCGTAATAGATAAGGACCCATCGACACCAGCAAAAATGTGCGCTGGTAAGCTACGACGAAGAAGAATGAGCAAACCCAGACAATTGACAACTGAGCTCACAGAAGCGTCGATGCGACGAAAATCAAAGGAAGCCCCCGGTTAGGATGGAACACTAAACATGGTGCTGAAAGCTGCGATCCTGACATATTCGGACATGTTCAGGATGGTGCTGCAGAATGATTTAGATGATGGCAACTTCCCAGAAATGTGGAAGGTAGAGAAGCTGATGTTTCTACCAAAGCCAGCGAAGTCACCGGACGATCCAGCCTCGTATAGACCTATATGTCTGCTGGATACGTTCGGAAAACTCTTGGAAAAATCCACCTTACTAGACTGATGAAATGCACGGAGGATGAGCGTGGACTGGCCAAAATGCAGTTCAGATTCTGCGAAGAGTATCGATAGTGGAGGCCATTCGCGCAATGCTCGAGAGTGCTGAGAAGGCATCAAAACAGCAGCGACGAGGAAATCGATACTGCATTGTGGTTACGATAGATGTAAATAATGCATGCAACAACGCCAGCTGGGAAGCCATCACCGCAATGCTGCACAGAATGAGGGTTCCTGACTATCAAAGCCAGATCCTGAGGAGCTACTTCCAGAGCAAAGTGCTGCTTTAAAAGACGAACGAAGGACAGAAGTCAATGCGAGTCACAGCGGGTGTTCCTCAGGGCTCCATTCTCGGTCTAACTCTTTGGAATGGGATGTACGATGGGGTCGTAATACTGCAGCTGCCCAGGAAAGTGTGAATCGTGGGTTTCGCGGACGACGTGTCACTAACGGTGATGGGTAAGACACTTGAAGAAGTGAAGGTATCGGTGACGGAGACAATAGACGCGATCGAGAGCTGGATGAACGGGGTCAAGCTGCAAATAGCTCACCACAAGACGGAGGTGTTGTTAATCAGCAACTTCAATGCGGTTGAGCGGATGCAGATCCACATCGGAGGGCACGTAATTGCATCGAAGCGTGCACTGAAGCAAGTGAGAGTGATAACCGAGCTTCAACAACCACGTCGACTAAGCCTGCGGAAAGTCGGCGAAGGCAACGAACGCAATAGCGAGGATCATGTCAAACGTCGGCGGCCCGAGAAGCAGCACGAGATTTCTGCTACGTAGTATTTCGTGATCGATACGGCTTTCCGCCTGGGGTGCGGCGCTGAAAGCCGGTGGAACCGCGAAACGCTGGACAGGACGAACCGGCTGATGGTCGTACGAGTCGCGAGCGCGTACTAAACAGTATCGTTGGAGGCAGTATGCGTTATCGCCGGGATGATCCCCGTCTGCATCACCATGGGTGAGGATATCTAGTGCTGCAATCGGAGAAACACAACAACCGTAAGTAAAATGGTGAGAATCGATTGATGGCGAGGTGGCAGCAGGAACGCGCTCTTGGAGTTTTCGAAAGAGAGGTGTTACCTACCATCTATGGTGGCGCTTGCAGATGGAAGACGGAACCTGGCGCAGGCAAATGAACCATAAGTGGCATCAGCTGCTGGAAGAACCATCCATCGCGCATACCGCAAAAATAGGACGTTTGCGGCGAGCTGGACACGTCGTAAGAATGTCGGACGACGACCCGGTGAAGATGGTTCTTGAGGGCGACCCCACAGGAATAAGAAGACGGTGGCACAGCGAGCACGGTGGATCGACCAGATAGAGGACGACCTGCGCGCCCTTCGAAGACAAGACAACGAGGCTGGCGACAAGCAGGACTAGACCGAGTGGAGTGGATACGGCTTCTGCATACAGCAAGAGACAACAAGGCTCTAGTCTGAACGGTAAGGTAAGTGGCAGCAGGAATGGGACAGTAACGTTGCATTGCGAAACACGGTAGATGCAGGAATGGGACAGTACACAAAAAGAAAGGACGACCTACCAGTCCATCCCAAACCTGTTGACGTGGGTGAATAGAAAGCGCGGAGAGGTGAATTTCCACCGGACACAGCTCCTGTCGGGCTATGGCTGTTTCAGAAAGTATCTTCGTCGGTTCGGGCACGCAACGTCACCGTTGTACTCGGAGTGTGAGAACTTCTAGAAGACACCGGAGCACGTGGTATTTGAATGTTCGAAGTTCGAAGCGACACGCCGAGAGATGCTGGAAACGGAAGGGCCGAACATCAGCCCGGATAATTTCGTCTACAGAATGACAAGCGACATAAACACGTGGAAAGCGGTCGACAAAGTGGAGGCGCAGATCATTACAGTGGAAATGGCGTGATGAACAGCGAGAAACGGTTTCGCGAGAGCATTCACCACCGGGGAACGAGGCTAGATTCACCGCCAGGGAATGGTCAAGTAGACCATGATAAAGTACCGGGGCTCCATCGAATCAGACGCCACGCTCCACCCGGAATCATCGGACCGACCACGGCACCCTGTCGGTTGACCCGAGAGAAATATAGCGAAAACAGAAGAAGAACCGATGTCGGGAGAACTTCTTCCGCCGGGGAACTCTCCGTCGGTGTAAGCAAGACTCACCGCCGAGGACTAAACTGAGTCGATCATCACGAGATACCACCAGTGACGAGTCGTCGGGATACCAGCGAACCGAACGTCTTGCTCCACCGAAATTGCCGGGCCGACCTTGGCACCTGGCTGGTTGGTTCGGTTATGGGAGAACTTTTCTCGCAGGGGTATTTTCCGTCGGAATAAGGTAGATTCATCGTCGGAACTAGACCGAGTAGTTGGCGAACAAGTTGGGAGATGAATGGCTCAACTAGAAATAAAAATAAAAAATAACTAAGAAAAACACCCACACAGCGAACAGGCGCAGTCGAGGAGCGAAGGGGCTCTAGAAAAGCAGAGATGTAAGCAACACACACTCCCTAAAGTAGTACCCAACGGTGGTCCCGAGAGGAACACGATCTCCATACCAACGGTTGGAGACACTAACATTCCTTTCTTTCCCCGATGAGTGGAGATGGACCGCGCTCTTGTTGGCATTAGAAAGTCTAAACCTCTCGAAACGTTATTATTGAGGATGAATTGCTAGTCCCAGGCTCCATTCGCTAATTCTCTGTGCAATTTCGCTTGTTTCGGTCAATCGCGGACACTGGTGGTTCCCCCATTCAACCAGAAAGTGTTTCCCTACCGCGAATACTTATTTTTTAATCATGATGAAGCTCTAAGATGTTTTTAGTACATTGCAGCTTACTGAATTATTATCATTGATGAATTACGGGTAGTCCTTAGCGACTTCCATGACGAACTGCATAAATAATTTCTGTGTATGATTCGTCAAATTCTTCGCCACTCTCAACGCAAGTCAGCAAACGCGTTCAAAAGTTGAAATTCCACTATCCAAATCGTGCATCGTGGTTTATGAATTGGTCAGTTTCCACGGTTCAAAGTGGTATTTTATGAGATTTCACAGCCTATAGATAATTAATTTAGATACATTTTCGGCATTTAGGTGTTCTGTTGCGGTTTGATATAATAGGGTTAATTTAACCAGCACCTCCACCCCATTCCTCTATTTGAATCATTGCTAAAAGACAGTTCATTCCTTGGGCCAATTCAGGATAGGTAAGCATGTCCAGGATGACGAGCGTTTGTCCATGTCTCATCTTTATATTTCGTTACCAACCGACCGTCACCCATCGCCACCGGTTCGTTTTTTATTCTACAAAGGAGCACGGGTCTTTCGGATCTTTCGTGTAGATTTCCTGAAGTAAGATAACAGATGACGGACGAAAAGACAAAGGATACTGACTAAATCATGCGGGAAGCGACTGGAAGGGTGGGCGGCCAAAGGTTGGGCGACATCTTAAAATTCATTTCTTTCGCATCCACATCATCATACACATCCCGTGCCTTGCCGAGGTTGATTGGAGCCCAAAAGCTGTCTGTCGGGAGAGAGGGGTCGCTTTTACAAGACAGCCTGACCAAAACTGGGTGGGTGAGCGGAAACAAAAAAAACGAGATAGATGGTGATGATAGTGTCGGGTGTTGGTCCGCTGGCCCTGCGATGATAAAGGACGGAATTTATCGGTATCATAATGATGTTAGAACGAACGTGAACAGTGTGCGGAAGTAGATCGTGTCGTTTGTTTCTACGGTGCGAAGGGCCTGCCGGCTTAGATAAATGGTTCATTGGAAGATTTTTTTTTTCCTCTACCGTCTACTTCAATGTCCTGAGGACACCTGACTAAAGTGAAAAATTCACTTCTTATTTTAAGATAAAGCTTTTTTGTCTGTCTGTGAGGTTATGAAATTGTTCCATCGTGTTCCGTTGGGTTTGTAGTTGATGTGATTACGTGATTTTAAATGAAAGAATTGTCATAGAAATTAGTCATTTTGAGATTATTTTCAGGTATAAGGTAATACTGTTTTGAATACCTTTGAAATTTAATGTTCAGAATTTAATGATTAAAGTTCATTTTTGAGAATTCTTGGTAGTTTGCATACTTTGCCAGTTGTGTTGGTTGGAATACAATGGAGCCCGTGTGAACAAACCACCCAGAATTGTCAAACGAAGTTCAATCGACTCATTTTGTGAGGTTATGCTAGGTTGGGAAAAATAATAACCTATTGCAGTTCCACAACCACTAAACCTCAAACCGTCCCCTGTTGAACCAACTAGATTTATGTTTATTACATTAACATATGTAAACATTCCACGCTTCATTCTTGCATTCCATCTCCGCCACAATAGCAGAAAGAAACCGGTCCGGTGAAGGGCCGTCACAGGCGGTGACTTTTCCGAGCTTCTCAGCTTTGAACAGCATCTCTCCTCACCGAAGCGTGCCTGAAATATGGCATTCGATGAAAGGAGAGCAGTAATAAAGAACTGCATCAGGAAGCATTTTGTGAAAAATAATCACTCGAAACGGGCGGAGCCCCACAGCAGTATCGGTTTGGGGGGTAAGCAGCGTGGAGGAAACGTGATACCATGCGGAAAATACATCCGAAACCCGGCGCACACAGTTCACTTTCGTTCGATGTTGGCATTGCCAGTCGGTGGATCCAATATTTTGCCTTCGAGCTGGAATTACGAGCTTATCTAGGAAACGGGCGCAAACAATCGGCAGCTGCCGAGTTCCGATGCCCCTGCTAACCCGGAGAGCTGTTATTTAATCCATCAATTAGAGTCAATGTGCCGTGACAAGTTGGCTTGAGTTTTGCGAGGGCGGCGGATTGGGACGGGGATGGAAAATGTTTTGTTGTTTGATTTTTTTTATTTTTGCACGAGATGTACGGTTTTGGTCTTTCTCGTATAGGAAATCGCACACGAACTGATTCCAATATTTGAGTTAATGGCGATTTTTTCCAGTTTTTCTTTTCTATGTGATACTTACATGCCCTTATTTAGAAGGAACCAGTCGGTAAAATAGGAGTTATAATCCAGAAAAGTATTTGTGATAGAAACTTTACACACCGGTTTGTTGCAAAGACGATGTTTTAATTATAGACACTCGGAGAGAAAAACAGTGAATTCGGCTGCACGGTTTACCAAGTTATTTTGTCTGCTAGTTTTGGCAACCAGGAGTTTTGTGCAAACAGCGAGTGACTTGTTATTTTAATGTATGCTTGACGAATTTCTTTTGAGAAACATTTCTCGATACAGTAGAACCCTGCGGCAATTAAAATATACTAACATGTGAACTAGTGGTAAAAAGTAGCTTAAAATTAAATTTCTGCTAGCTGAGCTGTGTCATTATTTTCTATCAGCCATCCATGTGTGCGGAACGAAAAAATGAATTAGTAATTCAATCACAATAGGATCGGTGCGGCACCGATAGCTTGGTGTCGATTGAATGCATACATCCCGGCTTGATGCTAGTAGACAAGGAAAATAATGATCGCATGGTCGTTCTAGAAGAGGATTTGTGAAGAATTTTTTGTCGGCGTTGGCGATAAAACATGATGATGAGTTATGTTCTATCAAATAACGTGCGGTAGGCTTGGGTGCAACGCCCAACTCCTACTTAGCAAAAGGCAAAGGATTCTTCACATTTCCTTTCGATCATGTCCATATGTACTAGTTATTAATCATTTATTCAAATAATTCAATTTAATTTTGAAGTAGATAAAAAATTTATAGTTTTTCAAAATAATGGCTTGCAAGTATAATTTGCACACAGTAACTGCTGTAATGGAAACGTTACGTGTTACCAATGTATTACTGTTCAGAAATATTTTTTTCATTTCAATTTCCACCACATTTCATAGTATTTTTCAAATCCCGATTTTTCATCTTTCACTCTTCCAAATAATTGCACTTTTTAAAAATCTCGAAATTTCATTTTTTACCGTTTCTAGATCATTCTTTCAACTTTTAGAATCATTTGATTTTTTTTTCAAATCGGTTAAAAGTTGGTAAAGTTATGGTAATTCTTAAGCATGAGTATGATGACCGTACAATTCGTAGTTGCTACTCCGTGATTGATCAGAGAGAATCAACAAATGGGGCCTAGGAGTAGCTATCCATTCTCAATGTGCACGTTTCGAAAGTTCTATACATTGAAATGCCAATAATGGCGCTGGCCACGTCCTTACAGTCATCGGGGAAGGAAAGGAATGTTAGTGTAACAAACGTTGTTATGGAGACCGTGTATAGGTAGACTGGTTCAATTTTTGACTATTCGCCCCACCAGGCTCTACTGATTCCTTTTATGGCCCTTAGTAATTGTGCAAATTTTGGTACAGCAAAAATTTGAAGTGGAGCTGGTACTGATTGAGCTTTAACTGAATCTGACGTTAGAATTCGATATGCGAGAAATCTGCTTCCAGCAAATCAAAGGGATGATGTCTAAGTGAAAGCCGAGCGAAACTTCTCGTAGTGCATACGTTTACTCTGACCTGCTCCATTTGAATTCCTGTAAGCAGGTTTCTCGGATCCTATTGATATTATCAGCCCCATCTCAGCTTCTCGCCGCCACTCGGTTGGCTACCTTTGGTTGTAAACATAGTGGCAGCGAGAGTTTGAGCTGGAGCTGATATTGACATTACCCAGTCAATCGGGAATCAGAATATATTGGCTTAAATGGCACGTTCCCCGGATGTAGTCGAGGATTTGTGCCTCAAACCCAGTACCCAGTCAAACTTATCCGGAATTCTGACTGGTTTCTTGCGGAATTCCAGCTCAAATAAAACAACCGAGTCGGAATGTCTGATATGATTTCCCGAATGAAAAATATGTATAAGAAAAATGATTTTTTTTAAAACAACCTTATTATTGTTTGGGTACAGAATCCAGTACAATTTTTTTCTATAGAAGAGTACAGATAGAAAAGATTTTTCAACTCCCGGTACAGATTTAATTGTGGCAACACTGGTGTTTGGGCCTAGGGGTGGCCCTTGGGATGGGAAATTTGCAGTTTGCTGTTGAACAGAGGTGCGAACATACTCCTCCGGGCTGGGATGGATTCCCAGAATTATTAGGATGTTCATACTTAGAAAACCGGTTGTCCTCAATCGGAAGGATTGATAGCTTCGAGGTGGGGTGTCTCAAATATGAATTTCCTATATCCCCAGCGACTACCCATCCGAAATGGGTCTCTCGAAGATCCGGAAGGTCATCGGCCATTTGGAAAAATCCCGATTTTAGCAAACGGAAGAACTTGGATACACCGATGAGTATGTCAACATGGTTGGGCGTTTGGAACTGCGGATCCGCCATTTGAAAACCTGCTAGTATCGGCCAATTGGATATATCTATCTTCGTTGAGGGAATCACTTCCGTTACTTTGGGAACGACCAAGCATTCTATCTCCATGCTGAAATTGCTGGTTCTGGATTGAACCTCTGCAAGAATTATGTCTTTGACGTACGTTTTTGATTCTCGTATGCCAGTAATAGGAATACATACTGGTTTTCTTTCAAGACCTAAACGGTTTGCCATTGATTCAGAAATTAAATTTACCGTGGAACCGTTGTCCAGCAAGGCGCGGCAAGAAAGAACTCCTTCTTTGCGATCTCGCACATTGACGACCGCTGTAAGAAGCATAGGAGTTTTCTGTAACTGGGAGAGGTTGTGCGAAGATGGCTCATCACAGCCTAACAGACATAATGCTATGAGGGAATTCCCTCAAAAAACATCGATCCGACAATTTTCCCAGAACACTAGCTCCACCTTTTATTCATAGTCCCAAACACTCATTTACTGGTGGGTTACCCCTCAGGTTTGCGAACAATTTTTCACTAGTGGTCTATCCCCCATATGCTAGTTCATATGTCAGTGGCGCCATAATTTCAAATGTGGCCACACTCCCAACTACAAATATATTTAAAATGACCGTTAAAGCGGGCTAAGCATTGTTTCCGTGTGTTATGTCTGTTAGTCTGTGGGCTCATTACCAAATCGTTTACTGCTGGTTGATTCGAGTGCTATCGACGAGCTTGTTGGTTGACTTACAAAACTTCCCTGTGGGGCAACATTCTGCAACGGAGTTTCATAGTGCAACATGGTATGGTGTTTCTTTTGGCATTTGAAACATGACTTAGTGGAGTGGCATTGTATCGATCGGTGTCCAACTCGGAGGCAGTTGAAGCAAATATTTTTCCTCTTCACCATTGCGAAACGCTGGCTGATCGATAACTTTCTGAATGACGGACACTTGAAGTTAAAATGATTGTCACAGTCACACCGAGGTCCTTGTTTTGGCTGTGTTGTAGTTGTGTAGGCTCTATGGAATGATGTCTGATTATCACTAATCACTCAGTAATCACACCAGAAGTCACGGTGGCAATAGGAACGATGGACCTAATATCCGATTCGAAGGACCAATGTTTGGGCCTAGGGTGGCCCTTGGTGTGGGAAATATGCAGTTTGCTGTTGAACAGAGGCGCGAACAACTGGTTATGCATTAGGTTTTACACCAACCGACATAACCCCACAAAATGTCCGGATGAACATCGTTTGACAATTCTCGGTGGTTTGTTTACATCGAAGCTACGTGAGTTCGAATGTAACAGATCAGCACCCGTTGCACTCGCACTCACGCACCTGACAAAGTAAACAAACCACCGCGAATTGTCAAACATGAACTTCATTCATCATGAGTTCATTCGTGTCGTCATCTTGTAGAACTCAATTCATTAACCAAACACTTGCACGAGCGCTCACAAAACATGTGGTAGTAGAAAAGAGTGGTGTTCGCGCACAGCACTGAACCAGCACCAATATCCAATCAGGAAGGTGTGAACAGTACTCGAACCTCAATCGTGATATTAACCATACATTAAAATGAAAAATAAAGAAGTAATGTGACAAGATAGAAATTCAACCCGATTTACAAAATGGCGACTAACCATACGAAAAATCAAATTTGCCAGTAAAAAAAAACCCTGTTCCAAACCACTCATCCTTAACTGGTCTGGGCACTGGTCAATTAGTGTTGGGCCACATATACATAATCCTAAATAACGGCTCCGGCATTGTCCCACTCTGATGAACCTGTTAAAAATGTATTGAGTTCTACAAGATGACGACACGAATGAACTCATAATGAATGAAGTTCATGTTTGACAATTCTCGGTGGTTTGTTTACTTTGTCAGATGCGTGAGTACGAGCGCAACGGGTGCTCATCTGTTACATTCGAACTCACGTAACTTCCATGTAAACAAACCACCGAGAATTGTCAAAAGAAGTTCATCCAGCTCGTTTTGTGGGGTTATGTCGGTTGGTTTAAAACTTAATATGCACACAAATGATTCCCTAGCTAACGAGAGAGGCGTCTGTGCAAATGCGAGATCTGCGGACGTAGGAGAGATTTACCCCTCTCAACATTAGAACGAACGAACGAATCAAATTCGTTAGTTGGACAGAGGTATGGCGCAACCAGCGAATCACGACTGTATAGCAAACATGTGTCACATTTTGTAGGCACTCTTGCATAAAAACCTTCACAGTCCAAATCAACATTTACCAAACCGTGCCATTCAATGGAAGGCCCCTTCAATCAACATTACTTTACCGATACAGCTCTATTCGCTAATTCACGTCGTTTTTTTAAAGCACTTTCCGGAAAATGCCGACCTTCATGTTCGTTAATAAAAAAAATTCACTAATCTGTACTCCAACACTATCGGCACCTCGAACACCCGGAAAAACGATTTGAGAGATGAATATGAAAACAAGTAGCAGTTCACATTACCGTGCAGCCAGAACTCAGTTGGCAAAATATGGCAATGCTTGCGAAAAAAGTGAAAAAAACTATATTTACCTGCAGAAATTGCGATCAATCGCGTGGGGTAAGTTTGTACCCCAGTGCAACATTCTAAGGTCGAAAAAATAAGTGTAACGTTCTAGGGTTAACATTTCTCGAGTACTTTTTCAAATGGACGTAAGTAACAATGAGAGATTAGGTTTGTTCCAGTACACGGAAGTCACTCCGGAGTAAACAGAAGCAAAAAATCTTTGCTCCTTTTTACTCCAGTTTGCTACCAGAAGAAGAAAAAAGAGAAGAAGAGAGTACAGGAACGATTTTCTCCGGAGTACTTCCAGTTTCTCCTGGTACTGGAACAAACCTATTCTCTTTGAGGTCTTTCTCTTCTGTTCATTACTCGGCCATTTCAATTTTTCAAATTTTCAAATTCTGATTGGATTGATAAAGATTGGCATTAGTTAGTTCGGATTGGATTCGAATTTCCAACATTACTTGACAATGATTTGGAATGGAGAACGATGGTATGCAATGCGTTCTGGAAAAAAATTGAGTTGCTCGAAATTCACGTTTTGACAATTCCATATCAACATTTGAATAGGACTAATAAGATTTGTAAACAAACTTTTGTTTTGCTGATTTCTCTTAATTTGATATCATTTCAACACAGAAAACATTCGAAATTGATTCTACCAAGGGTAAAAATGTTGAATCATGTGTATTTTTCATAAAATTCAACTCGGTGGCGGAATAATAAGCGAAATAAGTTTGTTTACAAAAGTCTCATTAGCCCTTTTGAAGAATTACCATTTAATAGCAGTTCTCGATGAAATCAAAACAAAACATTGCCAGCAGCATAACTGCAGAAACACATCAAAACAAAAACATAAATTTTGTAGCCAGAATTATCGAAAGATTCGAAAATAGAGCATACAGAGTTGCTAGTAACATCAAATTGGATCAAATTCGAGCAAAATTTGATTGAGATTGGATGAATTTGTTGTAATTTTTTCGATTTTTTGTACTCGATTTGAGAAAACTATTTAAATTGCTAAATCGAACGGAACATAACAATTATTCTGAAGTGACGTTCCTCTCGAGAAAATAACATAAGTTGATATGCCTAAAACTCGTGGCTTCCTCTTAGCTTGATCGCATCCCTTTTGGGAATAAATCTAACAGTTATTTCTCGTCATGTTTTCGAGATATGCCCACTATCGAATAATCGAAAGATAAGTAAAAAAATCATGTCTAACTTTTTCCAGTCCAATTTTCCACGTTGTAATTGGATTTCAAGATGGCGCGTTTCATACAGTTTTGAAACAGTCTTACTAATACGATCAGTTTTCCATTTATCCCATAACGAGCTAAAATACACGTGGTGGAGTAGATAACGTCAATAAATGTACTCCACAATCACAGCCTGAAACCAGCCAAAACCAGCACAGATGTTTACTAGCCAGTTAACTTCACATACTTTCTCGTAAAAACACAAATCATCCCTACTATGACGCACATCTCAAACGGTGCTACATTAATTGATAATAACTCTTCGAGCTGCGGCCACTCGATCATCTAGCCTTAGTTCAACGAGAACGTCCGATGAAGATCACGCATTCCGCGCTCATTCTTGTACTTTCAATCAGCAGCGTTTGGACCGCCGGATTCGACGAGAATGTAGATCCCGTACCCAGCTTACGAACGGCAATCAAAGATTACTGTGAGTGGAAATATTCTTGCTGTGATTTATCCGAGGCACTTCTAACCTGCCGGGAGCTTTGTTTCAATTCGCTAAGCTGCGAGGAACCTACCACGCAGCCCTCGGCACAACTACAGTTCGGACCATCGTTGCTGTCCACCCGAGGCAGCTTCCTATACAAGCCCATTTATCGCCCTACGACAATGGTTTGTCCAGAGGGCTACCGGCCGGACCACCGGGGACGTTGCCGGTTTGTGTTTACCTTGGTATGATTTCTAGACGCGTGTGAGCGGAATCGAAAAGGCTCAGAAACACGCGAACAAAAAAGCTAAGTTAAGTAACCTACCTATAGTGTGATGATAAGCATATCAAAATTTTATCAGCATATTTTCAAATTCGAAGATAACCGGCGTACAGCCGACGCGATAGATTGCCCCCAAAAGGTTACGTAAACAGTAGTCCAAAATCAGCTCGGTAGCGAAGATGGCTCCGAAAATTATCGCGTTTTGTACTACAGTACTAGCATTATCAGCGTTGTTCCAGACGGTCGCCTCAGACAACATCCTCTATCTAGAAACACTAGCTACAAAAAGTCATCACATCTGGAGCAAGCAGATTTACGATCGCCTATACGAGAATGGACATAATCTCACAATCCTTTCATTTGAAACGGAAAAATCTATACCCGGTAAGACATTTCTGGTGGTAGAAAATTTTATTGAAAGAGTGATGGCTGAGTACGGTCAGGACTGGGACTACTCGGATCTCGGAAATCCATTCAAAAACATTATGTCCATGTATGATTTCTACAATATGGCCAGCCGAATCTTAGCAAAGGATGACACCGTTCGCCAGCTACTGGCTTATCCGAAAACGTTCAAGTTTGATTTGGTGATTCACGATCTCACAATGGGACAGTTTTTGCTAGGATTCATTGATTACTTCGGAAATCCACCGCTGGTATCCGTTTCTGCTTTCAACATTCCCCCTCATGTCACCACCATGGCAGATGCACCACTTCGAACAACTCATATGCCACATTACGCATCCAGTTATAACCCCCAAATGAACTTCATCGAGCGAGTTAAGAACACACTATACTGGGGCCTTGATATCTTCTACCGCAATCACATCTACATGCGCAATGAAGATCGCCGAGCCAAACACCTGTTCGGTAAGGATACCGCCTCAGTCAAGCAAATTGAAAAACGATCCGATGTCATACTGGTCAACATGGATTTCAGCATGGATTACTACCAAGCCTTGCCACCGAACGTCATCCCGGTGGGAGGTTTACACGTATCTCGCCGGGAAGAGGTAGCACCCATTGTCAAACAGTTCATCGCCCGTGCCGACAAGGGCGTTATACTTCTCAGCTTTGGAACAAGCATTGACAATAACATGCTGGGAGATCAACTGAATGAAGATATCTTCAACGTGTTCCGAAGCATGCCCGACTACGGATTCATTTGGAAGAATACGAATCCGGAGAATCTTGGATCAATTCCACCGAATCTACTCGTACTGAAGTGGGTCCCTCAGTCTGCGATTTTGTCCAACCCGAGGACTAAACTGTTCATCAGCCACGGAGGTTTGTTGAGTTTACAGGAAGCAACCTGGCACGGAGTACCCGTTGTTGCCCTCCCGTTTTTCGTCGACCAGTTTAGCAATGCGGAGAAACTCGTGAAAGCGGGAGTGGGGATAAGTTTGCCATCGAACGAAGTAAACGAAACTAATCTTCGGGAGAGTATCGTCCGGATTGTCGGGGAACCCAGGTGAGTTTCAGGTATACTAAACCAAAACCGTTCACAACTATCGAATCGTTTTCAGCTACTACGAAAAAATGAAGGAACGCTCGTACCACTTCAAAGGGCAACCTCAACATCCCTTGGATCGGGCCGTATTCTGGATCGAGAAAGTAATTGAAAACAAAGGGTTAGGCTATCTTCGCTCTCCAGCGCTTGATATGAATGTATTCCGGGTCTACGGGTTGGATATGATTGGAGTGGTTCTATTGACAGTTACTATTTATTACCTGATTGTTAGAAGACATATCGGAAAGAAAGCTCCGGTGGATAACTCTAAATCTAAGAAAGATTAAGCTGGGATAGTTTTCTGCTGCCATTCGATTGAATCGAATACTTGCATTGAACTGTAAACTTTTTACATCAACGATTCAACTAAAGATAGTAGTGTAGCAGGGAGCAGGATATGACCAAATTCGTTACTAAGGAGAGGCACCATAGAAGATCAGAAAATGAAATTATTTCAGCGCGTTGTCGCTTATGTTATATTTGTACTCAAGGCGATCAATACACGAGAATAAAAGACAACTTTTGGAATGATTGCTCAGCTTATATTTGATGGGAAAGCCAATTCCGATCGTAATATAGGTGTGGATTATTCGCACGGAATTATGTCACTCAGTCAATTGCAACATCCGACCATTATTGAATTGAGCTACTGCTACACACTTACGTGTTGCGTAGCCGGATTGTATTTATATATCAACCAGAATCTTCGTCATCGGATTCGATACAAATCCGCCTGTCAAAAAATGAGCTGACTGAACAGAATTTTCATTTAAATTTCGGAAATTACAATGAATATGTTGTTATGTGTATCATTAGGATTCGATGTAATCTGTTGATGCGAAAAGATGAGGTTTTATGCCTATTCAAGAGAGAATTTATGTTCTGCTTGAACGGGCTTTTCCCTGCTCCAAATAAACAAACAAATAAACAAATTACCATATTCCAAGTCAAATGGTCATAAGTGCAAATGAATGTCACGCTTTGTTTACTTTCTCTTTCGATTATCATACGAAATTTTAAATTTTAATGTCAGTATATATCGAAAGACTTTGATTTCGTTTAGCATATAATGCAAAGAGTAAAAGCGGAAGAGAAAATAAATATAGAGAGGCTTTCATTTGCACTTAGGACCTTTTGCCTTTGCCTTTGCCTTTGCCTTTGCCTTTGCCTTTGCCTTTGCCTTTGCCTTTGCCTTTGCCTTTGCCTTTGCCTTTGCCTTTGCCTTTGCCTTTGCCTTTGCCTTTGCCTTTGCCTTTGCCTTTGCCTTTGCCTTTGCCTTTGCCTTTGCCTTTGCCTTTGCCTCTGCCTTTGCCTTTGCGTTTGCCTTTGCCTTTTTTATTAGTTATAAATGTTTCTTGTCGTAATGCTGGGTGGATTTTTCTTTCAATAATTAATAAAATAAGCCACACTGAAAAAAAACCGTTCCAAGAAAAGTCAAACGAGACCTAACCTATGAGACCTACGAACGCATGAGGCCTTTCGCCAAATTACATTATATGGCTCGCAATCTCCCTTAAGCATTAGAATTTTTAGACTTAACTATATTCTCTGTTGTTCTGTTTAACCCTTTCATATCCAATTTTTTTCTAGCATATGTAGAGTTCCAAAACAAATTTTCCTTGAAAATGGTAGGATCAAGAAACCCGAAAACCCTTTTTATAATGATAGGTGCTTTCCTCGCAGTGTTAGAAGCTGCTCAATGTTTACCTTCCAAAGCAACACATTTCTCCTAAAATATCCATAATAGCGTATTTGTGTGGAAAATGTAGTCGAAGACAGTCTAATCAGATAGCTTTAATCAGTTTTCAATAATATTGCAAAATAACGAAGATATCTCAAAGTTTCATTTTTCGTCGTCAACGTGAACGGTTCCTAGCAGCACTGCTCCGTTGGAATGTAATCAGATTAATTAAAATAGATTATAACTACTAGAGGGAGCAAAACGCTACTGTATTCATGTATTCACGGGCTGAAACATGGGGTCTTGCTCTAGTATAATTTATCCCATCACTTTGACATGTGTGTACCCGGGGCAATATGTGTCAAACTGGGCCTAGCCTATGTAAGAGCGAGAGAATAACTCATCAGTGTTAACAGCGGCATGCATCCTCTAGTAGTTATATTCTCTTTGCATTAATTGCCATAAATTCTGTACTTGAGCTAATACTAATAACTGTTAGTACTCAGAAGAATGGAAATAATATTATTGTGTGCGAATCTTGTTTAATCCAAAAATTATATCTGTTTGAAAACTTTGTTGTTTTTATAAACAACATGGCCATGAAGGTGTTAATTCTTAAAAACGCAAATAATCTCATTGATTTAATAACGAGTAAATCAGAAGCATCGTTATTTCTGCTACAAATATCACACTAATGTATCTGGCAACCCTGAGCCAGTTGAGATTGAGTAGCGCGTCGCGTCGGTGTGGTTTTTTCCTCGATCGAGTTTCTTTAAAAATGAAGAGGTTTTCCTTTTTCGTCGTTCAATTAATATTTTGGTCGCGACTACATTACAATATCGCGGAAGTGAATAGTGGAAAGTTTTCGTACCTGTTTTAAGCGAATTTCTGCACGATCGAAAAAGCTTTGCGTGTCCGATCGTGTTTGTTGCAGCGGTAGCGAATGAAGCTAAATTCAGTAAAAAAGTATTTTAATCGATGCGTGCATCAATTTGTGAAAATGCTGTCTCTGGGAAGATAAATGCAGATGTGTTGTGAAAATTGTGCCTCTGGAAAGAAAAATGCAGCGCTACCTTTTCGGGCTTGCTGCTTGCAGTCGGCCATTTGCATCTCTTCAAGCCAGCATCATGCGATTCGCTGTCGTGTTACACTAGCACCACAGCAGGCGTGTTTGGTATGCGTATCCGTGCGGTAGAGTTGAAGTGTGGTGCGATGTTTTCCAATGGCGCGCTGTGAAATTTGAAGTGTTGCCGATTACACGGCACTTTTTTAAAAGTTAAAAGTTTAGAGAAAAAAGAAGCAAGCCATGGAAAGTGCTTAGTTTTTTGAAAATGAAAATAAGTGTAAAAAGTTTTTTTTCCAAAGTGCAAGTATCACCAGTTAGCATGTAGAGCAGTTCTAATAGAAAATTAGCCTAATTTAGCGAAGTATTACTGTGTAAAATTACATCTGTTCCCGTGAGTCGAACAGTGATCATGATATCAACGAGGATCATCTCAATTCTTCGGGTAAGTTTATGATCTTATTTAGTGAACTTGATCATAAATTTATTACAATAGATTGATCTTTCAACAGTGCTGATTTCGATCAAATTCCCTTCTAAAAATCGATGAAAGTTTTTGGTCCGATTGTTTTGCGAAATAATTATTCCAATATGGTCTCCAACAGGGCAAAAATATTCGAAGGAAAAATGAATACGTTAGATTAATATGTTGTATAAATATATTATTCTATATAGGGTTTTATATATAAGTTCAAAAGTGTGAAGCTTAGCTTAAAATTTGTTTTCATTTGTATTGTATTGAATATAGCACCGTACAGCTGTAACAGCGCATCATGCCATTCCCGTAGCTGTGTAAACTCCTCTTCCATCGCACCCAGGCGTTCGAATTTTTTCTTGATCTGTGAAATAATATCCGAGCTATGATTGGTATTCTAACGACTGCGAATATGTCCTTACATTTTCCAACTCAAACGTCAGGCCGAAGATCCGCGCATGCAGCACTTTGTGTTCCTGCTGGAAGCGCATTGTGGCCTGCCGATTCTCCTGCAGTTAGGTCGTGTGGAACAGTGGTTCTCCACCGGTGATTTGTCGTCCATTCTTCGAACCCATCCCGTCGTCATCCGTCTGGTTTCAAGGGATGCTTCCGATCGATTCCGGTAGCGATAGATTTTCCATGCTCGGCGTTGCACTATGGGGTAACTGGGCCAAAAAGCTGGACAAAATTATTTTCTGCAGTACTGTGTATTATTTTGCATCTATAATTCAAACGAAGCTTAAATAATTGATTTTGAGCATATTTTCCATTAAAAATCCACCTAACAGTGTGAAATTTGTTTTCTACTAATATTTCTTCAAAAACAGCCTGAATAAAACGATTTTGATTGGTAGTTATAGTTACATTTGTTGATTGTTAAACATTCTAAACCTAGTTATGTTATTTTTCTCAAAGCAAAAAGTAGTATTTTGAAAGGAGACGAACTTAAACTGAATGTAAAAATCCTACAGCTTTGTATGCAATATTAAAACTGTCATAATAAGGCTAGCCGTCATTGTGTATGTATATTTTGTTCAAAGATAGAGGTGCGGATGTAAATGACTGCCTAAAGTAAATATTTGTGTCGAAGTAAAAGCACAGAGAACAGACATATAAGCTAGAACCAACTTTCCCGAAAAACCTGTGTAAACATTCAAATGAAAATACGTTGAAAATCACCATCGCATACAGGTTCGCATGCGTGAGTCACCATTGTATCCAAGTTTGCATACAAGTTCGGTATAGCGATTGCTGGCCGATCGAAGCGCCGACCAGTGGTAAGTTGCTACTTGCTGTTGTCATTTCAAAGCAGTTTAATTTTTTACACGTTGAAAACTTTACTTGTATGCCAGTTCTCAGTGGTAAAACGAAAATTACTAGGGGAATCTCATTCTCTCGGTAAATAGCAAATTAAAAAAAACCAAAGGTTTAAAAAACTTTTTTCGGAAGGGCTACTGTATACTCAAAAAATGTGTATAACGTTTACATTCCTCGATGAGTCTTTGTTCCGAATCTCTTCAAGTTCTGCTGCTGGTTTGGAAAGGCGAGGGAGGAGGGGGGTGAGGGTTTGTCGATAGTAATAAATCGAAAATATATGACTACTGACTATAACCGGTAAATTAATTACGAAACTGATACGAAATCATAGCAGGAGATGCAGTGAAATAAGACTTATAGTTGCTTATAAAGTTTGAGGAAAAGGACCAAAATTATGTAAAAACTACGATTTTTAAATTGATCTCAAATGAAAGGTCGGACGCAGTCGGATGAGTATCCGCTGACGATGGACTGACAATAGCCTATAATTAAATATTTTTGGAACAACAAATGGGATTTTTTTAAAGTAAATTTTTTGGAAGAACCTGGCCATAAAAACCCGCCAAATAAGTGTTTCTCGGTTGACGATTCTCTCCCACTTGTTTACAAACTTGCTTACAACAACCATGATAAACACATGTATCAATATAAAAATTGACTTAAAATATACCTATTCAATTGTAATTATTTCAGCCTCAATCACAAATGCGTTTTCAGTATTTAATTTCTTATATTCATTTCCGTACAATATTAGCGTTTTTACCTAGGTAAGAACAAACAATAAGGTTCAAATAACCGCAATCCACCCTACATCGGCGCCATTCATTGCGCGGTAAACAGCCGATTCTTCATAAGTCTCAGATTACGTTTACTTTTCAGACCACGCAGTAGATACCAACACCAGTAGACACATGTGATTTATCTGCAACGTCGCTGTTCTAGACTGTTTATCGCCATCAGAAGGGCAATTTGGTGTGCTACACTTACGCATTGGACCTTCTACTGAAATCGAAACAAATAATTACCTAGTACAAATCGTATAGTTTACTAATGAATGTTCCGTAGTATCTGGATACATGGTTAAAATCAAGTACCATGCCCAAGAGCTTCTTAGTCAGCTCTGAGCAATCGTCGATATCAGATAACTGAGAGCCCTTCGCCTCGCGGCGTCGGCGACTCGTCCGGCGTAATCAAAGTGTCAACAACTCGTTTATCATATTTCAATGAGACAAAAACGGTGCGAATTTCGCTGTCGCCATCGCTGCACGGAATCTCTTCGTTTCTAAGAGTCGCAGTTTGCTAGTGGATCTTACAGGAACAACTCTCACGATCACTGTCACTCGGAATAAAGGGAAAAACTCCTGCTAGTGGAAATCAATTTACCGTTCTAAAGCGGACAAGTTCTCAGTTCTATACTCGAAGATTAAAAATGTAGCACCGTATGTATACCGTTTCGGGAAATTATTCCGAATACAAATCATTGACGGATTTATCTTTTCCTTTGCAGATGAAATACCAGCAGTGCGTAATTGATCTCGCGATCCTACTGATCACGATTCCATCACTAGTCGTAGTAGCGCTGCTGTTGGAGTACACGATGAACCACACCGACTGGTCAGATCAACTGGAGTCCCAGATCATAGTGCTGGGTCTGGCGGTGGCATTCTTTGTGATCTGCATCATGATAACGCTATACCTCACGCACCGAGTAGGGACCTGCATGTGGACCGGACCGCTACCCATGGACCAGCAGTCAATCTATACCATTGAACGTGGTACGGAAAGTGGTCTACCACCGGACTACTATACCTCCCTACTGGATCCGCCCTCGTACGAGAAGCTGGACAAGTACCTGCTAATAGACGAACCACCTCCGTCGTACGCAGCGTCGGTGGCGTCCTTGGAGGGAGCTCATATATGATAAGAAAATACGTCGAATTCGCGTCGTCACCACCGTATGTAAATCAGTTCTGTTATGCGAGATCTGGCGAAGGAATAAAGGAGAATGTTTACGCGGTTTGCTTGTTATTAGATCTGTTTATTGACTTAAGATAGCAGCTGCTCCAATGGCTTGCTTAGTAGCACTATGATAGCGAAGGTTACCGAAACTAGGTCTTGCTCGAAGGTTATCCGATGTGCTAGTGGCTGACTTTTTGTGCGATAGACTGTTCGATAGCTTCGATTCATAAAATTGACACATGCTAAGCAAAATAGGTTTTATAAATGAAACTACTATTTTAGTACATTCGCTGGCCATATTATCAAACTTACAGGAAGAAATGGGATCACCACTTTATATTCGTCGTTTTATTGTGCTTTTCTCAATAGAACTCCTATTTTCCTACTTATAGAAATATTTTATATATGAATTTGAAGATTCAGCAGTGTAAAACAAGAAAACGTAAGTCAAACACCTTGTAATTGTCATATTATAATATGTATTTTACAGTAAAAAAAAACTTCCAAATAGTTCAAATAAAGTTCTGTGATGACGCTTCAACATTTCTAGATGCAAGTGTGCATTTTATTCGATTTTGTTAGAATTGTCATACTGGAACTGTATAGCTGGTTTCTAGGAAAGGCTCCCCGTTAGAATTCTTAAGGCTAATTGCAGCGGACCGGATTTTGATTGTGATATCAAGTGTGCAGTTCAGTTATGCGGGTGAAATGATGTGATGATCGCGTGGGAATGAGCGTTTATTTGTGCGCACTTGAGATACCTATAATCTCACTACAGCGTTTCTAGATCAACGGCGCGTTTGAATGCTTGCGAAAATTGGGGCGCAAATGTGCGTGGATGATCACGATTACATTCGTCTTTATGTAACAACGCGAAGGGATCGAGCGTTTGTATGTATACGTGTTCGCTTGCGTGAGTGTTTCTATGTCACGAGTGCTAGCGCATGTATGTGTGAATCCGCTTGTATAAATTCGATTTTATAACCGTGTGGCCATTTGTATTTTCGCGTGTGTTTTTGATAGATCGAGCGTACCGTGAATGTGATACTAATTTTCAGTGTACGTTCCACATACTAGAAGAGGGAGATTTTCCACATATCATCAGAGTTCCTGATCATGACGACCTGAGCTTCCGGACTGCTATGATCATGACCACGCGAAAGCGGGCGTTTGTATGTTGGCACAAAGGACCGCGTTTAAATATTCTTAAGTCCTACGACGTTGACAAAATCGCCGGGACGTTTATATGATTGCGAGATCGTGGGCGCGTTCGCGTGGTTTGTATTATTGCGAATGCTTCGAGCGTTTGTATATCATTGCGGCCGTTCTTTTTATCGCGTGTGCGCTTACGTGTCGCATATACCAGAAAGTTTGTAATTTCGCGTTTAGTAATGCGTGCCCATAGCCGTGTAGTCATTTGCATATTCGCGTGTGCTTTTGAGTGTCGCCGAGAAAGAAACGTCAAAGAGAAAAACAAAACATATAAATCAGACATTAATTCAGTAAAGGTTGGATTGACTTACGACTCGTATGCATGGGCGGCTCCAGCCGACGCACCTTTCTGACAAAAAAGTGTAGATTTTTGTAACTTTGTTGCTTAACACGGTTCATATTTAGAGATATGCGAATAGTTAGATAAATCGCATCATCTTTGAATGCTATTCTTCTTTCTCTACTATTCATCGGGGAGTTAATTTTTCCATTGATTTTGTTAACATAAACTACACGTGGTGCATGTTTTTGTTTTCCAAATAGTAAAGCCCAATCTTTCGCAATCGACCTAGATACAATGAAAGGTTTCACTACAGCAGGTCTGTTTGCGATACAAACTCAGATAGCATTTACAGAATTTTTTTTAATATTAGCTTTAAATTTAAATATTAATTTAATTTCAGGTTATGATTAATCAATAAGATATCAAAGCTTGTTCTCATTTTGGTGGGCTTTTTTGTTTATATTTTTTTTCTCGACGAAACATCTAATTGAATACTTACTTATTTTATTAATAAAAAAATTTCAACATCTCAATGGATTTTCAATTTACTTTTACTGATTACACAAATAAGCAATTCTGTTTGATGCCATGGGGCAATTTTTCTGACCCAGCATCATATATATCCTTGAAAAACAGCGTGTACAGTAATGTGCCCATATTGCTTCCTTGTGTGATTCCTGATTTGTTGCTAACCTGAGACGGAACACGAAGATCTAGGTACTATTTTTTTAGCAAATAAAGTGCGTCTTCTCGGCCGAAGTCATCATTTAAATTGGCATACTTTCCATTTCACTTATTTAGATAAATTCCACGAAAATCAGATTTCCGTAAAATTAAGACAATTTTATCTCATGTCCAAGTAGAAATGGTGATTCAACCACATTCAATAAAGGTCAGTCTGTTCAGAAGCGTGGTTTCTCACCCGTTGATCATAATTGATTGAAATCCAATATCTTAAAGGATGCATTAAAGGTTAGTGTACCTCGGGCTCACTCTCAGTTTAAATGCCGATAGGATAATCTTTTGATTTATTCGTTAAAAATCTATGCCATTGCGGCGAAAAACTAAAACTGTGCGGCGAATCCGTCTTCGAGGAGGCTACAAATGTCACCGAGCAAATAAACAACCTAACAGTATCCCCAAACAACAGAAACCGGTCAGTACACGAGCCCGTTAGCTGTACGGCCAGGTGATGACGAAATTTGATAGATGTGTCTTGATCGGCGATGAAATATATGCAAAAATCAATTTCAAATAAATCCGAATTTTACAAGGCTACGGTTTCTAGCAGATTAAAATTTGTTTTCGTAACAAATGGTTTGGCAAGCGAATTGTACCTGTGGCAAGAAAATTAGCATCAGCAGACCCATGATGGCCCAATTACATTATGACCAAATCTAGCCAGCTGTCATAATAGCAAGGACTTGCTTCAATAGTCGACAATGGGGTCCAATTGTGTGTGTTTATTTTTTTTACTTGGTGGTAAAGCTCTTACCATACTACCGATTTCGTCCATTGTGTGCCAGAGTGAGGGATTCTGAACAGAAAAGATAACTCTGAACCCTACTCCTCTAAGCTCCACCAAGGAATCCGACATTTGCCTGATTCACTGGATTCCATTTGAAATGACTACTTCGACGGGAAGCTGTGCTCATAGACATCACTTGATTCCAGATCTAGCTGGTCGTGCTAGTTTGCTGGTATCACAACCGCAATATCAGTCCTGCACGGTATGGAATTCTACATGCACTCTACTCTGCGTTGACCAGTTGGATACCGTGGTCGATCCAGCGATTCTGATTGGAGGATGACTTCCGGTTCACTGGTACTCCGACGACGCTATACTGGTGGTTTGCCGCGTTCGGTGCTACCCGGTATAGTCCCCGACGGTGAAGCTAGTCTACTTCGGCGGAGAGTTCCCCGACGAAAGAATGTTTCCCGGGCGCGTTATTCTTGCTTCGAATACCGACGATTCCGGGTGCGTCCGGTTCACAGGAGCCCCGACGATTCAAGCCGGCGATTCGCTTCGGACTACTTGGAGTAGTCCCCGACGGTGGATCTATCCTACTCCGGAGAGCTGACTTCCAGTACACAAACTTCGCAATCTACTCGATTACCCCGGTGGTGGGCCTAGCCTACTCCGACGGAGAAATTTCCCAACGTCGAAAGTTTTCTCTGGAAACCGTTATCTCGATGCTGGTCGATTAGGTGCCGAGGTCAGTCCTGCGATGCCGGAGGGAGGATGACTTCCGGTCCTCATGTACCCCGACGATCTATCATCGACGATGCGCTCTCTATGCTGGTCGGTTAGGTGCCGAGGTCAGTCCTGCGATGCCGGGGGAGGATGACTTCCGGTTCTCATGTACCCCGACGATCTTTCAACCACGATGCGTGTGCTCAGTCTAGTCCCCGGCGATGGATCTAGCCTACTCCGGTCGCGCCTGCTGGTCTACTTTATCTCTCTTCAGCAGATGTTCATTAGACTGCCCAGAAAAATAATGAATTTTTGAAAACTCAATCGGCCCACCCCTGATTCGATGCCTAGTCCCACCAGGAGTTCTTGCACCAAATTTGAAGCAAATCGGACAAGTCTAGCTACCGGACCAACGTGCCTGAAGTTTGTATGGGATTTTTCGACAATTTACATGGAGAAAACCCACTAACTCGCATTTTTGCCGCTAGATGGCACTGTATGCATCGTATTATCACTAAGTGAAAATTGGAAAGATAATTTAATTGTCTACAACTTTGTCGAAGACTGTTAGGCAATCAGACTTTGTTAAAAGAAGTTATTAAAATTTTAACGAAGTGATGTCTGAGTCAGTTTTCCATGGGGCCTAGCAGTGCATGGTTGTGTATCAGTACTCGATTCCCACGAACTATACATTCTGGTGAAATTACCGTTTGGTTTAACTCAATAGTATGTTCAGAAGAATTATACCACATAATACGGGTTATGTTTTGGCTGGAAAATTTTAGTTCCAACTGTAATCGCATAGAGGGCGCCTATACTAACTTGTCAACGGAGAGAGATAGAATATCGAGATGTTCGGGAGAATTATTGCAAAATGCCTGTTCTACAACTTTGTGGAAGACACCTAATTTCTATCTCCTTCCGTTGAAAAGTTAGTGTTGGCGCCCTCTATGCGGTACAATGTGGAACTAAAATTTTCTAACCAAAACATGACTCCTATTATTTACTACAATTCTTCTGAACATACTATTGAGCTAAATCTAACGGTTATTTCACAAAAATGTTTAGTTCGTGTGAATCGAGTACTGATGCACAAGCATGCACTGCTAGGCCCTATGAAAAACTGACTCAGACATCACTTCGCTAAAAGTTTAATAACTTCTTTTAACAAAGCCAGATTCACTAGCAGTCTTCGACAAAGTTGTAGACAATTAAATTATCTTTCTTATTTTCACTTACAATGATAATATGATGTATACAGTGCCACCTAGCGGCGAAAATGCGTCTTGTGCGTGTCCATGTAAATTGTTGAAAAATCCCATACAAACTTCAGGCACGTTGGTCCGGTAGCTAGACTTGTCCGATTTGCTTCAAATTTGGTGCAAGAACTCCTGGTGGGACTAGGAATCGACTCAGGGGTGGGCCGATAGGGGTCATTTTTTTCCTGTCACTCTAATGTTCATGTTAACGTTTTCACCGAAAATGGTTCTCATTTCGTTTTGCTCGTCCTTGAATAGCGGGCATTCAAAGACCACGTGCTCAGGCGTTTCCTCTGTATCATCGCGCGCGATGCAGTACGGCGATCTCACGTGGCCGAACATATTTCTTGAAACAGCCATGCCCAGACAAGAACTGTGTCATGTGCATGTTCACTTCACCGTGCGCTCTGTTCATCCACACCGAGTGGCATGGACTTAGTCCATCTACCGTTTACAGCGTTATCCCACTATGTTACCACTTTCTTAAGATATCAGCTCGATCTTGTTTACGGACTTCTCTCGGACCTCGATCCCTATAATCCCTATTCCAGCTATCATGTAAACTGCCTCCGACGAGATAGTTCGATACGCGCTTAACACCCGCATGACCATCAGCCTAAACATGCTGTTCAGCCGAGTTGTGTTCCTCTTCGCCTGCAGTACCGTCACCCATGCAGGTCCTGCCAGTAGTCGCTTTTTACTGCTGTTGATCGCCGAATTGTTGGGCATGATTCGAGATAGTGTCGAGATCCCTTTTACGGCCTTCTCGAATACATGGTGGATGTGGCTATTAAAGCTTAGCCGGTCGTCTATCATTACTCCCAATTGTCTAACTTCCCGCGTTGAGTTGATGATACACTCACACCGAAATTCTTGCCTGCTGCACTGCCTTGCGATTGCGAATCAACACCATCTCGGGTTTGTGGTGAGCTAACATCAGGTTCTTCTTGCGCATCCAATCTTCCACAACATCTAGTGCCTCCGTTATGAGTACTTCTACTTTCTCTAGTGATTCGCCGATCACTAGAAGCAACATGTCATCCGCAAAACCGACAATCTTCACGCCCCTAAGGAGACTCCTTTGTGCATAGCACTCCAAAGAGTTGGACTGAGTATGGAACCCTGTGGAATGTCCGCCGTTACGGTTACACTTCTTTTTCCCACATAACCACTGTGTTTACTTATACTGCGGCAAGTTCGACCCTCATCAGCAGAAGACAAAAGTCAAGCCCGTAAGATTGTTTTCCTAAAACATGGAAAAGCTCTTTCCTAGTTCCAATTTTTAAAAATGGTAAAAAATCCGATGTGCGTAACTATCGTGGAATAGCTATCATCTCGTGCATTCCCAAGATTTTCGAGGCGATTGTTAATGAAAATTTATTCCACCAAATCAAGAACAGAATTACCCATGTGCAACATGGTTTTTTCAAAGGGCGTTCTACAAGTACAAATCTACTCGAGTTCATTAACTACACATTAACAGCAATGGATAACGGAAACCACGTTGGAGCTCTTTATACAGATTTTAGCAAAGCATTTGATCGCATCGACATACCCATGCTACTTTTTAAATTAGAAAAAATAGGATTTGAGCCAGGACTTCTTACATGGGTACAATCATATCTTACAAATCGTGAACAAGCTGTTCGATTTAAAGGGATAAAATCAATCCCAATTCAAGTTACATCAGGAGTCCTTCAAGGGTCTCATTTGGGCCCGCTATTCTTTATTTTATTTGTTAACGATATTTCCTTCATACTAAAAAATGTAAAAGTTCTTATATATGCTGATGATATGAAACTATTTCTAGAAATAAGAAATGGTGAAGACTTTCAGACATTTCAAAACGAAGTAAATATACTTTATACATGGTGTAATAAAAGCCTCCTGAAACTGAATGTAAAAAAATGTAATGCCATTACATTGAGTAGAAAGAATAATATACAGAACAATAGAATCTTATTCGCTCTCCGTAAACTAGGTTAGACTGGACTACATTTGCCATCTTATGAAGCACTATGCATGCTAATTGACATTCAAACCTTGAAATATCGTCGTGAATTTTCTATGATATCATTTGTAAACGACATTGTATTATCGAAACTAAATTTTTATGCTCCTTCTCGACAACTAGGTAACCGCAGCATCTTTTGTACAATTCGCCATCACACTAATTATGCCAAGTTTGGCCCTTTAAACCAAATGATGAATATTTACAACAAGCATTGCGAAGGCATTGACTTCACTATGTCGAAAACAAAACTTAAGCAGCAGTTTAAAGTAAACCAAAATTTTAACTAGTGTTAAGTTAGTTTAATAATTATTGTAAGAAACCGGTCTACATCTGTTTGACGACTTGAAATAAATAAATAAATAAAATAAAATCTATTAAGCCTGTTCTAATGTACCTGCTACTTCTAGTTTTCCGATCTGTATACTTCACATGCTTGCTCTCACTTGAGTACTATGGCGCTAATTTTCATAACTTTCCCTACCCAATAATATCTAGCTAATTGAATGTCGTTAAAATGTAAAAAAAGAAAATGTTACTAACATAGTCAAAAATGGAAGGTGGATGATGGTTCTTCAAAATAACTTGGTACGAAATTATTGGCGAATTGGTGAACTACAAACAAACGTTTCAAAAACAGTCAGATCAGATTGAACCTCAATGCGTCATCCAAAATTTGATATTCAGCGAAAGTTAGGCAATATCTACAAATAAATTGTCTATCTTTTTTAAACCTTTGAAATCAAAAACGGGGTTTCGGTTCAAATAAACAACACACTTGAATTGTCACACTTTTTTAACATCTTTAATACGCTCTTCGACACTTATTTCGATGATCACGCCGATACCCTTCCGGACAGGAGTAAACATTGAGGATATTGATCATCTTCGGTACACCAGCGGTATCGACGCACACAACAGAAGTTGGCTCGCGACAAATCTCTTCGCAGTCGCCATTTTCATTTTTCTTACAGCATCCGTAACGCCACTCGCAATGATCTCCTTCGTCACTGATATATTCACCCGCTACACCGACAGCCCCGAATACTATCACGAAAACTACTATCGGCTTCATAAGGGCAAATATCAAAACACTAACTTGCATGTGCCTCTTCGATTCAATCGATAGCCCTCGCGACAGTTTGGAGCAACTATAATGTGTCTGGAATTGGCAACCGGTGCAGCCGACTCCGTGTTGGTAGGTTCACAAACAATCTCCGGATCGCTACAAAGCCTTTGGCAGCCCGTGGCTTCGATTGGGTTAAACTGGCAGCATCTGTACAACCAGCGGCACTCAGTGTTATCGGCTTGCGCGGTAGCAGTATGCAGCTGTCCGAAAATGGCGCAAATGTGTACGATCAAACCGATGTAGAGCACCGCGAGACGCATTCTCAACCTTCTCGACCGACTGGTACAACGCTTCCGAGGGTGATAAGGTTTGTTTGTACCGAAATTTCATGATCACAGAAGCGTCTATCATCACCAAAGTGAAGATTAGTTCCTATTTGTTTGATAATGGCTGACGTATCAAATTCACCAGACTCTCGATTAACTCCAAATGAAGTTCTTTGAATGCATCAGTCGTACAAAGATCGGATGGCAAATCAGTTGAACTTTAAACTAATAATCATCAAAGTGTTTCCAAAAATCACCCCGATGGTAAAAAATACATAAACCTCGATTTAATCCAGCTAACCGTTCCAATTAAAGCAAACGCTTAGTACTTCATGCTGTTACGGAGCTAGACCTTCAGTTTCACCAGTCTTCTCAATCTTAGTGATATCAGACAATCGCACGATTAGTGCTACGACCCTACTGACCACTAAGAATCTTTCCCAGAAGAGTCTTAAACATACTCGGAATGGTTTATGAGACCAGCGCCTTACCTTCTGAACCTGCAGACCATGGTAGGTCATCTATAACCAATACAATGGTCAATAAACTGAAACAATCAAATGCGAGTGGCGTAGAAAAAAAAACAGAGAGGGATCATGATGTCGATTAATTTTTATTGTTATGAACAAGATATTGGTATTTGTCTTCAGGCAACGATTGGATTGTTTCTATTATCACTACAGCAATCAGTGCCGGTAGCATTCGGAAAAGGGACTACGAGCAACTGTTGTCACGGAATCAGAATCCACAATCCCCCTCTGGAGATGACCCACCTGCCGCCACCAATCGATCAGACCATGTTGCCTCGTAGTACTGGAGCGACCATATGTAAAATCTGCTGCCCAGTTACGACCAACAATGCTCGAGCCGGTTGGTTGTTTGTCAGTGCATCATTGGCTGGTGCTGACTTTTTCAATTATCGTTCTAACAGGGAGCTATCGAGAGCGAATCTCGTCTCGCATCATGATTCCGACCGATTGAAGCGGCAGCAATATAATAAAGCTTGATAGCATGACAGCAAAAATCCATTCCATGACATTGATTGTGTTTGGGATTATAAATGTTGCAAATTATCGGAATTGGAAGAGCAAATAACTTCTTGCACTGGTGTCCGTGGAAATTCACACTAAATGGGATCGATTATATCACACAACTCGAGATAGAATTTAGAAATGATGGTACCGTCAAACAGGGTTACTTGCAACACTTCGACATGCTTCTTTTTCGATCAATTTGGCAACACTAGTCTACAAATTTACAAAAATGGTGGTGTCCTTTTCGGTAATAACTTGTTGAAATCGAAAATGTTTTTGAAAGAAATTTTATGGAACAGATTTTGCGAAAACAAAACCAAATTAGTTATGTAATTTGCGTTTCGACTCCGTCTCATCAGAATCCGACTCTAACTTAGTGACAGGACTAAGCTGGCGCCGGAAAACGGAGACACAATTTGTGTTCTTGCGAAAACCCCTAATCAAGCATGATGTGCCGCAAAAAAAGCTAGCACTAGCTTAGTCCTGCCACTAAGTTAGTGTCGAATTCTGAAGAGACGAAGTCTTAACGCAAATTCCATAACAAATTTAGTTTTAGGTTTTGTGCTCTTCGCGCGCAAAGATGGTTTTAAACAATTTTCTGCAGACAAAATAGTTTTCCCTAAAATCTAATCCACTGAGGAGAAACATAGCATAGTGAAAAAACCGGTCTTTACGATGTATCTTCACTTCATCTCAAATATTTACCGTTGCACTTTGCCAGATTTTGGTGATTTGTATAAATAGCGAACAAACTATAACTCGAATAAAATAAAATTACAGACAATTTGATATAAAATCATATTGTCTGTATTCGAGTTATAGTTTGTTCGCTATTTATACATTAATTTAAAAATAATCGCAATTTCCAGCATATTACTGGATTTTTTTGTTTGGCTGTAAATTGCTCAACGTCGTGCAATTTTTAAAAATAGTTTTACTCGTGTGGATGTTGCAGTGTGTTTGATTAGAGGGATTCCATGTAGAAATGGGACAGATAAAACTACAATTTTATTATGCTTCTGGATGTAATTTCAAATCAAAATGCATTTAACAAAAATCTTCTAAAACGCAATAGTTTTGGAAATGTTTGAATTTTTTTTTTCGAGAGTTAGGGCTGTAGAGCTAGGTTCTCGGAAGTCCCCGTCAAAATCACACACTACAATAAGATTTGTAAACAAACTTTTGTTTTGCCTATTTCGCTTAATTTGTTATTATTTCAACACAGAAAACATTTACCGAAGGTAAAGATGTTGATTCATGTGTATCTTTCATGAAATTCAACTCGGTAGCGGAATAATGAGCGAAATAAGTTTGTTTACAAAAATCTCATTAGCCCTTTTGAAGAATTAATATTGAATTGACGACGATACAGGCAATGTCTAGCCCTGCTTAAGGCCAATTGCAGCGGGCCGTGATTCTGAATGTGATATTTATTGTACGGTTCAGATATGTACGGGTGTAGGGACTTCACGATCGCGTGTATCATCGCGAAGGGCTCGAGTATTTGTACGCGTGTGCGTTTATATGTCGCGTGTGCTAACGTGTATGTAACTTCGCATGTATACATTATTTTTTACATACGAATGACCTATGTTCGCATGTTCTTGAATGATCACGCGCGGACCGTGAATATACATAATTTTTTAGTGCATGATTCAGATGTTAGAAGAAAATGATTTCTTCCATTTCGCTAGAGTTTTAGACATAGAAAAGAAGTCTTCAGAGTATTTGGATCATGGCGAAGTTATCAATAAGCTTTCCTAACAACAACCTTTAACATGTTTTTTTAAAAAAAAATTTTTTGGCAATCAAAAATACTATTTTATTATTGAAAAGTGTTCTAAATGTCCTTTCAAATCAAAATAATCATAACAAAAAAATTCCAAACACCAATAGTTTTCGAAATATTTTAAATTTTGTTCAAACTAAAACAATTGTGTAGTTTATGCCGTTTCTGTTTACCTTATATGAAAGGGTGCGCTTTTGTCAAAATACGTGAAACAAGAGCTTCTATGCAACGACACATAGATGTCCGCACTATAACATAACCTCTTCCCAGTACAACACACCCAGAAGAAGATTCGGAATGTGGGTTGATTCATGTTGGAATGCAACTACTTATACTGAATGAATCGGTTGGTTGCAATTGCGCATTTCGACTTCGAGCATAAGTGAACTACGTAATCTATATCTGGTGCACTTTTGCTCAATAATTCCTCTCAGAGTTAGTATAGAAACAAAATTCACTTTGCTTCTGAAACCGAACATGTCCGAACCTGAATGCGCTGCATCGAGAGAACGAATGACGTGGGAAACGAACCAAAAATTTCATTCATCGCAGCGGGCATGAATTGAATTTCGTTTCCTTTCAAGTTCACGCAGGGATGCCAATTTTTTAAGCTCTGATACGTTGTTACACTAGCAGCATCCGTATAATGGTTCGCATGGTAATCTTCGTCGATAACTAAGAGAAGACAATCACGTAGCTAATTTGATCCAGTCCTCAATATTGAACCAGCTTCTGAATGGTCGTTTTGCCAGTCATGAGCGTTCATTATATTTACAAACGGGATGGAAAACAGTGCTGCTAAATCTATTCTGGCTAGTTTTCGTACTCACCAACATTTCATGCAAATTGAATAAAAGTCCTGAATGACGCTATAGCTACGTGCATTGTTAAGAGAGACTTCAAAAACAATTAAATTAAATTTTTATTTGCACCTATCATTGTGAATTCTTGGTAGAGGTGCGATTTTTGAGACACAATTATTTTCATCAATTGTGAAAAGCATAAAAAAGTAATCTGGCAACAATGACCACTTGTTGTCATTAGATTTACGACAGGGTCTACACGGTAAATTGGATATACCTAGAAAATTGGTAGTGGCGTAGTACCCATAAAATGGGTACAAATTACCTGCGAATAGGTTCCAATCCCTATAATATTTATCTACTTTTATGTAACATCCGCTGAGATTTGATAACTAATTACCAAATTTTAGGTGGATTCAAGTTACCTACTGCTGAGTATGTGCAGTTTTGTGGAATTTAGGTTCAATTTACTTAGAGATCCAGAAAAGTGCACGAACTTAGAAGTGGGTATATTCACTCTACCTAAATTAGATAATTACGAATCAATTATGACTATCTTATACTTGGAAAAGAATACATAGTATAGAGATTTCCATCTATTAGTTAGTAAATAATACCTTTTGTTTGGGTAAAGCGCTAGTACCAATTCTCTAGGTACATTCAGTTTACTGTGTAGTCGAGAAAATTAAGAAGAGCAAGAAGCCTGTTGTCGGCTCTTCTCTTAGGTCGATAACACAACAGTACGCAAAAGCCAAGGTGTATCGACGTTGTACCAGGTATGCTAGAACAAACAAACTTTCTCTTAGCATGCTAAAGATCGTTTTTCCAGCTTTTTATTATCCTATGTATGTACTATTTATCAAAACTGTCCGCTACAAACAAAAAAGTAACAGAATATATGCATTTTTAATAAGTTCTGAATAACAGCTAAGGGAATTGCACACCTTCTGTAATATCAATATACTTATCGAGAAACCTGCCCAGATTCAAACATGGCGAAGCGATCTGTCGTATGTACATTGACAGTAGTGATCGCTTCATTTCAAAACTAACAGCACTGCTCCATCGAAGTCCACTCAGACTAATTGCAATAACTTCAGTTCTAGAGCTGATCCTTGTAACCGTTAATACTCAAATTAAAGGCAATAATCACATTAATGAGCGTTACTTGTTTTTGTGAGCAAATCTCGCTTCAATCAAAAGTTATAGCTGTTTAAAAACGTTGCTGTCCACAAACAACATGGGCATGAATGGGTTAATATTAGCGCATTTCCCCAACATTCCACGCGGCCTTTCCTTTTCGAAAGGAACGGCCGCGCTTCATGAAACACCGCGCTGAGCCAATCTGTCATAATTTTACAAATTTGCATAACGAAGGGCTGAATGAATAAACAAGTTGTTCTGAAAATCAGCCCTGCGTTATGCATCGTTTTGTGAAGGTTGAGCATACCAGATGCAACTGGTGCCAAATTCATCACATTCAGTAAAATTCAAAAATTCTTTTTAGATTATAGAATTGATAAAATAGATTTATTGAGATATACTTATCAATCGAATTCTGTTATAAAAATTGTCTTTTTATTTAAACCAAAATGGGAGGCTTATTACTAATGCAAATAGAAAATACAAATAGTACACAGTAAACTTGCTAGCAACCTTAGAGCGACGTTTAATAAGCAGTTGCTACGGTGTGTACGTTTCGGTGAATGTCTAAATATAGTTCCCAATAACACCTTAATATCGGAAGGAAAGAGACAGGAAATTTACGAGCATTTTGGAAAACCTATTGCTCTTGATGGAGAAACGTGAATAGCTTATGAAAAGATCGTAATCAATCGAAATAATTGTATTTGTTGGAACAATATTTGAAATAGTTCAAAAGCTACGGGCTTTTCAATTTTTTTTGTTATGGGTATTTGGATTTGAAATGGTAACCATTCCGTCATCGGAGGTTACTTTACACCAAAAATGAGACTTTTAGTACAGTACACTCAAGAACTACGATCTCGCTATGTCAAATTTGAAATTGTTTGATATTTTATATATGGCAGAAGTACCTCCGAAGACAGTGAAAAGAACTTTTAGAAAATCAGGATTGAATATGAGATATAAAAAATTGAAAACTGGCGTAAAGACGCCCGCGTCTTTTTTCATTGGGTTTTCATTGACAAATGATAAAAAAATAAAAATTGGTTTTATTGTAAATTTTTAGCATAATTTTTGTTTTTGTGAAAAATGTCACAACATTTGTTCCAGTGTATATTTATTTCTCGCAGAAGTTTTCATTCCCTATTATTTTTTATTGGATTATTTTGCTGCATGAAATACGGTAATCGAACAAGCCATTATTGTGCATAATGAGGAACGTTGCATCGTCACTCACGGTAAGTGCGCTCCTTTTGCTGCTTAGGCTAAATTGTATATGTTTGAATGCAATGAAATATGTGGAATATTGTGCCAATGAGGAGATACATTACTATCAAATCATCAGCACTATATTGGCTTTATATTTGCTCTATAGTAGTACTAAATGCATTTATAATGCTTTCATGGTTTGAATTGCCGTGAGGCTTGTATGCATTATATCAGCTTTATATACGCCTATAGAGATGCCAATTATGCTATATTTTTTCTGTGCTGGTAAACATTCCCAATACTAATGGAAAGCTTGAGTGCATTGTAAATGCTGAATTGGGTTTTATCAGTGGTAATTTAATATATTGCAGTGTGTGTGAAAAACAGACCCCACAAACAAATCAATAATTCACTTATATTGATCAATATATTGATTGTGTAAGACCATTTTGAAAATATTGATTCTGTAGAATTAAAATGGGATTGATGTATTGAAGTTGTATTGTCTTCACTTCACTTGTCTCGTATTAGGTCCGCTTAACACGTCCTGACTTGTTTCGTGATCCAGATTTCAGATAATTTGTTCATACTTATCTAGTGTGCAGCGATTCTTGTGTTTATGTTATATTACCGCATATGTATGCGACTTATACCGGCTTGAACCTTCGTTCGAACCGGTCACAAATCTTGATAGCTCCTGGTTTACCTAGAGTTTTTCAACAGCAACAGTCTTTCTCAAGGCTATTTAATTCTTCCAACATGCCTGGGTCCTCCCTCAAAGGCCGTGTGCCAAAAATTAAAGCTAAACGGAAAAGGGTATCTTCTCCACCCGAAAATTCAATTGACTGCAGCAACTCATTCGATGTTTTATCCGAATGTGAAGCTGATGAAATTTCTAAATTTCCTCGCATTGCGCATAATGCCAATGAGAAGAAAACGCAATCACCTCCACCTATAACAGTGATGATCTCCGACTTCAAAGCCTTTCGAACTGAGCTTTCGACGTTCCTTCCGGACGTAAAAGTCTCTTTTCAGATTGGCCGAAGAGGAGAATGTCGAGTTACAGCGGAGGAATTGATTGGCCACAAACGACTACTCCAGTATCTTACGGAGAAGTTATATAAATTTTATTCATATGATTTCAAAACAGATAGACCATTCAAGGCTGTCTTGAAAGGGCTACCTCAAGGTCAAAGTTTGGATGAAATATCCAACGAATTGAAAAATTTACTTGGCTTTTCTCCTTCACAAGTTATTCTTATGAAGAGAAAGGCTACCGGCGATGACACGCCAGTACGCTCTGGAATTATCCAGGAGCTATATTTAATTCATTTTAACCGTAATGAGTTTAATAATTTGAAAGTATTTGAAAAACCACGTTTTATGTTCCACGTGCGAGTATCGTGGGAACATTATAGACGACATGGGGGCAGAATCTGACCCAGTGTCGTAGATGCCAAGGCTTTGGGCACGGCACAAAAAATTGTCATTTGGATTCCAAATGTATGATCTGTGGTGATAAATCGCACACGAAAGATACTTGTCCGGTGAAAAAAACCACAAAAAGTTTCAAGTGTGCTAATTGTAGCGAAAATCATAAATCGAATTTCTGGGGTTGTCCTGTTCGATAAAAAATTATAAATTCTCGTTCTAGACAACAAAAACAACAAATAAAAAATGTACCTACCTCTTCAGGTACACTTCAAGAAAACACGCCCAAACGTGTTAATCCGATTCAAAATAGATTAACAACTTCTTCTACCTCCGTCACACCATCCTACAATGGTGTGTCATCTTATGCTTCAGTGGCAGGTAGCAATGCCAAAATAACGGCTGCAACTACCACGCCCTCAATCTCGTTTGCACCCAACGCTTCCTTTAGTCCAGTGGATCTAGGTAGCGTAACGGAAGAAAAATTAAAATACCTACAGGAGTCTATGCTATCTATGATGATTGCCATGTTAAATTCTACCTCCATGTTTGAAACTTTTCAAGCGGGTTGGGAATTTGCTAACAAAATTGTAATGAAATTAAAGTTTAACAATGACTTTAAATAATCATTTAAATTTATTAAATTGGAATGGTCGTTCATTAAAAACGTGCGAAGACGAATTTTTCAACTTCTTGAGGATACATAATGTGCAGATAGCCATTGTGACCGAAACTTTTTTAAAACCAAATATTAAATTGAAGAGTAACTCTAATTTTGTTATTCATCGATTTGATCGAATTGTTGGATTCGGCGGAGGAATCGCAATAGCGGTTGATCGTATGATCAAACATTCCGTTACGCCGTCTCTTGACACCAAGGTGATCGAGAGTTTGGGTATCGAAGTTGAAACTGATCTTGGTATCATTTTTATTGCTGCAGCCTATTTGCCTTTTTAAGTGCACTGGCGAGCAAATTAATTTCTTGAAAGGAGACTTACAAAAACTTACAAGAAATCGGTCGAAATTCTTCATAATCGGTGATTTTAACGCCAAACACCGAGCCTGGAATAATGCTCAAAGCAATTCCAACGGTAAACTACTTTTTAATGATTGCTCTGCTGGTTATTATTCAATTTTGTTCCCGAATGGTCCTACGTGCTATTCGTCTGTACGGAATCCATCAACAATTGATTTTGTTTTGACAGATCAACGTCACATTTGTAGCGAATTGATTACACATGCTGACTTTGATTCTGATCATCTTCCAGTAACTTTTTCACTTCCTCAAGAAGCTGTTACCAATCCCATTAGCTCAGTGTTCAATTATCACAAAGCGAATTGGGAAAGGTACAAAACTTATATTGAGAATAATTTTAATCATGACCTTGATTTACAAAATAAAGCTGACATTGATACGGCATTACAAAATTTAAGTATATCTATAGTTGATGCTAGAAATTTATCAGTACCAACAACACAGAAAAAAAATTAATACTCCTATTATTGACGACGACCTTCAACTTCTGATTCGCTTGAAGAATGTTCGAAGACGTCAATATCAACGTTCTCGTGATCCTGCTATGAAATATATCTATCAGGATCTACAAAAAGAAATTAAGCATAGATTCACACTCTTAAGAAATGAAAATTTCGCGAAAGAGGTTGAACAAATCAAGTCAAATTCTAAACCTTTCTGGAAACTTTCTAAGGTTCTTAAGAAACCTTAGAAACCAATTCCAGCTTTGAAGGAAGGTGACCACATGCTTCTTACAAACGAAGAAAAAGCTCAAAAACTTGCTCAGCAGTTTGAAAGCGTTCATAATTTTAATCTCAACGTTGTGAGTCCTATTGAAACCGAAGTCTTACAAAAATATGAAAACGTTTCAAATCAAGTATTGTCTCGAGACGATATTGTTGAAACAAACTATGATGAGATCAAATCCATCATGAAAAAGTTAAAAAATATGAAAGCTCCAGGTTATGATGGAATTTTCAACATTCTTCTTAAAAACCTTCCAGAAATCACCATGAGATACTTGGTCAAAATATTCAACAAATGTTTTGAATTAGCATACTTCCCTGAAAGATGGAAAAATGCCAAGATTATTCCTATTATGAAGCCAAATAAAAACCCAGCAGAAGCATCTAGCTATCGACCAATTAGCTTACTCTCTTCTATTTGTAAATTATTTGAAAAAAAATCATCCTAACTAGAATGATGTCACATATCAATGAGAATTCTATTTTTCTTCCTGAGCAGTTTGGATTTCGTATTGGACATTCAACTACTCATCAACTTGTGAGAGTAACTAACATGATAAAGGCAAATATCTCAGAGGGCTATTCCACAGGAGTTGCTCTTCTAGACATCGAAAAAGCTTTCGACAGTGTTTGGCACAAAGGTTTAATTGCCAAAATGTAGGATTTCAATTTTCCAATTTACATAATAAAGATAATTAAAAATTATCTTGCTAACCGTACCCTACAGGTTTCTTATCAGAATTGTAAATCTAATAAGCTACCCGTTAAAGCAGGCGTCCCTCAAGGATCAAGCGTCGCACCAATACTATACAATACTTTTACCTCTTATCTTCCAAATCTACCTACAGGCTGTAAAAAGTCACTTTTCTGTGATGATACTAGCATCTCAGCACTGGGAGGAGTCTTCGTATTATCTGCAGTCGACTGCAACGAAGCTTGAATATTTTCAATGATTACCTGAAAAATGGAAAATTTCCACTATTGCGGCAAATACACAATTGATTGTGTTTCCGCATAAGCCAAGAGCTTCTTCTCTTAAACCAAATATTTATTTATTTATTTATTTCGTCAATCGATGTAGACTGGTATAGTTACAGTAATGTTTACATTTTTCTTATTTACTAAAATATATATATACGTAATTTTATTATAAATAAAACAATTTCAGCTTTTACAGAATCATTTTCTTATGCGTTAGAATTTCTTTTATGTATAAAATATTGTGTGAGTTTTAGTTTGGACATTGTAAAATCAATTGATTCGCAATAGCGGTTATAAACAGCCATCATTCGATTTATAGGGCCATATTTTGCATAATTTGTGCGATATGGAGTTATTGAAAATATGCTTCGGTTTCGTAGCTGTCGAGAAGGTGCATAAAAGTTTAATTTGGATAAAATTTCGGCTGAATCAATACGATGCGAGACGATATTATTAATGAACGAAAGCATTGCAAATTCACGACGTTCCTTCAATTTTTGTATATTGATAAGCATGCAGCGTGCTTCATAAGATGGCAGAGGAAATGCTATCCAACCTAGTTTACGAAGGGCAAATAATATGAATTGTTTTTGTACAGATTCGATTCGTTCTTCATGTGTGCTTGAAAAAGGGCACCAAATGATGCTGCAATATTCTAATATCGACCTAACATAAGCAATATATAATGTTTTGATTGTATACGGATCTACAAAATGATAACTAAAGCGTTTTATAAAACTGAGCATGTTGTTAGCTTTGTGAATAATTGTGTTATAATGATCAATAAAATTTAGCTTGGAATCTAATATAACGCCTAAATCCCTAATTCTTTCACATTTTGCTACATTCTGTCTTCCTAAGGTAATCACAACATTCGGTGTTTGTCGTTTTCGACTAAAAGTGATTGAATTGCATTTTTTCACGTTTAGCTGTAGGAGGCTTTTTTGACACCACGTGTGGAAAACTAGAATTTCGTTTTGGAATGTATCAATATCTTCGGCATTTCTTATCTCCAAGTAAAGTTTCATGTCATCGGCATAGATTAGTACTTTCAGTTTTTTGAGAAGGAAGGAAATATCGTTCACATATAAAATAAACAATAGAGGTCCTCAATGAGAGCCTTGTGGAACTCCTGAGGTGACTTCAATTGGATTAGATTGCTTTCCTTTGAATTTGATTATTTGCTGGCGGTTGGATAGATATGATTCTAACCACGTACGCAGCTCAGGCTCAATTCCCATCTTTTTTAATTTATAAAGTAACATTGGGATGTCGATTCGATCAAATGCTTTACTAAAGTCTGTGTAAAGTGCTTCCACGTAGTTTCCATTGTCCATTGCAATCAGTGAATAGTTAATAAATTCTAGTAAATTTGTTGAGGTCGAACGACCTTTGAAGAAGCCATGTTGGAGGTTAGTAATTCTGTTTTTTATTTGAAGAAATATTTTTTCGTTAATGATTGATTCAAAAAGTTTCGGAATGCTGGAGATTATGGCTATTCCACGATAATTGCGAACGTCAGATTTTTTCCCAGATTTATATATAGGTACTAAGAAAGAACTCTTCCATGTTTTGGGGAACTCTCCAGATTGTAAAGACATATTAAAGAGCCAGAACAATGGAGTTGTAAGCTCGGTTGCTAGGTTTTTCATAAATAATGGTGGAATTCCATCAGGGCCAGCACCTTTTGATGAATCCAAATGATTTAGAGCATTGAAAATGTCCTCCACTATGACATGACTGACACCAATATCCATAGGAAAATCTGGAAGAAAAGCAAAATAATCGCGATCGCGGTCTTGTTCAGAAAAAGTTGTATATATTTCTTGGAAGAATGTTGCAAATAGGTTGCAGATTTCTTTCGGGCTATTATGTACGTTGTCATCCAAGTGCATTGTTGATGGGAAATTGTCTGATTTTAATTTAGTTTTGACGTAGTTAAAAAAATTCTTTGGACTGGATTTAATCTGCTGTTCAGTTTTGGAGTTGTAATCCGCAAGTGCAGAATCTATGGCAATATTTAGTTTATCGCAAATGTCGAGATATTGTTCCAAGTGCTCGTTATTTTGATTTTTCTTGTATAGCTTACATCATGAAATAGTTGACAGTAGCAGTCACACACTGAAACTAAATACTAGACTAAATCGGTCTAACCGACCGCACGTGAACTATCACGGGTAGATATTCCTCTCTAGTATGCCATAGAACACGCTTCAATCTAAACGAGATTTTCAGAGAAGCAACCAACCAATAGAACATTAAAAAACACATCCACTTAGTTTCAAAAAAATCCACACCCCAGCTTAACATCCCGTAAGGCGAATGATAAAATTAAAGTCGCTAGTGATTAAACTACCAAAACGTGACCCACCTACACACGTTTACAACAGAAGAACTCACTGGCATTAACCTAGCAACGTTTTGCAGAATCGACGGATTCTCGAACTCCAGTTTCGAGCGAGTACGTCAGCAGTGCAGCAAACAGTTATTTGGCTCGTTCACGTGGGTATCAAGCTGACTCGGCTCATCCCCGATAAGATTGGATCGGAAGTGTGTCCCTCCAGAGTAACTATGTATGCTGCCCGCTCAATGCCGACTCCTGTGAGTTACAACCCATTCATGCCCTTGTTGTTTGTGGACAACAACGTTTTTAAACAGCTATAATTTTTGATTGAGGTAAGATTTGTTCACAAAAACAAGTAAGGCTAAAAAATGTGACTATTACCTTTCATTTAAGTATTAACAGTTTCAAGGATCAGCTCTAGAACTGAAGCTCTTGCAATTAGTCTGATTGGATTCCGATGGAGCAGTGCTGCCAGGGACAGTATACGTTGACGACGGAAAATGATTTTTTCATCTATCTTCGTTATATTGCAATATTATTGAAAACTGATAAAACTTATCAATATGGACTGTCTTTGGCTACGTTTTCCACGCAATTGGACTGCTGTAAATATTCTAGGAGAATTGTATTGAGCATTGGAAGGTAAAAAGTGAGCAGTTTCTAGCACTGCGAGGGAAGGATCTATTTTTATGAAAAAAGGCTTTTCTTGGTGCTTGACCTCACAGTTTTCACGGAAAAATAGCTTTGAAACTCTACATGCACTAGAAAAAAGTTGGGCTTGAAAGGGTTAACTGCTTTCGCAGGGATCCTTACAATTATGTTTACCAGTGGTCGAAATATGGCAAAAAACGAATCTTATCAATTTAACGACTTCGAAATTATCGCAGTACAGTGCATAATGATATTCACACCATACTGCACAATTTGACTTCAGAGTTCAGGTTAACTTATTTACAACGGAAAATTCACTAATTGGTCCTGTTCCCGTACTGGTATCAATTTTGGTAGTTAAAAGAAATGAAAAAAGAAGTGAATAAAACTACTCTAATCTAAAGCTATATTATTTTTTCTAAATTATCAAAGATTACACAAGGCTGCATAACAATAGTTATAGACAGACCCTTTTGAATTACTTTTAAAAAACAATCAACTTCTTGATCAGGAAAAAATCAAACTGTGAGCCGTTTCGACACATAAAATGTCAATTTAACTCGGTCACTCTAGAAACGCACCGTTGAAGGAACTCGGCGATGGTGACTGTATAGGGATGCAAGTCAAATTGGTCGACATCCCCGAGGTGGTTCACGTCAGTTTCAATATTGAGTCGGATCGGGATAATGTTGTCTAGAAAATTTGCTAGATCTATCCGTCGGAGTGGTTGAAAGCTCAATTACTTACGAAAACGGGCATCAGAATCGGGAGAAATTCCGCCGCAGGGGAACTCTCAGCACCTAGAAAACATATTACATCTTCCACAATTAAAAAAAAACTCCATAAAATCTCATGGACAGGGTTGCCACATTGAAATCTGTGTTTCGATCAAAAAAAAATCTTTGTATGGTTTGTGATGAATAAAACAGAAAAAAATTGTTTATTGACGGTCCCATTCGTCTCTCGTGTCCAAAGAATCTGCGGCAGTCAAATAGTAATTTGAGGATTTCAACCTTTTTAGGGCGACAATTAACCGATCAATATTAAAATGTAAATACAGAAACACACGTCCATTAGGGCAAATCGGAAATTGCAAACAAAATATTCAAATGTTTTATTCCCACAATCGCCAACGATCAACTTTTTATTCAGTGATGTCTGCTTTTCAACTTCCTAACAACCATATCGACTAGCTGTTGCTCTTGCGGGTTGAGCGGTGGTAGTTCGGGCCAGTTCGGTAGATCGGGCCAGTTCGGCAGCGACGGCAGTGATGGCAGTTGGCTGAGATCCAGATCACCGGTATTCACCAAAATGGCAACAATCACGTTCACTAGACTGATATTTACGTTGCTTTCGATGGTACCGTTAAAGTTGACTCCTACGGAAACAACGTCGCCCATGTTATTGTTAGAAATCTGAACCGGATCGGTGGAAACCAGGCAGCTGAAGCCAAGCAGGGCGAATGCTACGGTGACGATTGCGACCTTCATTGTGTTTTTTTTCGATGTTCTGTAGTTAAACCGAGAACTGCTCCAAATAGCTCCGAAGGCTTCCGTCAACCAACTGATAGCGATGCAAAAGGTTAAACCTTGTTTTATACGAATCAAAAAATGGAGGCTCGAATTTCGCTTATCGCGATGGAGAAAATCACATATCAGCAATCTGTAAGGCACTGATTTGGCAAAGAAAAATGCTTATCGCCAGTCGTTTTGCTGAGTGTTCCAAGGTCCTAGTGGAAATGTGTGTAGGTACTATGCTATATGATCGTAAATCCGATTTCAATGACGACATTGACGCATTACCTCAGTAACGGGATTAGAGGATGGATTTTGCACATTGAATGACTAATTTCCGACCTAGTAACAAGGGTAGATTGTCTTCAAATAGTTACTATTCCATTACTAAAGTTATTTCGAATTGCATTTTCAAAAAATTCATGATTGGAAGAGGGAGATAATAATGTTGGCTTGTGGAAGAATTTCTAAAGCAAAATTTGGCCAGTCACAGTTAGAGTTGCTATATTAAGAGTTAGACGGAAACAAAAGCCGGAAAACTGGCAGCTCTTATTTCAGGAAGAAAACACTGGCATCCCATGTAAATGTTCAAGCTCTAGCTTAATAATTTCATTGTCGTAGTGAGTAAGAAGCTTACATGCACGAGTAGAAAAACCAGTTCGAAGGTCTAATTATATGATTTTATATTTGTGCGAATATCTCTTCTTACTACAGAAAAAATGGGTTATTTTCGTTTCTCTACACTCGAAACACACAAGATAAGAGTAAAATAGTTATTACCATAATCACAATACTTTTTCCATATACATCTAAAGAAAACATGTTATGTGACGTCATGCTCGATTGGCTCCGGCATTTGCCATGTTCAATTGGCTCCGCTCAGTGTCTCCGCCTAACTATGAATATAGTAACTATAGTCACAGTAAATTAAATACAGAACAGAGTACCATCAATTAGGCAATCCATTAGACGTTTGTTTGACAATTCAGCGGTGGGTTCTGTCAACAAGTATACTCCTGCGAACAGAAAAACTCGTCCGACAAACAACTTTGTTAGTCCGATTCGTTTGATGTTGGATCGAATCAACGATATTGTCGGACGTCGCACCCCACGGAGTAACGTCAGAATAAGTAAAGAAGAAATAATCAGCTGATCAGAAACGTCTCATAGATTGCCTAATATAATATCGTTTTCGCTTGAGGCAGAAACTAACTCAGTTTCGAACCTACACACCAAAAAAATATGAATTTTATCGTTGACGTAATTGCAAGCATGACATAATTTAATAAATCGTAATTCACGAAATGCCGAAATATAACCGCGCTCCGTTTAATTTTACATGAAACATATACTTTACATGCGCAATAACATCAAAGTTCACGTACTGCCATTCAGAACAATCGCCATATGTGGCGTAAAATTACATGATTATCGAAATTCAACGACAAGTAAAATTAAAATGAAATTTTTAATGCTCGTATATGTCAAGGTCAGGAGACGTAAATTTACACGATTTTTTCTAGGTGTGTAGGTTATGCGCCACTGAACTGAAAAGCGGGTTGGGCTCTAACTGAAATATATTTCAGGTTCGCTTACACCACCGCAGTTTTGCGAGAACCCAACTCAGTTTCATTAAAAACGGTTGTTTGAAACAGCTTGGGTTAGTTTCTAGGTTCTCAATCGAAAACGACATAAGTGTACATGTGTAACACACTACAAGTTTGACAGACTACAGATCAGATGGGGGAATGAAGGAATGGTAGTTTGACACATGTTGCTATTAGAAAAAGAAATAATTGGATTGGAGATGATCTCATCAGTTTCAAATAAAGAGTCCACGTAGTTCATTCAATATTTGATAATTCAACAGTATACAACCTCAATTGCAATCTACAACGAAAACGTCGCAATTTATTTTTTTCTACCCCCAACCTTCAACAAACCATAAAGCTAATTCTAGCTCTCTAATACCCATTGTTAATAGTGGGGGTTTCCCAGTGTCGGCTATCTTGGTTCGATTGATTCTCGAAAATGTGAAATTGCATTATCATGCCGAAAATCCTAACCGCATTCTTTTTTTCCACATTGGTGAGGGAGGGATCACTCGATAATCGTTTTATTGTACCTCAACGGTTTACAATCATGCGACCCAAAGAGAATAGGGAAAGAGACGAATAGTGTGAAGCCAAAAATACCTTATTGAGCAGACCAATCGTGCAATGTAAATAAACATTACTCATGCCTGAGTTGGAGGAGATAAGTATTGTACTTCTATCAAAAAAGAAATTTGAATTTCCATCAGAATTTAGTTCAATCGTGATTGTAAGGTGCATTCTAGAGTATATGTATGAGTAAAAATAAGCTTTAGAATTATTTCATCTCTTTGTTTCGAAATGCACATCGTTTGATAAGCAAATCCATCGATCGACATACGGTTTGTTTTCAAAATATAATAGGAGTCATTTAAAGTGCTGCCTATAGAAGCGGTTGCCAAAATTCTAGTGTTGAAATCATCATAAAGGGCGTGTTGCCGTTTTGACTGATTTTCACTCTTCGTCTCTTTCCCTATTCTCTTTGATGCGATCGACTAGGGACTTTGTTCCGGCCAAGGCAGTGACTAACCATGGCATCGAGTGGAACCGCCAATCGAAACACTGCGCTCGATAGGTGGGTCCCTCTGACCAAAGGTTGCTCAAATAGCGGGTGACAGTGGCGTAGCTTGTTACAAGTACCAGTAGAAGCACCGAATGTGTTATAACTGTTGATAAGGTTCACAATAATAGAATATTTACTACCAAATAACGCCTAGCAAACATAGGCCTTGGTGCAAATCGGTCATATCGTTCGAACCATGGGGATAAATATAGCCGATTTAATCCTCATCGAATCCGTATACCAATTTGAACGGACTTCGACTGGACTCTGATATTTGAAAGTCTAGACCTTGATATTGCAAAACGACATTCAAACTGTCGGCTTTAATTTATGATCATGAGTTGTGGACTTTTTCTTTATGTTATGAAATTCGTTACTTTGACTGCTGTTATTTAGGGTCACAGCGTCCGTAATAGTTTATCTATTCAACGCTTAGTGGAAATTGAGGAGGCTTTTTATGGCAAAATCAAGTATAGTTTTCAATTGGTAATTAGCCATTTTGTCCTTCCCAATATATACGCGAACGGAGGTCTTAGTGGAAAGGGAAAATCTAGTCGCTTCCCTAGATAAAACGACTTTGCAATCCCGTAATTTCCTATAGACTGATACAAACACTGAAGAAGATTACAAGTAGTAATCGAAATACCGGTATCTGTTAAATAGTGAAGTGCAAGTGCATCTAACTATAAAAACATAGTGGAATTAAATGGAAGAAAATCTTTGAAACATTACATTTTGTCCTTGATTCCTTTGTTTGTGGTACTGTATGTTGGTTTTTACTGATAAAGGCTGTACACTGGTCATTTTTGTTTTATTTATTTTATTTTCCGTGGTCTGCCTCCTTATTACCTCCTTCATACCCATGGTGTTCATGAACAACAACTATTTTAACCAGCTATAACTTTTAGTTTCGACCGGATTTGTTTATAAGATCAAGCAATGCTGATAGTTGACACTAGGTTTGTTCCAGTACACGGAAGTCACTCCCTGTTGCTCCGGAGCAAAAAATTTTTGCTCCTTTTCACTCCGATTTGCTACCAGAAGATGAAAAAGAAAAGAAGATAATACAGGAACCATTTTCACCCTGTTTGCTCCGGAGTACTTCCAGTTTCTCCTGGTACTGGAACAAACCTACTATCACCTTCCATTTGAGCACTCACAGTTATGACCCGGTCAAAAAAAGGCGATTTAAACATTTTGACATTTAACTCAACTCGCCTGTGCTAATTGCCCCTAGGAACAAATGCAATTTGCAAATGCAATTTAAAGGCGATTTCAACACTTAGACAAATTTTCTGGCAGTCGAAAAGGACTTGGTTGTTTTTGCGTTTTTCAAACATGGCGGTTCAAGTTTGGCTTAAGCTTAAAATAGTTTTTTTTAAAACAATTGGCGTGTTCTCGCTTGTATTTTGTTTGTCTAGTGCACTTCATTTAGCCAACGAAAGTGGGAAATTGTGGAATCGTGTGTAAATATAGTGGAACAAGATCTCTGACCTACACTATTCATAAAAGTCAGATTGTGGTAAGTTTTGGTGTGCAATGCCAATTTCACCATTAATTCTTCCTGTAGTTTGGTGGTGATTACCTAGTGTAGTGATAAGTTTATGTGAGTAGATAATGAATCCGAAAATAAGTATTATTTGTAATTTTCATATTAGGCAATTAAGGGCGATTAAATGGCGCGTTCCCTGGGCGATTTAGGGATGATTTAAGGGCGGGTAGAGCGGCTAAAAAATGACGGCGGCAAATCGCTCAAATGTTGCATTTGAAATAGCTCCATAATTGCCAGCAATTTGCTGGAAAATTGAAGGGCATCCGAGTTGGCAAATAGCTCCCCGTTAGCCAGCAACTTGCCCTTTTTGACTGGGGTAGAGCTGAAGTTATTGATTGGATTCCATTGGAGCAGTGCTGTCAGTTTCACTTGAGAGTGAAACATAAAATTTTAATAATTTCGTTATCTTGGAATATTATTGAAAACTGAAAAAGCCAATCAATTTAAACTGTCTTCGACTATCTTTTCCATGCAATTGGATAATTATAAGAATTTCTGGGACAATTATACTAAGCATCGGAAGGTAAAAATTGAGCAGCCTCTAAGATCTGCAATAGTAACACATATATTGATCAAAACAAGTTTGTCGTGTTTCTTCACTTCAAAAGTTGCTGAAGCCCATATTTTTAGCAAAATAAATTGTAAAGAAAACTAAAAAAATAAGTATATAATTGCAATTGAAAAAAAAATATTAAAAAAAAATCTTTATGAAGATGGAGATACATTAGGGAATTTTCTTGAGCAGTTGTTACTTCTGCACCTTCGATAAATATTCCACTTTGCGAACACTTACGCAGATCAGACAATATATAAAATAAACAACGACTCTCTTGCGCCAAAGTGTTTCCACATTTAGCTGGTAAACCTCACACATCACGAAGCAAACAATCGCCGCAGCAAGCACAAAAGTAACGGTGCTTCATTGTTTAGACTGTACTATAGCACGATTGCAGTTTGTCGATAATCCGGCAGCACTGTCGAATTGCTTGTAAGTGGTTTTGTATTCTTCCGATAGTTTTCAAAATTTTGCTGTGACATATAGTATATTTAACAGGAACTCGAAGTTAATCGCTTAGTAGGTCGTTTCTTCTGTCGTGTTATTTGTTAGTAGGCAAAAATATCGCGAGAATAGTTGACGAAGTGATTTTATTGTCACATACTAATTATTTTGCGCGAATCAAACCACCGAAAAATACACCCACTTAGCATCCACAGCGCCATCTGAACTTGACTAGTTGATGCAACGATATTACTGATTGTGGATGGAGGAGAATTCTTCGCACAAATGCCATCAATTAACGAATTTAGAGCAACACGCTGGTGAGATCGTTTTATGTTGTTCAATTATATGTTTTACTTTATTGTAAATACGTACCAGAATCAAAAATATTATTTTTCATTCTGGAAGTGCGATTATATTACACATATCCAATTGATACGTGGATGTTAAAGACGCTGAATCCCTCTGGATAAAGACTCGCCAACTCTATCTTATTCTTATTATTATTAATAAGTGTCATTCCAATCGAGCACGAGACCTGTCAAAAGCCCTCAATCCGAAGAAAATCGCTTCGAATCCTTCTGGAACGAGGGCCATTGATTGGAATGACACTGACAGATAAATGGTAAACAAACAATTGACGTGTCGAGTCTTTATCCAGAGGGATTCAGTGTCGTTAGTGGATGTATACGCGCGGGGCTTATTGTACGTCAAAGAATGTACGTGTAAGAACAGGCATTCTTGAAATGGGTCGTTGGATGTACAGTAGAGCTATTGCCTTTCATTTCCAGGGCTAAACCTTTGTACATCTATGGATAATACACAACTTATCAATTTCAACACTACAAGAGAAGGGGATTATTAGGATTCGTCTCCGTGGATTAGTTTGTGCCGCTCCGTGCTAGTAACCAGAGCCAATTGGAACAAAAATCCCCACCCAGAGAATATTTTGGTTGGAAAACAAATTAACCCTTATCAGTGCTATCAAACCACTACAAAGACTTAAATTTAAAAATCTGATTTTTATTTTCGATGGATGGAAAGAAGCAGTACAATGTAACGTACAATTGTTGAAAATAACAGAAATAATAGATTTTGTGAAAGTAGTTATTATCTGCACCATGATTGGTCCGTACAATTCGATCAACGCGAGCCAGACCAGTTTTCGTTCGAAGCTCGACATCTTTGACGATGGAAATAAACTGTTTTGGTTCGACGTCCGATCCCTTTAGCTTCGCATGTAAACTGAACCGAGTATTAAACCGGGGGCAGGGTTGTCACATTCACAGATTTTTCTGTAATGTCACAGATTTATCAAGGAGTTACATACCTTTCTATTTTTCAAAAATCGATTGTTTTTTTATTACTTTATCTGAAAGTAGAACTTCTTGAGAATGTTTTCTCAAATTTTTATAGAGATCCGAGATGTAGATCAAAAGTTACAACGCTTCGTCTACCAAGAGCAGTGGTAATTTGAAATTTTAGACTCGATTATCTCGATATTTCATTTTTCTAAAAATATTTTTTTCCGTGAGCACGATTGCCGAAGAAACACTCAGCCGATTTTCTTCAATTTTTTTCAATTGATCGTAATTAATTTTTACCTTAACGATTCCATTTTTTGGCATAAAATTTATTTTGTAGATAAGAATTTTTTAATTCAATTTTTAGAGCTCAACTGCAGGAAAAAAATATTATTCAGCTAATCGTTAAGATATGGGGAATACTCATATACTAATGGAATTTTTTGAGTTTTGGGATTTTACTTGATCTATTGGTCTTCAATCGTGATCTCCGTAACCGTAAACCTCTTAAATAAAAGTGGGTTTGGGGGAAAGAAGCCCCATCTCCGCCAATCACCAATATCTTTTTATAAACTTTATATTATGCTTATTTATTTCATTGAAAAATGTACTACCAAAATACTATAAGTTTGATGTAATGAAATCATTGCTTTATGCCTTTACGTAAGTTCATATTTTGTCGACATTTTTCTCTCACAAAGATATGTAACCCCTTAAACAATTTTTCGTCATAGATTCTTTTTCACAGATGACATTTTTGCCTTTTTAATGAAATTTTCACAGATTTCTACAGATTTTTGAAAATAATCCGATATGTCACGGATTTTTGAGAAATTGTTCACAGATTTTTAGTGTTTTTTTCTTAAACTCTGCCTCACAGATGGCAAACAGATTTTTTTAAACATATTTATATCTGGCATTCCTGACCGAGTTTGATATCAGTCGTGTGTTACACTCGTGCTGCACCACAGATACGATCTATATGTCTGGACGAGGTAAGGAGGAAAAGTGAAGCGGAAACCAAAATCCCGTTCGATTCGTTTCTAGTTTCCTGTCCGTCAAGTCCACCGTCTGCTGAGAAAGGGCCACTACATCGAGCGTGTCGGTGCCGGAACACCCGTCTACCTGGTATCAGTGATGAGATATCTTGCCGCCGAAGTATTGGAGCTGGCAGTAACAAATTGCTCTCCGCCGTGAACATTACCCAGGATAGAGTGTTGTAAAACATCGCCTTCAGGACGACTATTTTTTTATATAAAAATTCATTGGATTTCCCCCCCTTTTAACTAATCTATGTTTTAAGCATTTCTTTTGTATGTACTATTTCACAAAACTGTCCGTTAAAATAACAAAAAGTAACAGAATACATGCATTTTCAATGAATTCTGAACACTTCAAAATGATGCATATTACCACTACATATGCAGCTGAGGGAATTGCACACCTTCTGTAATATCAATATACTTATCGAGAAGCCTGCTCTTATTCAAACATGGCGCTGCATTTCAAAACAATCGTTATGGGACACTTTTAGAATGCCTCTGTCAGGTCGGTTCGTCGGTGTTACTATTTGGATTAAATAAGGATTCTTTTATTTCCGATGGGTGGAAAGTAGCATGCATACGGAATAGGAAAAAAACGACTTTAAAACGTCCGACCGTAGCTCGTACGTGATTGATTCCCGCTAATTTCATGCATCAAACCGCAATTTTGTTATTTTAGTTAGTTTCTACTCGTCAAACTTCGGCAGAAGACCGGCTCAATTGACTTACTGTAATAATTTTTTGATACAGCTCCGTGCCAGCAACGAGGGCCAATTGGAACAAAAGTCTACCATCCGGAGAACATTTTCATTGGAAACCCAATTAGTCCTTACCAGCGCTCTAAAACCATCAATCAAGAATTAGATTTAAACACTTTTTTCTTCACCAATTATTATTTTATATACGACGGGTCAAAATTAACATACACACATGGAAAAAAACGATTTTGAATCATCAGACTGAAGCTCATTGCTGATTGGCTCCTGCTAATTTCATACACCGATCCGTAAATCTTGACCAGTTTTCATTTGCCTTTGACGATGGAAGCAAACTGATTTCATTTGATGGCCAGCCCGTTTGGTCAGATTACAGACAGCGCATTTACAACCACAAATACAAAGTCAAACCAAAGGTTTGTTTTTCTCACGAAATACGTAAACTCACCAGGTTTTCACGATACATTTTTTTTTTTGGTTTCACAAGATATAATTCGGCACAATTTCTTTTTAACGGGAATAGAAAAATCAATTCGGATTGACGACAAGCTGAACAAATTGCTCTACATCGTGACCATTACCAAGGGTGGTGCGTTGCCTAATATCCGTACCTTTCTGCTGCCAAAGCAGGCTGAAAAGAATTAAATTTTTCTTTATTGACGAAATGATATCGAGAAAAAAAAGTGGTGGGTAATTTCCAGGACATAACTGTGTTGACGTAGGACTATCCGTTGGTGTATCATATTATTATATTATTCTGCTTGTAGCTTTTTGCCATGGCTAAATTTACACGTGGATTAATAAATAATTTTACGCAGAATCATCGGACAGTGAAAAAGAATAATTTTGCTTTAGTAGATTGAAACAGCCGTTTCCAACAATTAAACTTATAAGGGGATAAAGTAATTCGTGATAGTTTGGGACCAGGGGTAAGGACTCTATCGGCGCTTTTAAGGTACGGTGGGCGCTTTTGTGAAATATTCCCGAAACGGTTTGAAGATACAATCAAGCCGATGAAATTTTCGCCCTATTATAAAATTAACTGTTAACCATAAAACGACTTTTCACTGGTGAAGTTTCCTGGCGAATGAATAGGAATCATCCGTCAAGTAAAATAATCCGTCTCCATCATAAATTCAAACGCTTTAGTCGTAGTCTAGTACATAATAATACTTTACGATCCAAATTCAGACTTTGCCTCTCTATATTGATTCCAAATCAGTCTTTCGATTTTCGACGGGGATTAAATCTGCCGTATCGCCATGGACCGAACGATTTGAGTGATTGGTGCCGAGCCTTCGTTTGCCTGTTGGTAATTGCAAAAGGCTACGTCACTGTCACCCGCTATTGGAGCAACCTTTTGCCAAATTGACCCACCTAGCAAGCGCAGCGTTTCGATTGGCTGCCGGTTCAACTCGCACGGCTAGTCACTGCCTGCAATGGATCCGTAAAAATATCCGTAATCGGCCGCATGGTATTAATGGTATCTTTGAACACCTTTGAAGTGCAATAAACCATTCCGACTTTGTGGTGCCGCTTAGCGAGTGCTTCACCACTAACCTAGAAAGAAATTATTTGCAGTTTTCATTGTGGAGGATCAGTCGAACCGAGATAGTGGGTGCTGAAACCCTACTGCGCTAACAATAGGAATCGCAAAAGCGGAGCTCGAATTAACTTTATGGTTGCTACTTTTAGAGGCACGAAAGAAATTACACCGTTTGCAAAGCGATTTTTTTAAAAGTCACGATAATAGAAATTAAGTGAGTAAGTAAGCCGCCAGATTCTCGCGACATTAAATCCGTAGATTTGCTCTGCACTCAACAAAGAAACAAAAGTATTCCAAATTAGGTTTTACACCAACCGACATAACCCCACAAAATGATGAACTTCGTTTGACAATTCTTGGTGGTTTGTTTACATAGGAGTTACGTGAGTTCGAATGTGGTAGATGAGCTTCACTCTAGGGGCAGATCACTCGAAGAATGTATAACAAATTTGCATCAAATTAGAAAAAAATGCATTTAATTTCCATTTTTGCATCAGCTTTGCACTCCCTCGCAGAAAAGTTTGTTAAACAAACGTCCTACGCTGATCCACTTTGTTCGACGTTTTTTTAAATGTAGGGCTAGTTTTTCTGTAGGGTTTTGACGTCTTACACGCAACGCAAACAACATTGCACGCAACGCAAAATACATTATGAATTTCTATTTTGATGGAAATAAATGCATTTAATTTCGCTGATTTTTCAAAATGCATCACAAGTGATCTGCCCATAGGCTTCACTTCATTCAGCAAGAGTTCATTCGTGTCGTCATCTTGCAGAACTCAATTAGGTTCTTCACGGACACAGTTAACCTCACTTTTCTTGACAGTTCACTTGTACTGTTTACATGGACTTAGAAAATTTTTGTGGACGACTAGATTCGCTCGAAGCGATTCGCAAAGATTTTTTCTAAGTCCATGTGTGCCCAAACTCAATTCCAAGTTAAAGTTATATTCATTAATGAATTGATATTTAGTACTCTACAAATGCTTCTTACTAGTAGGCAGCATTTTCAATACACAACAGCAGTAAAAAGCATTTTTAAAATAGCAATCCAACCGACTTAGTTAAGACGCACTGTTTAGGCCTATTTGTAACCTAAAAATTAGCAATGCTGAAAAATTTCACAATGGATGAAAAGTATGTTTTTAGTTCTTGGAGCATGTGATACAAATGATTTCTGTACAATTCAATCCACATTGTCCTTGTAAAACTTCAAATTTTATATGACAATATCTATAGAATTGTTCAGTCTAGTCGAGGGTTCTAACGTCGCTCATGTTGTTCGTTCAGGAACCATTCTTGTTAGTTCTAGAGTAAGAATAAAAGTTTTCAAAATATTTTTTATGTCAGTAATTGTGAGATATCGTGATATTAGTTTCGTTCCTTTGCACAACAAATTCGTATCGCACCTTCGAGCGTTATATGGAACAACAAATTTGAAATCCCATCGCTTGGTTTCAACCAATTTAACGTGAGATATCTCTCTGGTTATTCTTGTTTAACCATCGTTATCTGCCCTTTTCGTTTCGTTTCACTTAATCGTACGCTGCCTGGAAATTCACAATCGGATGGTGAGTCCGCTTGTCGTATTTTCGAAATTTGTCCAAGATATATCGCAGAGTAAACGTCCGTCGTAAATCGTCTGCTTTGGTATTCACCGTCACCCGATTCAGCCAACGGGCGCAATCTTTTAAACAGAACAGGTTATTCATAGGCGATATTGAGGATTGTTATGCTATATTGAGGATTGTTATGCGATATTAATGATCATGCAGTGGATTGCTTCGTACTTCTTGTCACTCCCGACTTTTAAATGTTCGAACGGGATTTTGTTATTGCCATCTGGCCACTTATTCTTAATACTTATTGGTGATTGTGCTATCCCTAAATTTTGTTATATTGTTCGTTTATATGACGCTATTCAATGCGGAGCCATTGCCTTTTTAATATTTACAACAAATAAAGATAAAAAAATTCAATAGGCTAGTATTAATTCCCTCGCGCGCAATTAACTATTGCGCGCGGAGCTTTTTTACGTTGTGGGGGGCATTTGTAGCAATGCCTGACGGTCATTCAGTCTACTTCTTTGGTGGTCACTTCGTCCATGCTAACAACGCAGCAGTTGCCTTGAATTTAACGGTCGGTTGGCTTTGTATGCTTCTTCGATTTGCTGACTACGGTCGTGAAACCTTCCGAAATGTACCACATCAAATTGCACCACGGAAAAACGCTGTAAAAATTTACCTAGTTTGTCTGATTCTTTTCAAACTTTCAGACAATGCAATATAACCCATTAGTAAGTTTTTGGCATATTTATTTTATTCAACTACAACACCACAACCTTACGCTCGCACATTACGCTTAACTCCCCTCATTAGTTTCTGTACAACATCTAGCTGCAGCTTCTCCTGTACGGAAACTCATTTTTTCTTCATGTATTCCTCAGTTTTGACCTCCTTGGGATGCTTCCGCAGTGCCTGCTGTATTTTTCGATAGGCCTTAGTTCTGGTTCATTTCCTTGGGTACGAAAGTAGCCCCGTTGGCTTCGTACCATTCCAGGACAACATTTGAATAGTGGCTCGAAGCTAGATCCGGCCAGAAGATCGTAGGACCCTCGGGTTGTTTCAACAGAGGAAACAGACACTTCTGAAGACACTCCTTGAGATAGGTCTCCCCGTTTACAGTCTCGGTAGTCAGGAAAGGCGTACTCCGTTTGTCACAAAAGCAAATCGCTTGACAAATCATGTATTTATTGGCAAACTTTGAAAGTTTCTGCTTCCTTACTTCCTCCGGAACATCAAATTTGTGCTGGGTGGTGAAGAATAGTTGCCCCGGAAGCTACAGAATGTCCGCTTTGATGCAAGTCTTATCATCCATGATGAGATAACGAGGCTTCGTCAGCATCTGGGTGTACAGTTCTCGCGTCCATGACTTTCCCACCATATTTTTCCGTTCGCCACGATTTGGACCCTTTTGCACTTTGTACTTTGTCTCTCGCGGTCTTTGGCTCTCCGATCCAAAGACTTGGACAGATTCAACTTTTTGGACACACCCCTGACCGAAGAATTGGATTACGCTTAAACTCTTTCACTACACGCTTGTGCTCCTGACCACTAATAGAACATCCATTCTACCTGCATTTCTCCTTCCATTCGATGCTCACAGTTTAGTAGTACCTTTTAATCATACGACTCACGGTTGATTGCACAATTCCCAATTGTTTTCCGAAGTCCCGATGAGTGTCGCAAAATGAATTCGCGACGTTGCTTTTCGTTCCAATTTTCGAAAAATTGACAGCTAAAGACGCTTAATTACTGAATACAGCCTCGCCATCTTATCCCAACTAAATAAAATGGTTTTCTGCAAACTAGCACCACTGTCGCAGCGCTAACTTTTGTTGACTCGTATACTACAGTTATCGAAGAGTTGCAACGTCGATAATTTTTTCATCATGAAGTGCTGTGTGAAGTTTTGTACCTATAAAACTACCGCCGGTTTTAAAAATATTGGTTTTTTTCGCTTCCCGGTAAACTACAACCTTCATGCGAAATGGGTTCGGTTCTGTGGTTTACCAGAAAATTACAACATAACGGATAGCTGCAATGGTTAAAGCAGCTTTTAGTAGGCACCGTATTGATAAAAGTTATATGTTTTATCTTGCCTTAGAGATTCGATTCAGAAATTTATTCCAAATATTTTAACTCACTGTCACAATAGTTTCCAAAATTCATTAATCAGATTGCAACATTTGACAAGTCTTCTGCTCGATTAGAATGACACTGACAGGTTTCGTGCTCGATTGGAATGACACTGACAGATAAATGGTAAACAAACGATTGACGTGACGAGTCTTTATCCAGAGGGATTCAGCGTCGTTCTGACAGCGATAAAAATACAGTGTAATAAATACTTTCCAAACTACTTCTTCCCACATTTTCAAGAGAAAACATCCCGATGTGTTGTTTTGTGCAGCGTTTTTTTCATGATGCAATTTGATGAATCTTTATCTACCATTTGCATCTTGTTGGGCGGTGCTATTTGTTGCCATAAAAGTACTGGATGTAATCGTTGATGATTCAATATAAGATTCTGGTTTAGCTGTCGTTGCTGGTTGGATCACTGCTTACAATTTAGCTTTCGAAGCTGAAGTCGAGATTTTTTTTTTTTTGGTTATGGCAAAACTCAATGTACGCCCGCCGCGCTGGAGGGAATATTGCAGTTGTTTGCCTCGTCCTTAGTTCGTTTGAAGCAGCGTGTTCATTCAGTTATTTTCGATTCAAATTCAACTTCATAGATTACACAATTCACTTTTTCTCGAAAATGTAACAGATGCCATCTTCTGCTTTTAATTCCACAGAGCTTATATATAACATATGAATGTTTTGGTAGGTGAATGCATTAATATTGCCTCCGTGCTGAAGGCTTTAGACTCTGCTTTAAACTTCAGTCAAGATGCAGATTAAAGAATGAATAAGGCGTTGGAACTGAATCCTGGTTGCGGTTAATGCAGCAGAAATGGGCAACAAAAGATTTTATACCACTGTTTTCCATAGTTGTTCGTCGAATTGAAACGTAACAGTTTGTTGGTTTTATGTGCCAGTTGGTTTCATTTTCCAGGGTCACGAAGAAAGGAATAGAGTGATCTATCCGCATTCTCACAACCCGGACAGCGTAGGAAATGGGGAACAAATTCCTGAACACGTCTTTATCGGAGACAACTTCATCGTCTTGCGACATGAATCTACGGATAACGCCGTCAGGTGTACCAGGAGACAAATCATGTAGTCTTCCGTCGATTGCACCGCCCTCCTTGTAGACGGGGACCTTAATCTTAACTTAATCCTGTTCATAAAGATGTGTCATGCTGTTACTGTAGATAAATTGATCTAGTGAAGCACGAGCTATACACACCAGAGCCAAATTTCGAACATGTTGAAGCTGATTAACGTTATATCTGGCAATACATATTCCCTTTTAACGTGACGTTGGTTGCTGGAAGATTTAGCTAACTCTAATTTCTTTAGTAATAAAAGTTTTTCCTTATCGTGTTGTTGATCGCTTTCACGCGTCATTCATGGCAAAGCTTTCCTCATTTTTGTTGCACCCTCATTCGTACGATGTGGACGACCATATCGCTCCTTTTTTACGTATAACCGCTGTAAGCATTCGCCTTCTAGTTTGGTCAGCTACAAATCCCACACACTACCAGAACATGGTCAGAATCGACGTTCGTTTCTCAGAACAATGACATCAATGACATCGGAGAAATACCCAGCTGATTTTGGATCGCGTTTTGCCATTCGGGTTTCCAATTATGCTTCTCAATAGCATTTCGTCTTAAAAAGTGCTACAGATATTCATATTTACATCGGGCCGCGCCGAGGTTGTTCAACCAATATTTCCAACTATCAAAGACAACTGTCACGACACTCAGTGTCCTTTTTGCTTTTGTCTGAACCAGCGCGAATCGATCGACAAATCAGCTGTCAGGCTGCGTGCACGAATCAAATATACGAATTAAAACAGTTATCTGGATCCAAGATATCGATTCATCAACAGAGGGGAGAAAACGTTGCTTGAATTCTATAAAATAAACAAATTTATCATTGCATGCAGATGAGACAATAAATTTAATTCTATTCAATACGACTTTATTGGATTTATTGATTTGAACTACATATAATTTCCCCGACTCATTATCGCCGAAATGCGGTATAACTTTTGGAAGGCGTTTTATAAAGCAGGGTTTATAATCTCGAGTTGAATTTTCGATCGCTGGTATTTATTATCGCACAACGTGGTTTTGCGGATTCTCCATTTTGTTAAGATGATTTTCCAAGAGAAAAAATAACAGTCGATCATTGGCAACCTTCTTCAAAAGTACACTAAGATAAATCCGTAGATTTCCGTAGAATAAATTGCATTTCCGTAGATTTTATCTACGGATCCGTAGATCCGTAGAAAACCTCCAAATCCGTAGATCTACGGAGATTTCCGTAGATCTGACATCGCTACTTCCAACTGCGGATTGTTATCGATATGATCTACCGTGAGAGATCGAATATTGTTTCAAGCTGGTGGACTACAAATTAAACAAAAATATAACAGATTTAGTATGATGATATGCAACACTGAAATTATTTTCCCTGTTTTGATTCGAATCTTGGGATAGGGTTATGTAACCACAAAGCAAATGTAGGCCAATCCGTTTATAAGTTTCGCATCGTGACAATCCTATAGAAAGTGGAAACTAGGTGTCATTAACAGGATTTTACCTCAATTTGAAATCACTAAGCGAATGTCCAAGTAAAATTGACATACGCCTCACAAATAGGGAATCCATAACATTTGAAAATGAAATACTAATTTGCGTTTTTTTTTCGTTCATCCGGAGAACTAGACAGAACAATTTACAAAAGTACATCTTGAATAGGGTGACCATACCAGGAAAGTAAAAATCCAGCATAGTCGGAAGGAGAGTTCCTTCCTCCTTACCTCTTATTCGAACCTGCTTGGCGAAATTCTTTCCAAGGGTCTGTCAGAATATCTTTCGTGAGAATTCCAACACCGAGTGTATCCTCGGACTAGCACACTAAAGGTTCTTGCTACACCACAATTCCAGATTTCCTGCTATTGTTGGAGAAATTTGCAATCTTTAATTGAATGGATGAGATGAAATATTTTTAAATCATCTGCGAAGGGCCGGAGACAAGTCTTCAGCACTAACTACACGTCATTAAAGTAAAGTGGAAACATCACCGGCCCCAAGTAGCTTCCCTGGGCTATTCCAGACGTAAAAGTAAATGTGGGGGCCTGACAATCTCCAATGGCAACAATGACCTCTCGATCTGTGGGTTAGGTTGGAAACAACTGAGTGGGTACACAAAATACACATTTTGAGAATAGAAAGCTATTCTCCCATCAGCCATTGAAAAGCATTCAAAAAAGCAACATTAAAAGTGCGTCACAATTGGAGAATGCAGCAAACAGTATACTTGCAATTAATCTGACAACTGCATTGACTACATATATCATGTTTACTCATTGTCCGCAGAAAACTTACCCCCAAAACACCCCTTTTGAACGATTTTCAACGATTGGAAAGCATATTTTCGTTTCCCTGTACGCTTCCTAGAACTCCAGTATAAAAGAGCTTTTCAATTGCTTCTCCCATATACCAACAAATTTCACTTGACCCATCAGGCGTTCCCTCGCCAAGGTAGGCTCCCATTCGTTTGATGCATATTTCATGTTTTGCGAAAAAAAAAATCAAATTCATTCGACCAAATCCAATCTAGGCGTTCTAACGGTGCCACACATTTAAGAGCGAGAGAGATTGCATTGCCACAGCTTTCCTTCGAGCGTTCATTCTGCAATATCACACCCATGAACTGGTACGAAAAGGCAGCAAAACTTTGATGTGTGAACGTCATTTCAATTCCAGAGCATAATTTCACTTCTCTAAGCCGGAATATTTGTGTTTAGAACGGTTAGAATAGCGTAAGAACCTGAGCACATGGCACGAAAATATGGACAGGATTGCATGAAACGGGCGTTCCGTCCAAATTATTTCGATTTCATTTGTGTATTAGTAAGGCTAGGAGCCACCTGTTCCTGAATAGGTTACACCACATTACTGTAAGTTTATGATATCTAACTCTTATTGCAATGATTTTTTAAATTTCAACTATAGAGGTTTTAACCTTAGGGTCATTGGCCTCTTTTTTATAATTGGATTAGAAAAATATCTTTGGAAAAATCTCTAACCCCCCTCTAATCGATTTACCAACTACGCTGTGCCTGTCCCTTATTGCAATAACTTATCGCAGTAACTGCCTTCATAGTTTTCGTCAAAATAATATATTAGTTCATTTTGAAGTTAATTTTGCTTGGGGCGAATCTGAGCCAGGTTCTAATCTGTCAAAATGGATGAACCGACAGTGGCTGGGATTGGAATGTAACTCAGTTTTCAAGGTCAAGCAAATTCGGTTTTCCTAAAAATCTTGAAAACTAAAACTAAAACAATCTGCTAAAAATGACCTGTCCTAATACTTCTAGGTAGGTATTTGACTATTATGAGCGGCTGTTGAAGTACATACGACACATTATACCGCCTGTACAACAGGCTCACGGAAGCACATTTCGGGACCAGTTCGAGAGTACAAAAACGGAAAATGAATGACGGCTTCATCGTCGTCATGCTACTCTGCTCCGAAACCAATATAATTCCCCTCAACTAGCGTCGGCAAGAACTACACCGGATTGTATTTATGTACCTACTTGATTCCTACACATCCATCGTAACCATCCAATGATGTTTTTCGGTCAGAGTGCCTATATAAATCGAGATTCGTTGCTCGAAGGGTGATGAATGCTCCCCGACCGGCTCTGATGCATCGGTAGATTGGGGACGCATATGAAGAATATTTACCAAATTTCCGACTCAAATTGGACCAATTACCACCCGGTCGACTTACTTGGGGTATCCGCATTTGCTCCGCTCCGCTCGGACGAATTGAACGAATGGCTAGGAACGGTGATTTCAGATTTATCCAGCTGGAAAGTGCAGTTCACATATGCGGTTACGATCCTGCGGCTGCTAACAACTGGTGTTTTGGATTAGTCTTGTTTTGACGATAGGGATGTAGGGAGGCCTAGAAGTTCATCAGATTTCAAACAAAATGGGCACATTTTTGTTTTTCTTCCATGAGTTGTGTCTTACCATGTCTTCTCATTAATTTGCTAATGAGAAGGAAATAGTAAAGGAACTGAAAACGACAAAATAATGCAAAGAATTATGCATTGGAATGCAATCGTGTGACTACTATTAAAAGTGTGCTAAATATTATTTACGTGATCTGTGCACATCCGACTACAGATCTAATAATCCTCGGATAGTTCAGAAATGAAAAATATGCAAACTCTGCGGTTTACCAATTTGAAGTTCGACTAAACGGTTTTTTGTTACAAACCGGCCACATTTTTCTGCGTGTACCAAGAATGTGGACCAAAGACATTTACTAGAAAGACGTTCGATACCTCGACAGATATATACCAAAAACAAAACAAACATGCTTCGAAGCGTTCGAGGCAAAAACAATGGGAACACCAGCGACAATCCTAATCTAGAGTTCTGTATCTACTGTGCTCTTAAGGGGATCCTCCTATATAATTATGGCAAAAAGTGCCTAATGTTTAACAATTTTTTTGGAAGCAGTAAAATGACTTAGGGCACGTTCAGGAGCGTTTTATTTTATATAGGAGTTTCAAAGTAGAACTGGAACTGAAACATTCACATCCCCAGCAGAACATTTTGTTTTAAAATTTCGACCATTTTTGTTTCAAAATTTAAAACTGTTATGCGATGCCGTTCTATTTGTTTACTATGCTATATTTCACCCTAAGGAGGAAAATTTGGTAAAAACCAAAATTTCTCGCTAGGGTGAAATTTGTTCTATTTGTTGCTGATTTTTAAACACGTTTAAAACTGTGTTTTAAATACATGCAAAGTTTTCAGCACAGACGCTTAGACCCGATAGACTAAGGTAAAAAAAATGAATAAAGTAATGCTGAATTCATGGCGAGACATGAATTTTAAACTGAATAGAACACCTGCTAAAACTGCTGCTGGGGACAGCAAGTTCTAGTTTCAAAATTTTCAGTTTTTTATTATAGAACTTTCAAAATTATGAATCTTGAACTGAAACACTCCTGAACATGCCCTTAGACATGTGCGCTATTGTGCAAAATGTTTATTAAGGTTTCATCTATAAAATAAAAATTTTCGAGTGTAAGGTGTCAAAAATGGCGTCCAAAACAGTAGCTTCCTCGGAACAAGATTTTTCGAATCTGCGGGCATTCTCGTTTTTGAACCACTCAAGCAATCAACTTCGGGTTTTGCCCGCCTAAAAGAAGACATGCTCGGGCGCTGTAACCTACAAAATCGCAATATTTTGATCATTAACGATTTATTACAGCCGACCAAAGTGGAAAAATCATGCGAAAAAACGATACATTATTTTCAAATTTTCTATATCTAATTTTTTCATGTTTTTTAGGTGGGGGCTCCTCTACGGAATGTAATCTATAAGATTGTTTTGGTTTGCTGCTTGTAGACGACGAATTGCGACCTGTATCGTGCCCGCAGATGAGGTCGGTTTTCAAAACAACTTTTTGCTGGAGCCGCCATTTTTGACGCTTTACTTTCGAAAAATTTTATTTTGTAGATGAAAGCTTTCTAAATATTTTGCAGAATAGTGCACCTGTCTAAGTCATTTTACTTCTTCAAAAAAGAGGACCCCCTTAAACGGCATCTAAGGGTTTTTCTGGTTTCACTGTGTAGCTATTCATCCCATCCAAGACGGATACAGGTGTGCACATTTTTTTTCTGTGTGTGAGTGCGGTTGTCATTTTTCTTTGATGAAGCCAAAAAATAAGAGGATATGAAGAAGAAAGCACAAACAAATGATGTAGTGGGCCTTTCTATAGCGGACCCTACACGAGACAAGAATATTGTCAATAAAAATATTGACAAGACTACTTCAATACGTCAATCCCATTTGAATTCTACATATTCAATATTTTCAAAATGTCCTTACACGATCAATATATTGATCAATAATTGGTTTATTGTCAATATTTCCGCTCGTGTAGGGTCCGCTTATTGCCATAAGTTTGGTTTCGGTTCGGTCATAAGCGGCCCTTACACGTTCAATATTTTTGTCAATACCAGTATTGACGGTATTGTTACAATATTTCAGTCCCGTTTGAAATCCACATCGTCAATACAACTTTTTTCCATTACACGTACAATACTTTTATCAATACTCTCTAGTATTGACAAAAATATTGAACGTGCAAGGGCCGCTATAGTTAATTTGATCGGATTTTTTCGAGGTAAAAACTGTCCATAAGTGTTCTAATCGGTAGGTCCGAGGTGAAGCTCGGCCTTTTCTCACTTTTCATCGTGCGCCAAGGAATCAGGATACTCGTTCGGATGTTTATGTTTGCTTCAAGGGCCTCGGCCGCCATGCTTAATTTTGCAAGTATAATACTCAAAAGTGTCAAATGTTCTCACCTTTCACTCCATCTTGCATCCCACCAAACTGAGTGCACGCTGCTCTGAAAATCTAGCAAAATCGTCTTAGAGCAGCTGCGGCTGCTCGTTAAGTGAGTCATTTGCGCGACTTCCGGAGGGTTAACCAGCCCGGGGACAACTTGACAGCTCCCATATATTGAACTCATAAGCAAATTTTGTGGTGATTTGGTGATGTCATGGCGGCTCGAATGGAGCAAAATTTGGAAAAGGCGCATCCCGTTTACTATTTTACTCTAAAAAATAAACAATTTAAGCATTTCCATCATCAAATTTATTTCGCTATTCACATTAGAAACTGTCCTCATTCCCCATACCTAAACAGAAACATAGATTCCATTTGGAATTTTAAAAAAACCAAAAGAAAATAAATCGATTTTCGGAAATACAAGAAGATGACTTTCAAAATCAAGCCACTAAACTTATATTGGAATTTCCGAAAATATTCCGAAACTAATCACCATCTCCTAAGGCATGAAATCCTCCGGTAGAGCCGAGTAAAATGCCAGAATAATTCTGAAGGGATCGGTACCAAAACCATCGCAACATCTTCCGGACAGAATTTTTGCCAAAGTGAACAAAACTCTGGGAGGAGTCAAACAAAATTGTACATTCCTGGCAGCATTCTTGCTGAAACCGAGAACTACCGGTTTGCTGCCAGAATTCTGATAAAAGCACACAAATTTTATTCAAAACCAATTTTGCTAAATGTGTAGAAAATCCTGCATATATTGTTTATTTTCCCAATCAAAATACTAAAATTCTTGACGTTCCTAATGAACTTGAAACAAGATGTCGCAGGTTCACGAATTATTAAGCTTGGTTATTAACTTTCATTGGCCAAAATGTTTTTCATTTTTATTTCATTTATAGCACCAATGATTTACCGATTACAAACTTCACACAACAAGAAAACCAAAACATTTTTAGGAAGGAAGAGAGCTGGTTGCTAAAAACACCGACTTCCAGCTAAATTTATAATAAGATTTATGTAACTTTGCTGACGGTTTCCAATTAGGGATAAATTTATTCTCTAATAATAGTTTTCTTTATCCACATTTTGGAATACACTTTTTCTAAATGTCGTTCTGGCCGCATTGACGGCGTTCATAACACACGTAACGAAACACGCTTTTCTCTTGAAACTTTTTCGTGTCGTTGTTCGTGGTACTCGTACAGAGAAGGCATACTAGCGCCTCCATCAAATCGGTGGTACACATATGAAACGGAGCCAATCGAGCATGACGTCACATAACATGTTTTCTTTAGATGTATATGGAAAAAATATTATGATTATGGTAATAACTATTTTACTTTTATCTTGTGTTTTCGAGTGTAGAGAAACGAAAATAACCCATTTTTTCTGTAGCAAGAAGAGATATTCGCACAAGTATAAAATCATATAATCAGACCTTCGAACTGGTTTTTCTACTCGTGAATGTAAACTTCTTACTCACTACGACAATGAAATTATTAAGCTAGAGCTTGAACATTTACATGGGATGCCAGTGTTTTCTTCCTGAAATAAGAGCTGCCAGTTTTCCGGCTTTTGTGTCCGCCTAACTCTTAATATAGTAACTCTAGTTGTCCCTGGATTGGGGTTAACAAAGGATTCAGATATCGAGACTTTATACTGAAGATTCAGCGTCATTATTTTCTTTGATAATAAGAAAAAGAATATTGAAAAAAGAAATGAACATCCCCCATCACTGCATGACATTTTCGTTACACAACAACTGACCAGCCCAAGATCAAAAACATCCGGTTATTAAGCCTGCATCATGCCAGCTTGTCACACTCACTTACGGAACCGGCTGCTTGATACTCTGTCACGGTTGAATATTTTCAATCCTCATGGGTGCAGTGGGAATAAGTACATTGCGTTCCGATGAAAAAAAAAACAGATAGCAATACATTGCACTGCTACACAAGAGCACAACAAAGCCTTTCCACAAGCCATTCTCGGCAGGAATATTTAAACTAAGCTCATGGCGTAGGAATTTTTTTTTTCATTCATATACTTGCCTTTGGTTCATGACAATATCTTTATTAAAAAGATGATCAATGGTCCACATATTTGAACGGGAAATTTTGCTCATTTATTGAGAATAAATAAATAAATATTGCCTAACGATCTTATGACACACATCTTCATATATAATCAATTCTAGCGAATTACTCGTTTAATTTAGCACAAAGCCATAGATTAGGGGTAATCCATAACATAATTTTACAATAGCATTCACACTACAACCAATCATAAAACAATAAACATTATAGTTATTACTGTTTCAGCATTGTTCGACGCAGAGTTCTCGCAATAGATTTACAATAAAAGTTCATGTAACAATCAATTTTACTGTTCAGCAAAAAAACTGATACAGTAAGTTCGCATTAATTTTTACTGTTTTCGAGAAAAAAATGTAAGGAGAAAAATCGATTTTTTTAATGTTAAGATGCATAACCACCCCCTTTTTAACTGTAAAAGTCGATTTTACACTCAAATTTACTGTAAAAACGCTAAAGTCGATTATTTTCGTATTGTAGCATAACACTAGAATTTACTGTAAATTATTGTAAAATTACTGCACTGTCACAGTGAAAATCATGATTTTGATATTGTTCATTTCTATTCAGGATGTCAGACGGAAGAAAAATTCCTATTTTTGATTTTATTTCATTGTTTATTTGATTGTAGAGAGGCTTAAGGTTCAACTGAGAATGCTTGGAAAAACGGCCATCTTGGAAAACGAAAAAAGCAGTTTTTTCTCACACCGTTGCAAAAATCTTTACGAAAATCAATCAATAGTACTCTACTAATGCCCCGAATACAATGATTCATTTTCATGAAAAAATTTGCAACGATTTGCGAAAAAACTGCTTTTTTCGTTTTGCAAGATGGCCGCTTTTTGAGGCGTTCTCAGTTGAACCTTAAGCTACGTCATTCGCCTCTTTTCCGGGTTTAAAAAAGGTCGTACTATAAATGGACACACCGAACGAAGTATATCTTTAATCTATTGTTCTCATGATCTACACAGTCACGCTACGGTTAATATCAAAAGTATGACCGAACCAGTGAACCGAATCCAGAACTAACTGTGACCGGAGCAACTCGTTAGTGCTTGAAGATTATGCGTATAGAATGAGACGACATAGCACTGTTTCTAATCTCATGCTAGTAATCGTTTTCAAAACAAGGTTCTGTTACACGGTGCTACAAAAAAAATGAATGCACTTTTTGAGTTATCTATTAAAGGTTGTAGGTCTAGTCAAACACAACACAAGACCACGTTTGATCTATTTAATATACCCTCAAAAAATCCAAAAAACTCAACATCGTTATTGTTAATTCATTTTAATGAGAACTTAGAGAGAGCGAGAGAGAGGGAGAAAGAGAGAGCATTTAATTCCGCATCCAACAACCTATTTCTTGAGCGTTTTTTCAAAAAGACATATCTACAATGAGTGACTCTCTTTGTTTACTTTCTCTTTCGAATTTTGCGGCGACACTATAGCACTTTTCACTTATTTACAGTACAGATCGAAAGACGGTGATTTTGACTAGCATATTATGCAAAAAATTGAGGGATAAATGTTAAAGCGACCGAATTATTAACAGAAGAGTAAGTAAACAAAGAGAGTCACTCATTGTAGATATGTCGTTTTGAATAAAAGGTCTAGATTTATCCTCAAAATCGGTTGCACAATAGAATTATTCGTTTTTTTTTCAAATTAGAAACTTGGTCGCATGAACTTTTAATAACTAAATCGATTTTTTGCTCGATTACGTATACATTCAAAAGTATGTATGTGAACATTGAAGTTAAAATTGAAAAAAAAAACAACGGAAGAAATAATTCTATAATTCTCTAGTGCGCGACAATGCATATGCGAGCAAGTTTCTAATTTGGAAAAAAAATAAACGAATAACTCTGCCATTTTTAGCCGATTTTGATGATAAATAGTTAATTAGATGCTGAACAAAATTTACACACTTCTTAAGAAGAGAGCTGAGTTTGAAATTTTCATAAAAAAATCGCAAAATAATGGTCGTTTTCATATTGTTGTCCTAAAACTGCACACTATTTTTTTAAAAAAAAGATCACAAATTGGCATACCGTTGGAAAGGTCATTTTTTCTTCTTTCCAGAACAATTACAAATCGGTTGTAAAACTCTGAGAACTTTTTTTTAGGATTATGTGCGGGGTGTAATCGGCCTTCCAACAGAGCTTATCCGGCAAAGTTATAAACTTCTGCTCCGACAGTCAGGTTGCAATCAAGGCCCTTAGCTCAGACAAATCACGGTTCAAGCTAGTGCCGAACCCAAATCGAAGCACTAAGAATTGCTAACGAATTGGCCAGAGCAGGTGCAGCGGTTGACTTCGTTGATCACGAACCCGCCCCGCCAACTTCGACAAGTAGAATAAAAAACAAAATCCGGTCCTGGGTTTCTTCCGAGCACCGCAACTATTGGAGGAATCAACAAACATGTCGCCAAACAAAGACGATTCTAGAACAATCGTGCCGAGGGATTTCAAAAAATCTGCTACATTTTTCGAAACACCTTAAGCGGCCGCTGCAAACTCAATTATCACATGGCAACTATTCAGCGCGCTGAGTTATTTTCTTGTGATCTTTGTGAATCCAACTACGGATTGCGAATTTGAGTTTTCGGCTGTCCTTACATAGACGACACCGTGGTTGGAGGACTGAAACTCAGAGACATACTAAAGTTCCTTATCCAATGCGGTAAAGCTTTAGGATTTCTCGCAGGTGATTTGAACTACTTGTGAGTTTTACCTACCGGTTATTCTAGGGTTCGTTCCTATTACGAAAGTCCGGTACTTTATTCGTCTTCAAAATCCGGATCGTTTCTTGACTCTCTTTGCGAAACCTCTACCTTTAAATGCTCGGATTTTTACTTGATATGACCAATTAGCGCTCTCTCGGTTTTTTTGCGCGTTGTTCCCGGTTTTCAAGATCCACTATCATCTGTTTCTGGAACCTTTTGAAGACATTTGTTGAAACTTTTTCAAAAATCAACCAAAAGTAATGCATTTACTTTCCGTCATAATAGCAACTCAGAAAATAGTTGACGTTGCATGTATTTATGGCGGGCAAAAATGAAAAAATAAATGGAAATTTGTTATACATTCCTGTAGTGATATGTCCCTAGTTTGAGACGGTCGATTAATGGAAAATCATTTCGTGATCAATTTGCTAATTTTGTTCCCTCTTGACCGGAACCTAACTGACAACTCCTCAACTGAATAGATGTAAACAATACACTCCAAAGAGAAACTTGACAAAATTAGATTAATTCGACTAACCCTTCATTTGTGAGCCAAATAAAATCGTGATTTTCTGCTTATTATTTATTTTTCTAGATTCAAAACGAGTCTTCTTGTTTAGCGCATACTTTACGTAGAACGAGTAGAGACACTTTTCTGATAATCGAGGATACCAGCTAGATTGGTTCCCCATATATTTAAAATCTTTCTCCAGCCAGAAAATATTCGATTTTGTTGTGAATTGTGCGCTGCTGCGGATACCGTAAAAGCATATCTACGAGGATAACTTTTCCTTTGAAACTCTTGATATAGCAAGAACAATAACAACAACAATCATCCGAACAACCGGAAAACAAGGCGAAAAGTTTTCACGATTGCTAAATTCTAAAGTGAAGCAAAATGTGTATACACATTGCTGCCGCAAACCGTGACTGGTGCGTCCGACCAGAGCAATGGCTCCACAGTAGTGCTTTACAGTGGCAGCCTGCTAGGCTAATACACAGCAACAAAGGAACGATAAAAGCATATAAAAATTAACATAAACTTTTTCTACTCTGTTCATTGTGGCACTTTCCACCGGAATAGATGTAAATGCAAATGAGTATGTTCCGACAAGTCGGTTTCAGTTTCAGCTCGCATTGGTCCTGATGCGAGTGAAGGACACTCTCGATTCCATTCCATTTTTTATAGGTGGACTTGTTCCGTAACAACAAGGCTACATTTCCGCCGGAGAAATGAATTGGATCCCCGTCATTCAGTGAGTGTAGTTGAAAGCTGTTTGAATAGCAAAAACGGTTAGCAAAAAAATGAACAATTTTCTTCAGAAAGTATGCCTAAGATATCTTAGAAAATCAACAACTCGAATGATGAACGACAACATATCGAAACTAAGAGTATGTATACATTAAATTAATGTCATTAATACACGCAGTCCTAGAAGTATAGGTTTTACCAAACTCTAAACCCATCGTGTTTGCTTATGATACCAAACATCAAATAGATCATTAACTTGGAATAAAATTCGTAGTTAAAGTTTCAAACTATGGTTCTACTATGTGGTAATCACAAATGCCGACCATTACCGATTAACACGAATACGTGTTTTGGGATAGCTACATATTACATGAAGATGATGATATAGACAGTACAAAGTGTGATATGCGTCACCTATCTCTATAAAGAAATGATATGTAGGTGAGACCACACCAACTAGCAAACAGACTATCTAATATGTTGATACAAGTTCAAAGACTCCGTATACCTTGCCACCGTTCACAGCACAATACACCAGCTGCAAGCAACATACGAGAATCGAAGAATGATACCGGACTTGTCCGACCGCAGCATAATCTGGGCGTCGCAATTGTTTCGAAAGAACAAACTCAAACAGATAAACACTAGCTCGAAATGGGCCTAATCGGGAACACATTTGTCATATGCGAAACACAATCTGCAGTACGAGCCCAAGCCAGCACCAGCACCGGCTTGATGCATGCCGAAGTTGGCTTCTGTCCGGGGCGTCGTCGTTGCTACGTTGCAACGGGTTCGACCTGTGGAATTTTGAGGCTCAATAGCAAACGACACCCGGCTCCGAAAGCAGCAAGCAGGGAAATTAATTCATTTGTTTGTCGAGTAGATTTGCAATTATCGCCTGGTCTCCAGGCAAAGTCCAGATATGCCGCTGTGATTTGAAGTGTTGCAAGTGCTGTCCAATATGGTGATCGGAAAATCTGTCCCTTCGTACCAATGTGGGATATTGCGCAGTGGGAAAGGAAGTGATGTAAGGTTGCCGTAGAAATTTTGTCTTCGTGCGTCAGAGGTCTCATAGCTATCGATATCAAACCTACACGGCTAATTGTATATTGCTTTCAGTCAGAAAGCTGTATATTGCTTTCAGTCAGAAAGGGAATCTCCAAATAGATGAAAACTATGTACATTCTTGACTTCAAAAACAACTCTTTAGATGTCTGATTCAAGCGACAGTTGGTTGCAGCAAATCAGAGAGGTTTTTCCAGATAAATTTCTATGACTATGAGGAAATTCCTAAAAAAATATCGTTCCACCAATTTTCCTAAAACACTAGCTCCACCTTTAATACACGGTCCCCAGCACTCATTTGCTGGTTAGTTACCCCTTAGGCCAGGGAACAATTTCAATCAATCAATCAGTAGTGGTCTATTAGAAACGCATTCACGAACAACAGATGAGCCTGAACATAGGTGACAGAATTCAACAGCATCCAACGCTCATCTAAAATCAGCAATCACCCTTCAACACCAACGCCAACATCAAAGATTCTTTTCAGAATCACCATAATAATTATCTTAGAGAAAATTTAGATATTATATTATCCCCATTCAAACGCGATTCCATTGAATATCGTTCGACTTCATTAACCCTTTCATGCCCAACTTTTTTCTAGTGTATGTAGGGTTACAAAACTATTTTTCCTTGAAAACGGTGGGGTCAAGAAACTCGAAAAACCTTTCTTCATAGAGGTAGGTGCTTCGCTTGCAGTGCTAGAAGCTGCTCAATTTTCACCTTCCAATGTTCACTACAATTCTCCTAGAATATTTACAATAGTCCAACTGCGTGGAAAACGTAGCCAAAAATAGTCTAAATTGATAAGTTTTATTAGTTTTCACTAATATTGTAACATAACGAAGTTATATGAAAAATTCATTTTCCGTCGTCAACGTAAACGGTCCCTGGCAGCACTGCTCCATCGGAGTTCAATCATACTACTTGCAATAATTTCAGTTCTAGAACTGATCCTTGTAACTGTTAATACTCAAATGAAAGCTAATAGTCACATTTATTAGCCTAACTTGTTTTTGTGAGAAAATCTTGACTCAAACAAAAGTTATAGCTGTTTAAAAACGTTGTTGTCCACAAACAACATGGGCATGAATGGGTTAAACAACCCGAAGTTTTGTCACGAAACTCCGGTTAGGTCACAGACCTTACCCCCCTCCCTCCCATTCTTTTTAATTCGTTTGTTTGAAACGGCTCATAGTGGTAGCTTAGCGGAGCCGTGGATCTTTGATATGTAAAAAATCAAATAAAAGAAAATTTAATTGATTATCCGATGGATCCCGTGCACGCTATTTTCCATTGCTCGCTGAGACCTTCTTTCGCGGCAGAGAAACATTTATCTGGTCGCCTACAGCATTACGAATATCATTTAATTCTCTTTTATCGTTCACATTAAGGCCTTACAGCTGTCTTGGAGTGCGCGGTAAGATGTTGTTCCCTGCTTCTTGCATTTTCGGGTGACCAGCATAAATCCGTCGTCATTGTTATTACCTTTATCGCTGATGTTGCTTACAATTGAACCCATGTAAACACCATAACCGAAAATTCCATATAAAAACCATATTCTGGTATATTTATGGGTTTTTAAAACCTTTTACTGGTTTTAGATGGTTGTAAAATTTGGCGTGGACCATATTCATGGTATTTGGTTGCATGGTATTCGAACCCACGCAAAACTTTCTCGGGATAACCTTTACCTTAACCCTTAAATGCGCAATGTTATTTTAGAACAATATCCTGGAAATCGTTTAAAAATTTTGTCATTAATGTGATATAGTTGTGAGACAACTTTCACCAAATTCGAAAGAAATTGATTTGCGCTTTTAATGGTTATGACTAACTGGTATAGTATACTCACCTTAAACGGCACAAAGTTCAGTGCACGCCGTTTTCTGCCTGTGGGAACCAACTTATCAGCTTTCACATCTTCACGTGAATTACAACGGTGTCGGGCCATTAGACCGCAAGTCGTTAGACCGAACGTCATTATGTCGAATGGGTCGAAAAATCGAAAGCCATTAGGCCCAATGGGTCTTTGGGCCGAATAGGCCGAATTGATGCTCGGGTCGAATGGGTCATTATGCCGAATGTGTAACCAATAGGTTCCAAAAGTACTACTTGTTGGCTCCACCACAACTCCGCTTCTCCCTAATGTCACCCAAGATACTCGTACGCGAGTTGCACCCTCACCTATACAACCCGAACTGACAGCATTTGATGAGTGTCACGCTCTCTCTCTGTTACTCTGACAAGAGTAAACAGGAACTCAACAATTACACCGTTTCACTTACACCTTCTTTCACGCTAACTTCACAGCGGTTTGAGCACGGAGATGTGTACCCTCGCTCAGCGATGGAGCCACCTGTGAAAGTGTTGCCAAACAATAAAACGGCTTGTCAAAATATATGTTGGTTTTGTCGGAAATTTTCGTTGTTTTCCGTCAAAACTCGTTTCCCACATACTCGATGTTAAATACGCTTGGCTTAGAAGGAATCGCTCTCTTTTGCCCGTGAATTTCAACCAAAGTAGTAGTGCGCGCGGAATCTAAATTTCAACAAGAAGATTGATAAAGAAATGTGATGTAAATTGTTCACCAGTGAAAGCTTAGGAGAGTAATAGTACGATTGTGCGATTAAAAATAACGTGTAATAATACTTAAATCTACTAGTAGCACGGTTAGTTATATTAATTGATGATTAAAATTACTTATTTGATCAGTGTATGTTAAAATCTAGGTTGCTAAAATCTATTAAATAAAAAGACACGGAAGTAGAGTGATTTGCATTGTGTTCGGATAACGAATAGAAAAAGGTAAATTTAGACTCTAATTAAATTGATGAGGTTGGAGTGGAGGTTAGTAGGCGTCACATGTGCTAATCAACCATGACAGGTTCGCTCGTCAGCGGGCCTTTTTCTTCCTATCGGAACGAGTTCCGATTTCTCGTTCACAGCAAGGGTCAGCCCATACAAAAGGTCCCAGTAGGGATAACGACGGCCGCGAGGAAGTACCGCCGAGATGCGCCGATCAACTAGGCTTTGACGTCATCGGCCATCACCAACGCGACCGTACGAGAACGAACAGGTGTCGTGTGTCCAAGGTGCCATTGGGAGAACAAAAAGCCAAAAGCCCTTCCGACGCTTATGAGCAGCGGCGGCCATTTTGTGGCGACAATCGGTTCCCACCACCAGCGAGACCGATCTTCCAGCTGAAATGGCCATTTTGTGGCCGCCACGAGGATCGATAACTAGCAAGACTGAGTATTAATCGCCAGAACCACCAGCCGATCATCGAATCGACCCGTAACTACGAGCGGAATTTTTCTTAGGCGACCAAGGGTTGCTGACACCTCTATTCTGTCACCATACGACATAATCGTGAACGTGATACGACTCACCAGTATGGTTCCAGCCAAGCTTCGGACTAGCACCAAAAGTCAGGTATCATGTGACGTCAGTAGAATATAAGGATCTATTTTTGTACATAGTGTTTAAAGTTTAGATTAATAGAGGATAGGATAGGGTAGGATAGGGCTATAAGGTGAAAGTTTAATTAAATTAGGTAAAATGAACAATTTGCGCTTCTTTTTGCTATAGTTACGATCCCCGAGCTGTAAAGAGCTATTCAAACCTCCTTTGGAGGATTTTCCGCTCCAAAGTTATCGATTCCTTCCGCTTTTGATCATCTCTACTTTGTGGGAGTTGTTTTGCCTCGGTCCGGTGTAAACGTGGTTGGCCTAACGGACCATACCTCCACCGTTCCCGCTAATAGTGTGTGTGTTTGAAGAGGTGAGTAACATTTCGGTCTGCGTTGAGTGAATAAGCGACCCTGTAGAGCACCCATACCCTCAAATTCCTATTTCCCAACAAGCAGGAAGTTTCAAATGAGCCATAAGGTCTAATGGTGCCATGAGATTTAAGACCTCTAGTTTGACTTCGAGAACAGCAGTGATATTTTCTCAGTTGACCTAACTTATGGGGTCTGGTGTAAAGTGCTCAAACCGACATTAATTCGGTTTTGCGATTTTGAAGGCAAGGATGGCAATGGATCTTTTGTGTAATGTAAAGATCTTTTTATACATTCATTGTGCACAAAAAAAAATATTTTCGCGCAGACCCACACATACGAGCGTTCCAGGAGTAGACGTCCAACCATTTTCACATGGAGGAACGCCGCAGCGAACACGATAACTCTTGATAAAATTGTCTGACACAGGAAATTGATAGAATTAGACCTCGATGAACCAAAACAAATAGAAAAAAAGTACGGAAAATGGCGTCATAAAAACAGAAAAATCTCATATTTTACTGTAAAATTCGCTCACTTTCCTTCAAAATAATGGGGAGAAAAAAAATTTCTTCAGTTTTCTGTGGTTCACCGCCAGGCTACGCATAAAAAAATCAAGTTAATTCGTTGATTAGTTTTTGAGTGATCGTGTCAGCCAATTTGAAAAACGCGGTTTCGAGAAATACGCTATTAAAGGGTGTCCCACATCAAATTGCATCACGGAAAAAAACGCTGTAGAAATCTTGAAAATTTAGGTAAAAGTAGTTTGGAGTGTATTGTTTTCACTGTATTTTTATATGTCAGTTTTTCGAAAATTGTTGCCGATAGATAGAAATCTGCGTGTGTTATAGCAAATATGCGCCAGGAATGCACGGCTGTTTAAAACAAAAGAAGTTCAGCGTAGCCACCGAGATTGCGGGAGACAATTCTAGAGGCTCAATACTAACAATTAAACGGATAAAACGAAAACGATTTTGTTTGCCCACTACACCATACGTCCCCCTTAAGGCCTATGCTATAGCGGATTGTGTATTTTTCATGAACTGTTTTTAAGGCATTATTTTTATATATTTATTCCATTACGTCGATGAATGCGCAGCTAGAAAAAATGATGTAAATATGCTAAACATTATTGTCAAGTTGAAAAAAAACATCACACTTGATTAAAAATAGATCATTTTTTTTAATTTTGTTTAAGGTGAATTAATAAATTACGTAACGCAAAAATTGCCCAAAATTGACTCCCCCCTCCCACCATGTAACAAATTGTCACAAAATTATCCATTCCCCTCCCTTATTACGTAACAAATTCCTAGAAAAAAATTTTTCTTCGGTGAAAACATGTTACGTAACGATCTACCTAGTCCTCCTCCCCCCTATGTCGCATGTCACAACTTGTCGAACCCCCTCCCCCCCTAAAAGCGTTACGTAATTTATGAATGGTCCCTAAAAGTGATTAAATTGAGCAGCATTGGAAAATGATAAATAGCAAAAGATGTCCTGTTTATTGCAAATATATACGATTTACTCTTTACAAATGATGCCCAAATGCAGCCGTCATCCTAACACAAAATGTGGTTATAATAAGTTAAACAAATTTCGCGTGTTTTTTGAAAAGGGCCAATAAGAATGCTGTCAAAATTCACTTTGAGAGAAAATTCCGGACAAACCGTAACTCGCCGAGAATGGATATTAACATTTTATGAAAAAGAATTATGTTTGTTGCTGTGATTTATAATCGGCGATTAATGGTTTGTCCAGAATTTCCTCTCAAAGTGAATTTTGACAGCATGCTTATTGGCCCTTTTCAAAAAACACGGGAGATATATAGACGCAGTCAAGTTGTCTCCGGGCTGGCTTGCAATCAGTGGATCACCCGGTCAAATCATTCAGAATTTGTATCGGAATCCTGAATGGAGTCAGTATGGATTCCAGTTCAAATTCAACAACCGATTCCGAAACCGATTGAATCGGAATCGGTTGTTGCATTTGATTTGGAGTCCATACTGACTTCATTCAGAAATCCGAACCGGTTCCGGAATGGGTTTAGCTGGGCGGCGACTGTACGAGAAACAGTATTTTTACAACAGAAAAACGGAGCACAACAATGCAAAAGTAAACAAGCACAAGTGTTGCCAGTCCTTTTTTCTAACATATCCACATATACACGCATACATACTCACGTACATACATACAAACGTACGTGCACATACAGACATTTATTGATCTCAACAGCCGTAGTCGTGTGCAGCCATTTCCGTTAGGGGGGAAGGGACCTAACAGCTGTAATACTTTCAGTATTGTCAAGCCCTCATTATCAGTTAGATTTTTGATCGAGGTACTTGGAACTCGAGGACTGCATATTATTGTTATAAAAAACCATCTCAACAAAGGCTGATTTCACTGTGATTATTTTAAAATGCATCTTTGGTAAATACGTTCACTTTAATTTTACAATCGGTCTATTAATGGTCAATTATATTCCGGCAATTCGTTATGCACTTCTATTACCTATTGAACGCTGAAAAATATTACAAGTAGACGATTTATATAGTGCAAAAGGCCCTGAACGCGAACCTAATGCTATGTGGACGCTACATTTTACAGATGTTTATGCCCTGGTGCAAAAATGTTCCCTTGGAGTGCCCGCTGAAGATGAGGTCAACTGGCAGAAGTGAAAAGTTTCGAACATCTTTTTGTATGTGCATCGGATTGTGTAATATTTAATAAATAATGATTTAGAAGTTATGCTTTTCTATCTTATATTTGTTTCTTTCGATTTTTTTAAATTACTCAATAATGGGTACTATTTTACTCAATTTCCGTTCATTTCTATATATATCTTGGTAAAAAATTAGCATTTTTTAAATATTCTGATTTTACCCATTATTGCGTATGTGATGTCTAGCCAATAATTGAATTTTCCCTGTTTTGTCGGAGATGGGTGTTATAATACGCATTAATGGGTACTTTATTTCAACCGTGTATGATACTCGGCCCTCCGGATCCTGGTTAGGAAGATGGTGTTTCGAGCAATTGCAAAATCTTTCTATTTCAGAATGGCAAATTTAAATCAGTTGGACTTCGCAAATAAGCAGATGCAAAGATCTCGTCAGAATTCCAGCGACAATGTGATAAAAAGAAGCCTGAAATCTGCGATGTGCGAGGTACTGGAAATAAAAGTTTTGTCTGTTTTTTTACAGAGGAAAAATTTCTCAAACCATAAATCGATTGAATTCTTTCAGCCAGTCGACCTTAAGTTCATGCGATTTTTTACCGTTCGTGCAGTTCAATGCTGTTAGAAAACGATAAGTATTTTATTTCGCACATGCACATGCTTCTCCCTACCTATAATTTGATTTTTCAACGCAACACAGAGAAAGAGACGTTATTATGTTATCCAGTTGTATGGTTTATTTGCAGGGTTTATGCCCTCTTTCAACTTCGCGTAATTAGTATACATACTATGCTATATTTACTCTCAGAAGGGAGAAATTTGAATTCGACAAATACGTTCTTAAGAGCCCAATTACGCGAAGTCTGGTCGAGAAAATTCCAATTCTAACCAAGACTTAAAGCGGATGAAACTCGAATCCTGCTCCTTTTAATAACTAACACATTTTGGAGCGAAAATCATTTATTTTCCCCTAATGGGACCATTAGTTGTCCTATTGTCTTTGTATAAGACATTCCGTGTCCGATGTTGGTTACCTACGTCTTACTAGCCCAATAATTGACCAACCTAGTTGTAACAGTTCATACCTGTAGCACATTTTATTGTTTCACAATATAAAATTTCTTCATGCATCGACCAGTGATCCACACAGCTAAACCATTTCATATTTATTTAATTCACCTGCAAACGTAATCATGGCCCTTCGTGTTATAGCCCACCGGCGAAACGAGTGCCGTGGCTTCCCGTGTGAGCATGTGACCATGTCGGATAATTGTTACACTTCCTCGTATGCTTACACCACAGTCGGTCTTGGCCTGTCACTCATTTACCGAATCAGATCAGGCTTACCCCTTCATCCATCATCATCATCATCATCATCATCATCATCATCGTCATCGTGGTCATCGGCTCCAGCCAGAGTCGGTGCTGTGACACTTGTTAGACATTTGCATGGTTTTTGGGATCCCGAAGTAAATCATTGTCCCCCCTCATACGTATAGTACAACAATTGATGCCTTGCAACCCGAGCCCGGTAAGCCGCACCAGAAAACACACCAGCTCATCATGATATGTAGGGGAAGTGTGTTTAAGATGGACAGTAAAATAGGGGAAACCGAGGAGAGTTGAAACAGAGGAGAGTTCAAACAAAGCCCATTGTTATAGATAAACCATGCCGGTAGAAATCTAGCCAAAGTACTTTTGTTTTACATCTTTCATATGTGTTTAACAAAAGGCATTTTTTACTATAAATGATCTTTGTTTGAACTCTCCTCTATTTCAATTCTCCTCGGTTTCCTCTACTCTGAAAAAATAACTAATTTTAAAAAATTCAATCGGTCTACTATTTAGTCGATTCCTAGTCTAAGCAGAAGTGATTGCTCCAAATTTCAACCAAGCCGAACAATGATGGAATTTAAAAATCTGCTTCTAGGTTACCATTCATAAATACCATTTTAAAAAGATAATAAAATATTAAAAACCGAAAAATGTCCGTCTGCCCCGCAGTGTCCGTCTTGGACCCAGTTCCCCTACATGTAACAATATAGCCTACACAAACGGAACCGTGGTCCCCACCGACAGATGAAGCTAGGACTGCGTGCCAGTCAATGTCGGAGCAACGCGAAAATGTTTTGATATTTACTTTAGAACGGCAAACATTTGTATTACTTTCTACATTTATGAGCATTAATGCAGTGGTGTATGGTGAGGTATCGTATAATTTTAAAACTTACATGACGGATGACAGCAACCACTTTCATATCAAAAAACGGACGGCGGGCGGCTTTGAGCAATGGCCTGTCGCATGAACGGAAGATCCGTGGCATGCGATAGGGTAGAGGATGTACTAGGTTTTAAATTTTACACTGATAGACGGTACCGCATTCATTGATACGTTGGTTAGCAAGGCTATAATTTAATATGCACTTTAGGGTAAATGCATATGTACAAAGTAGGTATTCATAGGACACCTCACTGTTTTGGATTGCTAGTTGAAATTTTTGAATATCGGCGTGAACTTTGGCTTCATGTTCAGTCTGCAATAATTGCATTTAATATTAATTTTAATGTAACATTGCTTCAATTTTGTTGCCATAACTAAATCACCAAGATTATTATTTTTTTGACTTTAGTACTGTCGTGATTCGCTGATTCGCTAGTTGGAGCGACTGTCATATGTCAAAAACTAGTCATAGGGGCTATTTAGTAGCGTCTTTTTATTGTCAGTTTGATCACATAGATCAGACCCAATGCATGATTTTCACAGCTGTCTATTCCATATTAGTTTCACTCTGTCAATATTTGAAATGGGTCACGTTTGTTGTCAAAACCGTTCGAGAGAAAATAACTAACGAATCGTAAAATTGTAACGAAAAGTGAAAAAAGCCTAGAATAAAAATATTTTCAATAACATTCAGATAATGATATATGATAACATTTTGGTACAAAATCACCTAAAAATCGTTTTGGAGTTTTAAGGATTAGACCTTTATATGGTTACAATAACAATCTTGAGCTCTATCGATGTATTTAATAAAAGACAAACATTCTTCATTGCATAATAATTTATACTTTACCTTTTTGATTTTCAAACACTTAAGTACACCAACGTACCATCATGACAAACAAAGGGGTAAAGGAGTAAAGTTCTACATAAGAACGGAAGTTGAGTATTTGCGGTTGTCCTCAGGGCGGCGTTCTGTCACCTTTGTAATGAAACTTGGTAGCCGACGGCTTATTGAAGAATCCCAATGAGCTTGGATTTCCAACCTACGAGTTTGCTGACGATTACCAAATACTAATAACTGGATTTTGCATCGAAACAATCTTTAACTTAATGCAACAGGTATTAAGAGCTGTCGAACAGTGGTGTCGATAAGTTAAATTATCAGTTAACCCAAGCAAAACTTCAATGGTTCTTTTCACGAAGAAGCGAATAACAACTGTGTGCAGATCAAGTCAAATACGTTGGAGTCATATTGGATTCCACACTGAATTGGTCTGCTCACATTGAGTTCAGAGTCAAGAAAGCGTGCATGGCCGTCGGGCAGTGCAGACGAACTTTTGGAAAGACCTGGGGTCTCAAACCTAAATACATCTATTGGATTAACACGACAATTGTACGTCCAATACTGTCATATGGATGCCTTGTGTGATGACAGAGGGGAGAGGTCATGACAGTCCAGTCAAAGCTAAACCATCTGCAAAGAATGGCGCACATGGCGTTGACTGGTGCTTTCACAACGACTCCGACTACTGCTCTTGAGGCACTTCTAAATATCAAACCATTACACATACACCTCAAACAAGAAGCACTATCATGGGCATACAGACTGCAGGTTACTGGGCTTTGGAACAGTAACTATGTTGATCTTGCTACCAGTCATACACGATTGTGGTCACAAATGGTTACATGGGGTGAAGATATTCTTGCTCCCAGCGATATTACACTCACTTGTAGTTTTCCTTACAGGACATTCCATGTGAGGTTTCCCTCTCGAGAGGAGTGGTTGTCTGGCTATATGGAAAGACAACAACAAACGCAAGTGGTCTGTGACACTGACGGTTCGCTGATGGAGGGACGTGCTGGTGCTGGTGTCTACTGTCGTGAAATGAGATTGCAACAATCTCACTCACTAGGTAGATACTGTACTGTATTCCAAGCAGAAATCTTTGCGATTATGTGCGGGGTACAATCGGCCCTTCAACTGAGTTTGTCCGGCAGAGTTATAAACTTCTGCTCCGATAGTCAGGCTGCAATCAAGGCCCTTAGCTCAGACAAATCCCGATCCAAGCTAGTGATCGCGTGCCTAACCCAAATCGAAGAACCAAGCATTGTCAACACTATCTACCTTGTCTGGGTGACCGGACATTGCGGTATTACTGGAAATGAATGGGCTGACGAATTGGCCAGGGCAGGTTCAGCGATTGACTTCGTTGATTCTGAGCCCGCGCTGCCAAGTTGGATAAGGGAAAAAATACGGTTCTGGGCTTCGTCCGAGCACCGCAATTATTGGAGAAATCTACAAACGTGTCGCCAAACAAAGGCGTTTCTAGAACAACCATGTCCAGTGGTTTCGAAAAATCTCCTACATTTTTCGAAGCTCCACTGCGGCATGCTGACCAGTGCTTTAACCGGCCACCGCAAACTTAATTATCACATGGCAACTATTCAGCGCGCTGAGTCTTTTTCATGTGATCTTTGTGTCCAGCGGTAGCGCAATTGCCATTTAGAGTCTTCAGCCGTCCTTATATAGACGAAACAATGTTTGGACGACTGAAACTCAGAGACATACTAAAGTTTCTTATCCAATGTAGCTACATTACATACATTAGGCTTATTCGCAGGCAAGTTGAACTACTTGTGAGTTTAACTTACCTGTTGTTTATTTTTGTTTTTTTTTTTGCTGTTATTTTCCCACTCTTCCAATTCTACTTCCCTACACCTCCTTATCCTTTCCTTCCGCTCAGGAAATGATGAAAACACACGGCAAGGCACAAATCCCCGACTACATACGGGGAACGTGATGTTTAAGCTACTATATTCTGATTCCTGATGCCTGGAAGCGGTTTTGATGAAAATCGTAAATTTTTCGAAAAATGCTAAAATGTAGTATAAGATTGATAAATTATTTAAAAAGCAGAAACATAAGTATCTAACAGATGTCATTGCAGTCTAACAACGGAATAATCAGCATGAAACAGTTTTCAAACCTCTACAGATTATTTTCTTGTATAATATGTCAATGAAGTCAAAGATTGCGATCTTTTAAAGTGGGATAAAGGTTCGAAAAAAATTTCAGCGTTCAAGATCACCTAATTTAATAATACTTGTCTTTGAAGGTTTGACAACTTCCAGAAGTTTTCTAATATTAAACAGCGCATACTCTGATATAATCATTTTAGTGATTAATTCTCATATAGGTAATTATGGAAAACTAACTCTTCAAAAATAGTAAGAGACTTGGCGCCTTCAGTAAAGTTCTTGATAGTGTCATTTAAAACAATTTTGTTCAAAATATGAAAGCTTAATGAATGCGGCATATCGAGATATAAATGAACATGCTATATTTCTCCTTAGTGAAGAAAAATTTAGGCAAAAACTATTTTTTTCTGTACTACAGAGAAAATTGTTTAAAACAATAATTGCGAGAGTTGATAATACAAAACCTGTAACTAAATTAGTTATAGAACTTGCGTTTCGACTTCGTCTCATCAGAATATGACACTAACTAAGTGACGGGACTAAGCTAGCGTCGAATTGATGCTAGCTCCAAAAAACGGAAACACTCTTTGTGTGTCTAGGCAAAATCCCCTTGTCCGTTTAATATTTGGGAATTTTTTTGAAGCTAGTTTTTTTAAATATGTCTTTTTTGTAAGCTTCGGAGATTCATACCTTGAATGCAATTTGAATTTATTGTTTGTTAACCGCAGAAGAGATTTATCAAATACAGTAATATTACAATAACTTGCTGTAAAGGTTTTCTACTACTATATTTCGATACTCTGAATAGTCGACAAAGTTGTTTGAAGTAGCATTTTCTAAAACTTTGCTGGAGACATTAAGTCTCGACCCAAATTTTCTTGAAGAGAAGATTCTCTATAGTTACTTCTGGGAGAATAGAGAATAGTTACTTCTGGGAGGATTAACTGCCTAAATTATGCAAAATTCTCAAGTGGGAAAAATTTTGGACAAGACCAATTTCTTTGTGCATGAGGGCACATGCCTTACATAAAGTATGTTTTTTTTGTTTTAGTGTTTCGGATTCTCCTCGTCAGTAACTAGCACCATCTGGGTGTCCAGTTAGACTATGTATCTATGCCCTCATGCACAAAGAAATTGGTCTTGTCCAAAATTTTTCCCACTTGGGAATTTTGCATAATTCCAGGCGTTTGGTACTTATACCAAAAGACAGTTTCGGTTCATATTCCTCGTCGGCAAACAGAGCCTCTGTGCTTACTATCGAGACATCACTCGGTATAAGCCAGTGGTTTAGTGTTCACGCAAGACGTGTGACTTTTTGGAATTTAGTGTCTAACTAGTGCTAATTTGGGTACTAGTTCAGATACATAGTCTAACTGGACACCCAGATGGTGCTAGTTACTGACGAGGAGAATCCGAAACACTAAAACAAAAAAACCAAACTTTGCCAAAATTATTTTGTGAGAAGATGATCAGTTTTACGTTTTGAAATTCTCAATCTTACTTAACATCGAAATTTGGAAATTTCGAATGAATGTGATCGTGACCGTTAAAAATTTATCGAGCATTGATTTTACGTTTCTTTGTTATTCAAGCTCACAACTTGACAACGAGTCCTAGTAGCTAGTACACAAAATTCTAGCACGCCATTCAACTCAGCACTCAAATATACACCATCAATAGCCACTAACTTGACATATATTGAAATATTTATTAATTCTAATCCTGCTTAGAGGCTATTCATATAGTTTATAATACATCAAATGCAAATAAAAACCGATGCTGACCTGCTAGAGACAAACTATAAACGTCATTTATCATCAACTTCCAAATAATTTCCGAAATGTTATTTTTGTTATTAACCATATTGAATTTTTGTCTAAACTCTACGCAATCAAAAAAAAAAACACTTTCAGCAAATGTTGAAATGTATGCAAGTTTTCGGTGAATAAGTTTTTTTATAGACCAAAACCATTCGAAAAATTGTCTCTAATCCATATTTTGGAGCATTTTTCCAAAAAATGAGCTCATCATAATTCACACAGTCATCCCATTTTAAATTGAAGTAATTTGACAACTATGTGATTTCGGCTAAGAGATAAGTTACAAGATCCCCTTCCCACAATTTTCCAAAAGTCCTCATGACGCTTTAAACACGGTTCTCAATGTAGTGATCGGAGAATATTTTTCCAAAAACATTTTGTGGAATATTTAATTAAATTGGTCAGTATCAATTAATGTTTTCAATCCAATCAATTTTGGTTTGAGGGGTTTCGAAACCCCCAACGCCCCCCCCCCCTCTCTGGCTACGCCACTGGTCCACCATTCTCCTGGTTTCTCATGCGACTACATTAGCCGGTACAAGCTACTTCTCATTTCGTCGAATCCCCCACACAGTTGATGCATATTGCATACGATGGTTGTCGCAATCTGATGTCTCCATGTATCAAGCGACATCCAGGAATGCCAACCTAGCTAAAAAATAATACAGCCAACTGGCACGTAATAAATTTTAGCAGCTATCATGCTGTGACAGGTGAGAGACAAATTAAATTTTATTTCTCCTAAATTGTGTTTTTTTGTGTTTGAAGCGAAATGTGATGCCGATCTTCGAAACTAGTTGGTTACATTTGAATGTAGATATATTTCATTGAAATTGTTACGCATCGAACTTGCCACCAACCAGCCCCGCATTGTTTCAACGATCAAGTAAAGGGCGAACACGAAATTATTGCGACACATTCAACAGGGCATAACTTTTTTACCATTGGGTAAAAATCAACCAAATTTTGCACACTTTCTCATTGATGTGTATTGTTTACATGCTGTCAAACTCGAAGTCGTGTTTTTCGATTCAACGAAAATGGAGGTGAACCAACGCGAGTCGAGAGAACAAATTCTTTCCAAACACCTGGAATTTCCTGACCTGTCGCACCGGCAGTTGGGAAAAATGTTGAACATTCACCATTCAACCGTCTCCAGAGTGTTGAAGCGGTTCCAGGAGCAGTTGACGTTGGACCACGGCAAAGGAGCTGGAAGAAAGCCGGGACCGGAGAACAAAAAGACGGAGGGAAAGGTGAAGCGGATGATTAAAGCAAATCCCAACGTCTCAAGCCGTGATTTGGCTAAAAAGAACGGCATGTCGCAGAGTTACGACCAGAATGCAAAGAAGAGAGCTAGACTACATACATACAAGGCACAGAACTTCCCAAACCGCGATGAGCGGCAACAATCGACGGCTAAAACTCGGGCACTGAAGCTCTACGAGAAGATGCTGACAAAATAGGGCTGTTGTGTGATGGACGACGAAACGTATATAAAAGCCGATTTTAAGCAAATTCCGGGGTTGGAGTTTTTCACCGGCAAGAGCAAATTCCATGTGGACGACAAATTTAAGAAGAAGAAAATGTCGAAGTTCGCCTCCAAATATCTCATTTGGCAGGCCATCTGCTCTTGCGGACTGAGGAGTGAGCCTTTCGCGACGAAGGGCACAGTAAATGGCGAGATCTACAAATCTGAGTGCCTCGAGAAGCGCCTTTTGCCATTTTTGCAGCAGCACGACGAAGCTCCGCTATTTTGGCCAGATTTGGCATCATGCTACTATTCTAAAAGTGTCCTGGAGTGGTATGAGGCCAATTCTGTCCATTTTGTTCCAAAAGACATGAATCCGCCAAACCGTCTGGAGCTGCGCCCGGTGGAGCAGTACTGGGCAATGATGAAGCGGTAACTTCGGAAGAGCAAGAAGACAGTCAAAGACGAGAAGGACATGTTAAGAAAATGGAAAAAAAAACTGAGAAACTGGTACCGGATGACACTGTAAAGACTTTGATGGAGAGCATCAAGCGAAAATGCGTTCAATTTTACACTCAAGGCTCCATCGATTAACTTTTCTTTTGATTTTTGAAGTAAATATATGTAAACTACCCTAAAATTTTGGTTTGATTTTAAACATTATAAGAAAAATGGCATGAAATTTTCGGTATCGCAATAATTTCGTGTTCGCCCTTTACGTTACTTACTTACCGGAGCACATGAGTTTAAAATAAATATTAAATCAAATGCTACAAAAAGCGTCTATATTTCACCGAGACGTGAGCAGCTAAAAAAAACCTTGGAATGACTTCGTAACAATTCACAGAGGTCAATAATTTATTTTTTAACTATTCATTGCAACTAATTGACATAGCGAAATATTGGTCAGGCCACGTGTATGGGCATAGTGTTGTTGGTAAGTCAATTACCTTGTATGCATCTCACCTGGGTTCGATTCCCACATAGGGTTAGGAATTTTTGTAGCCCGAAAAAAAGTGGTGAATAGGTTAGGTATAGAGGTTAAAACCCCTACCACAGATAACAGATGTTTAAGCTCAATTCGAAATGTGTGTAAATACCCGCTACTGAAATTCCGAATAAATCAGCCGTCTGGCACGTTCGGCAAACGTTTATAAGTGGCGCAGAAATCGATGGGAGGCAGCAAAGACGATGTTTTAAATAAAAAGATACGGGGAGAGAAAAACAGTAAATTTGGCTGCACAGTTTACCAATTTGTTATGTCCGCTAGTTTTGGCAACCAGGAGTATGGTGTAAACAGCGAGTGACTTGCAGTTTTAAGAAATGCTTGACGAATCCCTTTTTTGAAATATTTCGTAAAATACTCAATCATGCAAAACTAGTGAAATCGAAACAGTTGGTTTGGTTTAGCAAGCAAATGCAAGATGCTCTCTACTTTCCTTGCGGGACATCACGTTTGACTAGGGATTTACTCAGGAATATAATTAGGTAATTACCGTCCCCGTTTTTGGAGGTAGCGTCACTCCGACTTGAGATTAGTTCTGTCACTAAGTTAGTGTAGAATTCTGACGAAACGAAGTCGAACCGCATATTCCAAAATTTAGCTATAGACTTTGTGCCCTTAACGTACAAATGTGGTTTAAAACAATTTACCTTTTACCATAGCTGGAAAATGTCATGGTTATGACCAGTCATCTGGTGACTGGTCGCATGTTTGCTCGTGACATGTACAAGTTGCGGATTCTTGCGACATGTGACACAAGCGCGTGTACTATGACACGATACATTTTCCGCGTGACATGTCATAAAATTTGTACATGTTTCAAAACAAAACTGGTTTGTCAAGCGGCTGTACATTTACTGAACTGTGACATGTATGTTCGCTTGCGAACGGTCGCGACAATAGAAAAACAGGTTTGCTTGTTATGTGACATGTCGACAATGAACCGGTATTGAAAATGGGTAAAATATTGTATACCGTACTTTGGCGGATAATTGGAAATATAGAAAATGAGATAATTGTATTTCTTTCAACATTTCACAAATAAATATTGTTTGTTATTGCGGTTTAGAGGTGTTGAAAATCAATAGTTTTAGACATTTTAAACGCACACTGGGAAGTAAATGCGTCAAAATCGAAAAATTTTCAACTTTTCACAGATAAATATTGTTCGTTATTGCGAGTTAAGAGGTGTTGAAAATCAATAGTTTTAGACATTTTAAACGCACACTGGGAAGTAAATGCGTCAAAATCGAAAAAAAATTAAACTTTTCACAGATAAACATTGTTTGTTATTGCGAGTTAAGAGGTGTTGATAATCAATAGTTTTAGACATTTTAAACGCACATTAGGAAGTAAATGCGTCAAAATCGAAAAAAATTAAACTTTTCACAGATAAACATTGTTTGTTATTGCGAGTTAAGAGGTGTTGAAAATCAATAGTTTTAGACATTTTAAACGCACACTGGGAAGTAATTAATTAATCGAAAAATTTTCAACAAATTTACTTCCCCTTGTGCGTTTAAAATGTCTAAAACTATTGATTTTCAATACCTCTTAACTCGCAATAACAAACAATATTTGTCTGTGAAGAGATGGAAATTTTCAAATTTTGACGCATTTACTTCCCAGTGTGCGTTTAAAATGTCTAAAACTATTGATTTTCAACTCCTCGTAGCTTGCAATAACGAACAATATTTATCTGTGAAAAGATGAAAATTTTTCAATTTTGACGCATTTACTTCCCTTTGTGCGTTTAAAATGTCTAAAACGATTGATTTTCAACACCTCTTAACTCGCAATAACAAACAATATTTATATGTGAAGAGATGAAAATTTTAAAATTTTGACGCATTTACTTCCCTTTGTGCGTTTAAAATGTCTAAAACGATTGATTTTCAACACCTCTTAACTTACAATAACAAACCATGTTTATCTGTGAAAAGTGGAAATTTTTTCGATTTTGACGCATTTACTTCCCAGTGTGCGCTTAAAATGTCTAAAACTATTGATTTTCAACTCCTCGTAGCTTGCAGTAACGAACAATATTTATCTGTGAAAAGATGAAAAATTTACTTCCCCTTGTGCGTTTAAAATGTCTAAAACTATTGATTTTCAATACCTCTTAACTCGCAATAACAAACAATATTTGTCTGTGAAGAGATGAAAATTTTCAAATTTTGACGCATTTACTTCCCAGTGTGCGTTTAAAATGTCTAAAACTATTGATTTTCAACACCTCTTAACTCGCAATAACAAACAATGTTTATCTGTGAAAAGTTGAAAATTTTTCGATTTTGACGCATTTACTTCCCAGTGTGCGTTTAAAATGTCTAAAACTATTGATTTTTAACTCCTCGTAACTCGCTACATTTATTATCAAAAAGGTGCAAAAGTTCAAAATAATTGAATTTATATAGCGTCTACCATTCCGTTTATCTGCCACTGCACGGTACTTAAACGATCAAGAATAAGATACAGGTCAAACAAGCAAACCATAACAAAATGTTCATCTTTGTACAGGTTCCTAAACTTTGTGACTGGTATCGCCTTACGCGCGACAGGTAAATTATCCTCATGACCAGTCTCAAGACCGATGACGCATTTAAATTCCATGACATGTCACGAGACCAACCATCGAGGCTTGGAAGCTAACCTGTTTGAGACATGAGACATTTTCAGCAGAACGTGAATGTACGGGTGGCTTGACATGTCGCGAAAAATGTACACAGGTTCCAACTATGCCTTTTACCCAATTTTTCTCCACTGAGGAAAAATATAGTATAGGACATTCTATTGGCTAGAGATTACTTAGTAGGGAAAGCTATGAAAATTTTAGAGCCATAGTACTGAATTGAAAACAAAGATTTACAATATATATATAGATATGTAGCAGTGGCAGAGTCATTAATTTTTAATAATCTTTTGTTTTCTGCTGGTAGGTAGAACTGAGGCAAAGTTATTGCACTCCCTCGAGTCTACCAACATGTTGCATGACAATGGGAAACTTTTCCCTCCTTTGGCAGTAATACAAATGCAGTCCATACACGAAAATATGATGGTTGGCTTATGAAATCAGTTATTAAGTATGCAAATTATCAGATACGAACTCGTCACTATATGTAATGTCCAGAATGTTAATTTGAGCTATTATTTGTATTAATTTCGAAATATCGAAAAGTCACATACACACCACCATCCAGTTTCGTGGAACAATTCATCCGCTCACGCTGTCGATAAATGCACAGAACTTCGCTTCCGTCAGATTGATCAACCATAAAACGTGACAAACAATCTTCACTGTTCCTCTTATCTATCGACGTAACTTGACGAATAATTTTATCAATTTGAAAAAAAATCCGATGCGAAATCCGATTAACCCGATCGTTATCAGGGGAGCATTTCTCTTATATATACGGAAATCCTTCAGTTAGTCATTCACTCACTAAAGGGGAAGCGAACCGTGCCAATCCTGTGGATTTAAACTTCAGGCCATTTTCGGGACAAACGTAACATCATCAAAAATGAAAAGCCTGCTTCTTGTCGCACTTGTTGCCCTCAGCGGAATTTCCTGCGGACCAATCTCGATCAGTGACAACAACATCGGAGACATCGTCAACGTGGGAGTCAACGTCGAAGCCGACATCCAGAGCGATATCAATGCAAACATCGTAAGTGTCATCGTTGCTCTGTTGCTGCAATCCGGTGGCATCAATATTCCGTCGATCCCGACTCTACCAACGCTACCAACATTACCCACATTGCCAACCCAAACGCCAACCGATGAACCGCCAATCAGCACCACTATCAACCCAACCGGAACTACTCCTACCCCATCGACTACTACTACTGGTGGTATTACTCAAACCACCACTACCACCCAGGGAACTACCACAGTGACAGCAATCAGTGATATTCATGTCGATCAAGTGATTAGTGCAATTCAAAAGATCAAGGAACAGGCCTCGGCAGCCAATCTCTCCAAGGAACAGAAAGAGCAAATCTGGCACGATCATGCCGAACAGTTTGTCCAGCGGTTGATGGCTAATAGGCATTAAGGGCTAAGATTAATAAAATTACTGCTTCCAATTAAGAAATTGTTTTTTTCTTAAATTATATATCGATCGAAATAACTACATTTATATGATCACTGATTTAAACGTTCAAAAACTTCTGTTTTAAAAATAAGTTTTGAACTGTTTTCTACAACAACTTTTATGCGACAAATAGTTAACAGTAATAAGCATAGAACGCTTCTTTTTCGTTCTGTTATATGACTTTATAACTTCGTGAGGCGCGAAGAATGTTATGCTTCAAACTATACATAATGGGGTATACATTTTTCAAAAAAAATCGTGTATTGCATTTGATGAGACCTACGGCCTATACTACACACTAACCCAGCCCAAATTTGTTCGATAATTTCTTTTGAAGACTTGTTAAGTAAAGTGATATTTTCAAGGAGCTGTCAGCAAATTGTTTAAAAATTTGCAGAATCGTTTTCATTTTTTAGCGATTTTCAGTAATTTTTCGAATAATTTACTGAAACCCGCAATATTTTTCACTGAATTTATCAGCTCTTCTGTTTTTTTCGGTACATAAACATTATCCAGTAAAATACTGACTGATTGTTCGGCAAAATTGTACCAACATAACCGAACCTCGTCAAAAACTTACAAAACAGGTACAGCAAATCATCTGTCAAATCGCCATTTTCAGAGGAAACTGCTGACTGACCAGTATTTTTTGACGTTTGGATAGAACGGATTGCGGAGAGTTCGGTACCAAATTGTTTTACTGAATTGATTACCGAACGGTTTGCTGTTCAAAACTGTTCAAAGTAATTTAAATTAAGTGTGTAGGTCTCTTGAAAAGTTCAAAATCACTGTAGCACTTATTGCTGACCACAATTTGACCTTTTATCGGACCTTCTTACATCTTTCTTTTCACTTACTTAAATATTGCACAACTTCCAATTGCCTTCAATACCAAGGGCTCCTCAATTCAATATGGCCCATGTGATCCGGATGGTCTAAGGATGGCCTTGAACTCGTGGAGGATTTCGCTCCACAAGCTTCACATAGGTATATAATTCGAAATTTGCCAATATTTTCATCATTCGTTGGTCGCCCAGCAGGTTTCTTACAGAGATTGTGCAACAAAGTATCGATGGAAATCAGGTCTCATTTTATTATAACTAGGAAATTGACGAATAAAGTAAAGGATAAGCAATCTGATGTATACAAGTAAAAACAACTGTGCTCCAGTTATCTTTACTTCTACCTAGCTTCGAATGCATACACAGAGGACTCGTAAAGAACTTATCCGGGATTGTATGAATGCTTGCAACAAGAAGAAGGCTTTCCCATCTGACCGGTCATTTCCGGTGACATAGCTTCTAGTAGCCACCACATAATCAAAAGTAAGGCATCTCATTGTCGATGTACCCGATAGTCAGCCGATAGTTATGAGGAGTCGGCAGCCTGTTTTGTTTCTAATCGTCAATTAGGCGATTAAATCTAGAATAGAATTCTACTTCTCTTACGCCCTACTATCTACACGCAAAAAAAAATTAGTAAAAATAAACAAATTTTGGTTTTAAATAACAATTTTCCCGTTTCATATAGTGACAAACAAGATTCAGGTTTGCTTCAATCAATACTGTTGATTGAAATGACCAACTAATTTATTTGTTGGCTTTTCAGTAGTTTCAACAAATATTTCGTTTGAAACAACAAAATCATGATAAGTTTAACCGAACAAACAAGTTTGAAGAAACGAAAACAAATCGTTTGTATGAACCAAAGGAGAGAACAACTCAAATTTAGTTGAAATTAAACAAAGATTCTGTTGGTTTTTAACAAAAGGATCAGTTAGATCTAACAAATTTTATTTTGATTTAATAATGTTTCTATTTAAAATGTAAACAGAAGTATTTGTTGAACTAAACCAAATACATACTTTCGAAAAACGCCCTGATTCTTCTGGGTGTAAATGTAACAATTCATATACTTTAAAATTTCATTTGTTTTTTTAGGAAAATCTGAACGCGTCCTTGTTTGACACTATCGGTCTTACTTGACATTGGTTAGCATCTTTGCCAGTTTTCCTAGAAAAAAAAGATAGCGATAGAGATGGTCGAATGAAAAATCTTGCAAAACCTGTTTATTCAATTTCTAAAATTATTTTTATTTATCCTGCAAAAAACACTAAAGAAAAAGTTCGACTCATGGCCTTAACGTCAGCTCCATCGGATAAGACCAAAAATAGTGGCTTAAATGATCGTTCTAGATAAAGTGAATTACGTATTGATTTACGTTCACAGTGACAAAACCGGAGTGAAAATCTAAAATACTTCTTTGAGACGAAACCCAAGTTTGAATCGTGTACCATCATTTTCGAACTACCGTTTAAGATAATTCACATAATAGAAATAGATTACGCTAACAGAACTAACAGCAGGTTCCAACAAAAATAGTAAAAATGGGCTTAACACCTTACGTACCTTCTTTGTGAGCAGGCGTGGGACTAGCTATATTGAATTGAAACACAGCAATGTACAAGCTCTATCGTAGACACTGTTGCACAACGGGTTCAATTAAATTATGAATTTAAACGCATTGCTTGTTCGTTTTGGCATAGTAGGCAATCCCTGGTGGGATATTGACGTCTATCTATTACACTAGTTTACAGCATTTCTGAACTAAATAAGCTGGTGGTCATTTTCAATGTAGAATCGTGTGCTGAATCCGAAAATGAAGTCCAAAAAATTTACTGTGGAGCAGTTTTCGAGTTACAACAAAAAAATAAATTTCACCTTTAAAAATAAAAGTACGATCAGTAAAATCCAAATATCTTCGGTTGTAGTGCATCGATATGAAATATTATTATATTGAATTAAAGGAAATTGAAGGCAATCTCGATCGTTAGAACATTTTGTTTTAGTGCGACTACTGGTTCTGACGTTATTTACGAATCAATTGAACTTTTTCTTAATTTTTCGTCAATTTTGTGAAGAAAAATGAGCGTTTGGTTAATATTTTGGGCAAGTCAAAGCAACACTTAAAGTTATATTTTTATGGGACAGCCTGCTAATAACCAATTAAAATAAGCACTTATTAGTTTAAATCGGATAGAAATTGTGAAAGTTATTCAATTTTTTGTAGAATGGGGATTTCTGAATTTTTCTGGGTCAAATTATTGAACCGTCTCGATTCCATTTTTTTTTCTAGGGTTTGTTTCATAATATATGAAGAATTCTCTGTCCGCATTCTGTTAAATAAGTAAATTGAAGAATTTTGGGAGAATTTAATGTTCGAACTCGTTTATCCAAATGATTCAAGACTTCTTATAACAATAATTTCAGCCTCAGTGGAGTAATGTAAAAAAAATTGGAATTAAAAATACGCATAATATTTACATTTGTCATACAAAATCGTATATGTGCAAAATACGTTGTGTACTGCACGCTTCACAGCACCATAATATGCTCACATCGGATGCTTATGACGGTGCAATATGTTAAATTCGGACACTAGCTTCACGTATGATGACTTATCCACCTCTTTCGTCACGTTTTATTCTACTAACAATTTATTTTACGTTATTATTACGTTATTGAAATTTTATTGGATTTACATTGGCTTCTACGATGTACCGATTTTACTGTACTGGTTCAACTTCAATATACTACAATATATTGCGTAAAGTACAATTACAAAATATTCTACGTTCTTCAAATCATTCTGAAGTTCAGATTGTGAGATTTTAAACCTAAAATAAGTCTTGTTCGATGCCCTACTTAATTTTAAAACACGAAGTGCTAGATGTTCTAGGAAGGAAAACTAATAAAAAGTTTTACAAATTATTAATTTTATAATACTTGCCTAAGTAGTATGACATATTTCTACGGATTCGCATAGTTAGTATTAACATTTTACAACACCCAGTTAGCGTTTCAAAATACGAATTTTATGACGTGTGAGGGTTTAGTTTACAACAAATTTTGTATCATAAGAGTGTTATTTTATGTAATATTACACGCAGTATTGCATTCCAATCAATCGATGACTTATAACTTCATTGGGTCTGAAACTATTGTTATCACAAGTCTTGAATCATTTAAATAAACAAGCTCGATTATTACCCTACATTAAATTCTTTCAACATTCTTCAATTTACGTGTTTAACAGAATTCTGATAGAGAGTCCCTCATATACTATGAAACAAGCCATAGAAAAAATCGGAATCGAAACGGTTCAATAAGTTGACCCAGTGAAACACAAAAATTGCCATTTTGCAAAAAAATTGTATAACCACAGAGGGGCTAGTTGGAACGACAATAATAATTCACTAATCTAGGGAATTGATCATTTTGTTTTAGCATTCGTTTTTTTTTGATAATAGAGGTTTAAACCTTAGGGCCATTCACCTCTTTGTCGGGTAAGAGAAATCTCTTTAGAAAAATCTCTAACCCTATATGCGGGGTTGGGAATTGAACCCAGGTGATCTGCGTACAAGGCAATCGATTTACCAACTACGCTATCTCCACCTTCTTTAGCATCCGGCATCATCCGCTAATACACCAGGAAGCCGACCGCATATTTTTTGTTTGTTTGTTTATTAAAGTTTCACGCAGAATCGAATCCCTTCAGTACAGGGAAAATATGAATTTATTTGCCAACCAACGCATTTATTTGTTATATGTGCGAAGAAAGTGACATATTTTACATTTTTCGAGCATAAGTGAAGTGTGTAATCTATGCCTGATATATTTTTGCTCGATAACTCATAGTCAGCATAGAGTCAAAGTTCTGTTTGCAACTGAAGTTGAATTTGAACCGAAAATGACTGAATGAATGCGCTACGACGCATGATTGAACGAAAAGGCAAACAACCGAAGCATACCCTTCAGCGCACTGAGCGTAATTTTTCTTCATTCTTCTTTCAAGCTCACTCGGTGATGTCAACATTTCAGAGTTCTACTAGATAGGATAATATATATTGCTCGAATTTATTATTGCTGTCCTACATTTTTTGTATCCTGACAATTTTATTTGCTGGCATTGATAAAAAAAAACAGTTGTATTCTGTATCATCAATTAAATAAATATGCCAAGTTTTTATGAAACTTATCAGATAAAATGCATCAAAAGAATAAAAATATTATTTTTTACACCACTGAATAGTTTCTTCATACACCTACATTTGAGAAACTTCATCCAACCATACCTTTTTAAAGTTTTACGCAGTTTTTTTTAATAATTTTTTATCATGTTGCTGTGTGTTCTCTTCCGCCAAACTCGCGGAACAGTCCCTACCATTTATGATTTTTTTATTCCGTTTATTTGACACGGCTCATTGCGTTAGCTTTACCGAGCCGTGGGTCAACCATTTATGATAACATCAAACATGTGCATTATGCAGCCATTGGTACAAAGGCCAAATTTTCAACTCATGAAATCATATTATTTCAACTTACCCCGCTACGAGAGGCAAACCGAAACAAAGCACTTGAAAACTGAAATTTTCAATAACCACTTCTTAACTAGATTATGAATGTTTATTTTTTGTCACTAATAAACAGAATGTACTAACATATACCGATAGCAGATTGGAAATTGTTTATTTTATGATTTCATTAGAGAAGTTCAAATTTCAACTTTGAAAACCCCGTTTCCTCTTGCATCGGTGTACCTTAATCGAATTTTATTAAATGTACCTTGTTGAACGTGAACAATTTTAAGGAACAAAATAGAAGTAGATTTGCCATCGGTAAAATTCAGATGTGTTAGATTTTTTGACATTTAGTCACGATTCCACATTTTATCATTAAATAGCACATATCAACTCCAATTAACAATAAATAATTATTAAATTTACTATTTTCAGTGTGAAAGTTGTTCAGGAATCACATGGTAAGTGTTTCTTTTCCGGGAAAATAGGGCATTTGATGAAAAATGAGGTTTCTGGACTAATTGTCAAAAATTCTAGTGTTTCTGAATTTTATCGTCAGAAAATCAATTTCCATTTTATTCCTGAGAATTTCCCACGTTCAACTATGTTGTTCTTTTGTAAAAATTGATTGAAGAACAATATAAATATATGCACGAGTAAATGATTAAATTTGTTATGAATGACAAAATGCCGTAGAGCCCCAACTTTTTCACATCAGAAAAAAATGCAAAAAATGTATGATTTGTAGCATAGAGCAGAATAGTTATTAAGAATTATGAATTTTTTAGTTTCCCCATTTTTTGGGAATTAGCGATACTTTCATTAAAATTTTAAGAATTTTTTCTTCAAAAAAAGGTATAAATAGTATTTTTACGATTGCTGGCAACCTATCGGCAATCGTTCGCGCAACGTTAACAAGCAATAATCTTAAAAGGAAATGGTCCAATTTTGCAACTCCAAGCCCGGTTTCATCGTTATACGATTCGCCTCGTAGCACGAAGTCAAGCGAAAGGTACGTACCGGTCATTAAATTGAGTTGCAGAGAGAGATAGTGATGTGTAGCTCATTACACTTCTGGAATCGACGTGGAACGTGAACAGTATATAGGATATAGAAAGGATCTTTGCGTGCTGGATACCGGTGAGACCGTTTCATGTACCTTTTTCCAAATATTTTAAATATCATGGCAATATGACCTGTATTAAGCAATAACATTTTTCCGAGATTTGTGTTTGTGGGATGCCATTATGCCAGATTTTAGCAGCTTCCAGACAAAAAGACAAAACTTCTCATTCTGCCAGATTTTGACATTGAACATGTCTTACTGCACTATCTGGGGCAGGGTGTCATTCTAAAATCTAAAATCAAACGACGTCACGTTTTTGCGTCACTATTTTGAACGCTAATAACTTTGTTATTTGTGAACGGATTTCCGTCTGGTTATCACCAAACAATTCGGAATTAACTGAAATTATGTTTTGTTGCTATAGTGTTTTAGTATTTCAATAGCACACTATTGAGAAACAAGCAAAAATGAATAGATCTCGGAAAACGCGAAAACCAACGATGTCAGATTTATAGACATATCTGTATTTTACAGACTTTTGATAGTCTCCAACAGACGTCGCCAAAGATCTACAGACTTTTAAAAGAGTAATAGTGTTCAGCAAAATTGCTCTAGAATATACAAGTGATTCCTTCACAATAGAATTCTATTTTCAATCTACGTTTAAAGTAATATTCTAGAGTAACTAGAATTTACAAAATCATCTACAGACTTTTACAGATATTTTAATTATTCTTCTACAGACATTTTACAAAAACATGTGGCATCGCTGGTGAAAACTCCCATACATCAGTCAATCTATCCCCGGCAGAGCCGTCAATAGGGAGCACCTTAGTGACTCAAACGAACACGACAAGTAATAAATAAATGTGCCGCGTGCCTGTTTGAATCAGTTGTTGCTCTTTTGCCAGACAAGTATCATCGGGCCTATAGCGTCTCGTACGACAGATTTGAGCACCCAGCACACTACGCTGCTATAAATGACGTCATCGTCGACTATTTAAAAAATATCATTCCTCGAGCGAGTTCACTCTCTCGTCGAACGTCGGGCCGTAAAGAACAGCAGTAGCAATCAGGCATGTTGACAATGCGCTGCGATCAGTGCTGCATTTGATCACTGCTACCGCTGGGGCTGGAGACGACGACAGGTCTAGGCATCCAGCGGCCAAGCGCTCGTGATGTCTCCTTTCCATGGCTCTGATTGGCTGTATTGATTTTGCCGATGACGTCATCCTCGGATATATAACTTTCAGCATTGCTCGGGCGAGCTCATTCTCTGGTCGAACGTTAGAGCTGATACGATAGCAGTAACCTACAGATATATTTAAATTATACAGTACGCTGTGTACTGCTTTGCACACCACAACTGGAGAGTTACGCCACTCAGTGTCAGTGCTAGTTAGCATGCCATTGCGATAAATCTGCTTTTTGCGACGCTAGAGTTTTTAAGCTGACAAACAAATCAACGGTTCTCAAATTTGGAAAGCCGATTGTTTTTAGTTTCGTGGAACACCTTGAAACTCGGTGTATTTACACCGGTACACTCCCTTACTCATTTCGATTTATTTAGGTACTCGTTTCTCATAAAAGATTTAAATTTGTGCGTATCGAATATGTTGAGCTCTAGTTTGCTCGACTTATATCGTAACCCTACCCATTGGGGCCGTGCACAAATGACGTAGCTTTTTTTCGGCGAATTCCGACCCCTCCCTCCCCCTCGTAGCATTTTGTCACAATATTCACCCTCGTCACACATCGTAACAAATTTGCTACACCCCTCTATCCCCTAAAGAGCTACGTCATTTATACATGGTCCCTGGTACCACACTGACTGTTGTTTAAAACGGTATGCATTGATCGAAATGGTAAAGCGAAAATCGAAGCGTAACTAAAATATTCGCTAATTTTAAGTCATTTAAACAAAACGAAATAAATATACTGTAATTTAACTCGAAGTTGAACCTTATCGACTCAACAAAAGTAGGTTTCAAAGCATTTGTTTAAATACGCAATATTTTTTTTAAATAAATGCATATCATATGCATGGTTTCGCACTGTCTAAGTAGTTCTTTTTAGCTTTCATATATGTGCGGAAAAACTGTACATACTTTAAATATGAAGACAAACAATGTAAAATGTTTGAAGTATTCGTAAAACATAACGCTTGTCAACGACTACTCGACAAAACGATTACTTTGTCCGACCATATCCGTGAAGAGAGTAAACGTGCGATATTTCGATTTAGTTTTCGGCAAATTTAGGACTAAGAGAAACGGAAGCAAAGAAATTGCAAGATAGGTATTCTAGAGCGAATCAGTTATAAACATAACACGGAAAACTGGGACTAGGCCAGCTCATATGGCCATGATCGACAGGAAATGTGAAAAATCCATTGCCTTCTGCTGGTAGGAGTTGGGCTTTCCACCCAAGTTTACCGCATGGTCGTTGATAGAACATAACTCATCATCATGTTTTACCGCCGACGCGGCGAATTATATTGAACACAATCCTTAAATTTTTTTATCATGTTATGCAGCTGTAAACTTACTTTAAACCACATAATCCCGATTCTTTATAAATAGCTGTTCAAACCACCCTACGTTACGATAACAGGTCCTTATTCGATGTCGAAGTCCGCTGAAACAAGGCTACTATTCCATAAATAGCACATGAGTTCATTCTTAGGGTGCTAAATCGTCCGGTATCCGTTCAATTCCAGTACATGTGCAACCTTATATTTCTCTAAACAAAGTTATCCGTTAATAGAAATCCCATTGAACCCATATAAACAATTAACGAACACGACACATTATTATCGAACAACCCACAGGAAGCGTTTGGCAGTGATAAGAAAGCTGATATCGCAACCATCAATCCCTCCCTCAGCTCAGACCAGCCCAGTAGTAGACCACACGTCCAGTCACAAACACCATTCCCGATTCCTCCCAAAATGTCCAAATTGATTGCCTATGCCACAGCTATTGTGCTATTGTCCGTTTCGTTTGAATCCCTACGTGCCGATCCGCTGCCCTTGAACAGTCTGTTCGATCAAACACTGGTAGGCCTCGGACGGGACGTTGGCCAGGTAGCTCCAACGGCTGCTGTGAATGGACCGCTCAGTATTAGAGACAGCACGATAGGAGATATCATCAACATCACGGTCAACATCAATGGGACGGTGAACTCAAACATCACGCTGGATTTCGTAAGTGTATTGGTCGTGGCGCTCAATGACTTTGGGAATTACGGGATTACCATGAGTGACGTGCGAGATGCGTTGCTTGGCTACACCGTGAAGCATATGAGCAGGAAACCTTGATTTTAAGCCCCAGTGATAGCAGAAGCGGATTAAAACGATTTCAACTTAAACGCTTTTATGCTGTGATTTTTGGTGACGAGTTTGAAAGAATCCCATATCCGTGCTAAGGTTCGTGCGTCAGTCGGCGCTGATACGTCATAGTTAACTGCTAACTTCAACCGGTGTTTTGATTTCGCTACAAGCAATCAATAATTAGGGCAGTGCATAGTTAAATTTCGTCATTTTTAATATTATAGCTGCAGTGCTTTTTTGCTGTTATACTATGGAATGCAGATTTTTATACTACTCACATATGGTCGGTGTTAAGTCAGACCGGACCAAGTCGCAAAACATCAAAAAATGAGTTAATGATAGCACTGGATAAAGAATTTCTTCATCTACATTCCACTTTTACCAGATTTGAAATATGAAACAATAAACAAGAATTATGGTAAAAATTATTTTCCAATTATAATGTAAAGGATGCTGCGATTCAAACTTTAAACGCGTTTTTCTCGAAATCAATGCACTGTCACTTAGTCCGGTCTGACCTAACACCGACCATATTTTACTTAGTTCTGAACAAATAGAATATCTGCCTTGCACTGACACCCAACAATACTTGAGAATACCAAACCAGAGAAAGAAGTGCAAAAAAGTTACTAGGTTTTGCTGTTCAAAAACACCAACTCGCCTTCTTCCCATTGACACTTCCTAATGAGCTCGATATTAGGTTCGTTACTGACACAGTTAACCTCACTTTCTTGAAAGTTCACTTGTACTGTTTACATGGACTTAGACAAATTTTGTGGACGACTAGATTCGCTTAAAACAAATCGCAAAGAATTTTTCTAAGTCCATGTAAACAGTACAAGCGAACTGTCAAAAATGAACATCGAATCCATCTGTGACGTCAGCGTAAAGTATTCAATATTCTTTCCTCTCGCGATTCGGAGTTTCATGAATTTATTGTGCATTGCAGGATAATCGCTCGATATGCGATTATATGAAAGCTCAATTGAGATAGGCGCGTGACAGCCGCCTATATAAATGTATAGGCAGCTTTTTCCTTGAAGCTTTCGAAAAGCACACAGCTGGCAGAAAAATAAAGCTCCACTGAAATCTGCTTGCGGAGCAACTGCGGCTATATTTGATGCGCCATTCAGACGCCCGCAATGTGAGATTTTATTATAAGCGCGACAATACACCATCTCATTAAGATTTTGCTGGACTTAGGGGAGTGATGCTGGAACGGCTACGATGCTCAACAACTTTTTAATCATTCTAGCTAGAGCCAACAAGCGACGTTGTAGAACGACAAATTGTGGAAAATTTTGCTGAAGACATGTAAGCTCCATCTGTCATACTTTTTAGTTTAGTGTTTTTTAGAAAAAAAAAAACTGTTTTATTCACTTACCTTTTGCGGTATTGATTTGAAACTGCTTTCAGGCAACTTCAAGATTTTTTTAATTCGAATAATTTGTTTTATGACACCACATATCTAACTTTTTCGCCAAAAATAGGGATCTTTGGAATAACATGACGGCGCCGGTGGTTGAGTGGTAAGCGTGACCGCCACTCATTCCAATTGGTCTGAGTTCAATTCCAGCCGAGGTCGTTGAGAGTGTAGCCGTTAATCCCCAGTCCATGAGTTGATGGATCGATATTTAGTTCAGATAGTGGAGTCACCTCTCTGGCGTCGGTAAAGAAGAAGTAAAATCCAGCTTCTATAACTTACTAACAAATATCCTCCTCCCGTGATATTTGTGGAGTGCGCAGTAGTATATACGGCCTCTAGCAAAAGCAAGCATCGGACTAACCATTCCTTCCCTTTCCTCGGAATCTACGATCTACGTTCGAGCATGGCCGGCGCGGGTATTGATCAATAACACTAGGATTACAGGAGTTGCACATTGAAAGATTTTTCGCTACTCCCAAGCATAATTATCTACTGATTCCCTTGCAACTTCAGCTACTCCAGATCGATAACGGAGTAGCAGCCAGGGCTGGTCGCACAAGCTAAAACTAAAAAATGAGGTTCTTTGGAATAACAATATCACTAAAAGGCGAATGACAATTTTTTTTAAATTCCGTAAAATAATTTCAAAAAATCTTTTTTGATATTATAAGCACTTACATCTTTTGAATAATAGAAGCTAGCGTTTTGATGTGCTAGAAGAAAATGTTCTCCTTCAAAAACTCTAAAAAACATCTGAAGGATAAGCTGGAGTTGATGAGAACTCAAAAAGTTATATTAAAAATTTGGGTTTTCATGAATTAACCATTTGTAATATGATTAAATTACTTTCACGGTGAATAATACAAAAAATATAGTTTCGTTTTCATGTTAAAATATTGCACTTCACACTACTTTTCTATTATTTCAATTAGTGAGTAGGGTGGTACTATTTTTTTTTAAATCAGAGAATTAACTTTTTAATGGTTCGAGATAACGTATCGCTGTCTTCCAGAAAGTTGTAAAATTATTTTTTTTAAAAAAATTGTCGAATGCACTGAAACTCTATGTCGTGTACTTTTCATTTTACAAGAAATTTAAACAAAAATAGGGTGTTTCCTAAAAACATAGTTTTCTTTATATAACTTTTATAACTTTTGCAGTATTGATTTTCATCAAGATCCCTTAAAAAATACTTTTTAGATATACAGTATTCGCCATTTTTGGGCGAATACGATATATCTAAAAGCATGCTATTTCATATGAAGTAACCGTATTTAATGTTAAGTGCTATTTGAAAAAGTTATACTTTTATAAAAAAAGTTCTCATAACTTTGGAACGAAAAAAGTTTAGTAGTTGGTATTTTAAAGTTAATTATGCGCCTTAAAATAATCTTCAAATTGTCCAAAGGGTACTTTAGTGTAAAATAAAAACTACAAAAATTATAGAAATAAAACCGTTTTTTTTAAGAATCACCCGTGCAATGGAAATTATACAAGCTAGAGCTTGCGTGTCTTCAGCAAATTTGTCTAAAATATGTTGTTCTACAACTTCATCGAAGACAGTCAGGCTCTATCTCGAACCGTTAAAAAGTTCAATTTTAAATATGGCTTAAATTAGAACCACCCTAGCTACGGTTTAAACCAAAAGAAGGGCCTTGCAAAGTACAACAACTTTGCCAAACATATTGTAAGGCTAAATCATTTAGTTTTAGCAAAAAGTTGAAATTCCTACTAAATTTACATTCTGGACCACAGCGCAGTGACAGCAGCGCTGCCCAATCGGCAAGCATAGAACTGCGCAATGACGAGAATTTTTAAAAATTACTACTCTGATACGTTTTAATTAACGCACGAAAAATTTATAAAATGAAATTTGGCATTCGTTAAGGGGGGCGTCTGCTGTAAAGTGCTCAAACCGAAGGTTCGTTGGTTTACGATTTTGAATGCAAGGTAACAATGGATCTTGATCACGCTGGATCTTTATTCTGCCGGTTTCCCACAGGTTTTTCTTCGTGCTTATAGCTTGCGGAGAAACAGAGTCTTATTGCACATGGAACGCAACACAAATCGGCGGAGTTTCGGAACGGAATATAAAACACAATTTTTTGCGATTATAAAAACTGGCGGGTCTCTCGGTTGCGGTCTTTTCCCTTCTATATTCGATACTACTTTTCTGTCTCAAATCAATCATCTAGCCTGTCTCACTCTGTGTGTGTTCAATCATCATTTAACGCACAAAGTGTAAAAACATTATTTTTTGGGCTCAAACTTATAAATTTAGATGATTATATTGATGTACTGTATTTGGCGTCAACAGTAGGGCATTGCAAAAAAAACTTTTTTTTGAATTCTCAAAGGCCCCCCTTCTTATATTGTGACAGATGTCAAAGTAAGCTCAGATGCCAAATTTCACATCATTTGGACAATTTTAGACCCCCGCCCACTTCGCTTGAAATTTTTTGAAATTGGTACTATGGGAAAATATGAAGGAAAAATACATTAAATGCTATAACTTTTGAAGTAGCAATCAGAAAATTACAATTTATACCTCTTTTGAAAGGAAATAATCTAAGTATTTGAATGAAGACATATTTGTTTCTTGAAAAATACGGGAAAGTGGGGTACTGGGTCTTTTTGGCCCCAAAATCCCCTATTTTTAATGATTTTTCTGCTCCGTGATGCAAATCATACATATTTTGTAGTTTTTCTAATGTGAAAAAATCTCAGAAATCGAACGGAACCCTTTTGACCTTAGTTCGAATACGAGAAGTTGGGGTTATAGGGCTTTTTGTCTGTCATATTAAATTTTATCATTTTCTCATGCATATATCTCTATTATTCTTCAATCAATTTTCATAAAATGTAACTTATTGAACGTGTAAAATTCTGAGGAATAAAACAAAAATAAAAACGTTAAAGGTAAAATTCAGAAACATCAAACTTTTTGATATTTACTCTACAAATCTCATTTTTTCATTATTTGTCATAATACCTCAACTTCCCCTATTTTTCCAGGAATGAAACTTTTCTCATGTGATCCCTTAGCATATTTTACACTAAAAAAAGTAAATTAAATAAAAATTTTGTTGTTAAATGGAGTTAATATGTGCGATTTTATGATAAAAATGTGAAATCGACACTATATGTCAGATAATTTGATGTTCCTGAATTTTACCGGTAACGGGTATATTTTTGTTATAATCCTAAGGATTTTCCACGTTCAACAAGGTATAGTTTATGAAAATTGAGTGAAGAACAATAGAGATATATTCACGAGAAAATGATGAAGTTTAATATGAATGTCAAAAGGCCATTTAACCCCAACTTCTCGTATTCGGACTAAGGTCAAAAGGGTTCCGTTCGATTTCTGAGATTTTTTTACATTAGAAAAACTACAAAATATGTATGATTTGCATCACGGAGCAGAAAAATCATTAAAAATAGGGGATTTTAGGGCCAAAATGACCCAGTACCCCACTTTCCCGTATTTTTCTAGAAACAAATATATCTCCATTCAAATACTAAGATTATTTCCTTCCAAAAGAGGTATAAGTTGTAATTTTCTGATTGCTACTTCAAAAGTTATAGCATTTAATGTATTTTTCCTCCATATTTTCCCATAGTACCAATTTCAAAAAATTTCAAGCGAAGTGGGCGGGGGTCTAAAATTGTCCAAATGATGTGAAATTTGGCATCTGAGCTTACTTTGACATTTGTCACAATATGAGAGGGGGGGCCTTTGAGAATTCAAAAAAAAAATTTTTTTGCAATGCCCTAGTCAACAGATCTTTTTTGTAATGTTCAGAATTATTCAAACATTCATTGTACACGAAAAAAAATATTTTCAGTCACGCAGAGCCACACATACGAGCGTTCCAAGAGTAGATGTCCAACCATTTCCACGTCGAGAAGCGCCGCGGCGAACACGATGACGCTCGATATTGAGACATCCCAGTTAAGTTCAGCCGGAAATGAACCAGAATTCCGGCTGGTTCCAGTTCGCATTCCGGATCCAGTGACACTGGAGCCGGAATGCGAACTGAAACCGGCCAGAATTCCAGTTAATTTCCGACTGAACTTTACTGGGATTCACCGAAACGTACACGTCGCACCAACTGCTTCCTCCACTAAAGGTTGCCAGTAAATTTTTGGTGTAACTAGCACTAAGCGCAATACAAGTCTTGTATTTTCTATTTGCGCTTGAAATTAAGTAATGTAGCGGTAGTAATTTGGTTTAAACGCAAGGACAGCTTTTAGAATAGAATTTGATTGATTAGTTTAACTCATTTAACCAATTTTATCAAAGTTTACTGGAAATATATCCACTATGACAGAACAAAATGAAATCAGCAACACACTTCTAGCGCTATTTGTGAACGTTTTTACCAATTGACCAATCCAGCTAAAACTGCAGTACACAGTGACCCAGAATGCAAATTTATCAGGAATTTTGAGATTTTCTTAAAACTAAACAACTTTGCCTTATTACATGTTATGTAAAAAAAACCCCGGCGTAAAAAAGCTTTTAGAATAGAATTTGATTGATTAGTTTAACTCATTTAACCAATTTTATCAATTCTGTAATCTAAAAAAAACTTTTGAATTATATCGACCGTTGTGATTTTGGCACCACTTGCACCTGGTATAATCAACCTGCAAAACACGTTGCATAACGCAGGGCTGTTTTTTGGAACCACATGTGTTATCATTCAGCCCTTCGTTATGCAAAACCGTGATATTTTGAAAGATGGGCTAGCGCGGTGTTTCATGGAGCGCGGCCGTTCCTTTCAATCGGGATAGGCCGCGTGGAAGTTTGGGGAAATGGGCTAATAAAATTGTCCGATACGGGAAATTCAATAAATTTTGTAAAGCTTAGACTTGTAGTTAGTGGGTGAACCACAAAAAATACAAAAAAAGTTCGAGTTTTGGAGAATGGCTTCATGAAAACCGAAAAATCTCTTATTTTTCTGTAAAATATGCTCACTTTTCTTCTAAATAATAGGGAAAACAATTTTTTTTCAGTTTTCTGCGGTTCATCGACAGGCTACACATATTGTGCATTCTCATAATCAAGTCAATTCGTTGATTAGTTTTTGAGTTATCGTGCTCTCCAATTTGAAAAACGCGGTTTCGAGAAAAACACTATTAAACCACATCAAATTGCATCACGGAAAAAAACAAATGTCTGTGCTAAAATCACTGAGCAACGCATTTTCCCGTAAAGGCCCTTTGAACCATGCCTTCTTTTTCTGCTCCGACGAGAGAGTGTAAATTTCATAGCCTGTTCCGCTTGAATCGGACTCCGGAAATCGTTCCAATGAAACATACGGTTTAATTAAAAAATGTCCATTATTTCCCATTATCATAATTCAATCAAATTTATGTGTGCACGAATAATTAAATTTTTGGGGTGGAATGTTTCGGTAAAAATAAAAACACATTGTCTGATAGTGAATTATTCACTGAAAAGTGGCCTTTCATTAGTCCACACTGTTTCCGATGTCTACCGCATAGGGAACGGCGGCAGGTAGGTCAAACGTGGGCATCCCATTGTGGCCAGCTGATGACACTGGGGCTGCCGGTGGCTGTTGGGATTCCTTGATCATCTCGACGATGTGTTGTAATTGTTCCGAGCTGAAAAACGGCACACTGGAACCGTCTTTTTTCACCGAAAATCTCTTGATTGTTTCAGCGAGCCCTTCCCAGCCATTATCACCCTTGATGACGTTGGAGATCCTTACGCCCAATTTGTGACCGAAGTCAGACAACTGTTCCGTTTGCGGCACAGGGCTCGCCTGTGAGGGCAACACAACAGCGCACAGTGCGAGTAAGGTGAAGGCAAGTTTCATGTTGTATGTTAGCCGAACGCAGAAAAACTGATTACGACCGTTCGGTGATAAAACTCTTTTATATCAATCCTCGTTGAGGTGGCTTATCAGATACGACGGCATCGACTGAGATTTACCTACTGGTCGACCCCAGTATTACGAGAATTTGGGAACTGATTCAGTGTGATGAATATTGTTTTTTAGTAAAAATTAATAAATTAAAAATAGAGTGACAGCGCATGATGACAAAACTGTGAGGAATTATAGGATTTCACCAAGTTTCGTGAAAACAACAGATCGTTACGCGTTTCGATGTGAATGAAATCTGAAACATCATATTCTTTCAGCAGAAGATTAAACACAATGGTAGTATGTGATGCGTGTCTCCGATTAGCTGAATTATTTAATAGGTGATAAGTTCGGCGCATTGTTCCACTATAATTGTGTTGATAGTTCTGCACAGGGCTACGCAAATTATTTGACTTTACGTCTCTTTGCGGACACCAGATGACGTTAGTAAATTCCCACCGCGAGCACATCAGTGAATAATGTTTTGAAACATAAAGAAATACGAAATTGTTAGCATAACTTGAATCCCCACTAAATGATTCGCTTTGTCTACAGTTGCTAAGAAATGGTGGGCGTACATAAGCCTTCCATTCAAAATCACTAAAGGGCGAACACGAAATTATTGCGACACATTCAACAAGGCATAACTTTTTTACCATTGGGTAAAAATCAACCAAATTTTGCACACTTTCTCATTGATGTGTATTGTTTACATGCTGTCAAACTCGAAATCGTGTTTTTCGATTCAACGAAAATTGAGGTGAACCAACGCGAGTCGAGAGAACAAATTCTTTCCAAAACACCTGGAATTTCCTGACCTGTCGCACCCGCAGTTGGGAAAAATGTTGAACATTCACCATTCAACCGTCTCCAGAGTGTTGAAGCGGATCTAGGAGCGGTTGACGTTAGACCACGGCAAAGGAGCTGGAAGAAAACCGGGACCGGAGAACAAAAAGACGGAGGGAAAGGTGAAGCGGATGATTAAAGCAAATCCCAACGTCTCAAGCCATGATTTGGCTAAAAAGATCGGCATGTCGCAGAGCTACGTCCAGAATGCAAAGAAGAGAGCTGGACTACATACATACAAGGTACAGAACTTCCCAAACCGCGATGAGCGGCAACAATCGACGGCTAAAACTTGGGCACGGAAGCTCTACGAGAAGATGCTGACAAAATATGGCTGCTGTGTGATGGACGACGAAACGTATATAAAATCCGATTTTAAGCAAATTCCGGGGTTGGAGTTTTTCACCGGCAAGAGCAAGTTCTATGTGGACGACAAATTTAAGAAGAAGAAAATGTCGAAGTTCGCCTCCAAATATCTCATTTGGCAGGCCATCTGCTCTTGCGGACTGAGGAGTGAGCCTTTCGTGACAAAGGGCACAGTAAATGGCGAGATCTACAAATCTGAGTGCCTCGAGAAGCGCCTTTTGCCGTTCTTGCAGCAGCACGACGAAGCTCCGCTATTTTGGCCAGATTTGGCATCATGCCACTATTCTAAAAGTGTCCTGGAGTGGTATGAGGCCAATTCTGTCCATTTTGTTCCAAAGGACATGAATCCGCCGAACTGTCCGGAGCTGCGCCCGGTGGAGCAGTACTGGGCAATGATGAAGCGGGAACTTCGGAAGAGCAAGAAGACAGTCAAAGACGAGAAGGACATGTTAAGAAAATGGAAAAAAAACTGAGAAACTGGTACCGGATGACACTGTAAAGACTTTGATGGAGCGCATCAAGCGAAAATGCATTCAATTTTACACTCAAGGCTCCATCGATTAATTTTTCTTTTGATTTTTGAAGTAAATATATGTATAAAACTACCCTAAAATTTTGGTTTGATTTAAAACATTATAAGAAAATTGGCATGACATTTTCGGTGTCGCAATAATTTCGTGTTCGCCCTTTACTAGATCTTTCATGTGGTTGCTACAATCCAGCTGTGTCCCGGCAAGGTGACAGTTAAAAACGAACTTGTTTCTAGTGCGATAAATAATTGATCACAAAACTTTTTGCAACACTCAGGATGTTTCGCAACACCTCAACATATTTCTTTCGCATTGCTTGAAGTTGAACTTGTGCAACCACCCCTGACTGCTACTCCGTTATCGATCTGGACTAGCTGAAGTTGCACAGCGAAACATCTTTCAATGTGAAATTCCTGGCAATCCTAACATTTATTGATCAATACCGGCGTCGGCCAGTCCCGAATGTAGTTCGCGGGGGAAGGAATGTTAGTCCGATACTTGCTTTTGCTAAATGCCCTATATACTACTGCGCACTCCACAAGTATCACCGGAGGAGGATATTTGTTAGTAAGTATAGGGGTGCGTTCTTCTTCATGTTCTAGCTATTTTACATCGCAGCCTATTTCCGCTACGAAGCCAAAGACCGATACCAGAGAGGTGACTCCACCACACGACTCCACACATACTACTCAGAAAAATCTCAACGACCTCGACTGGGATTGAACCCAGACCAACTAGGATGGGTGGCGATCACGCTTACCACTCAACCACCAGCGCTGTCCACTTCAACATATTTCGTTCACATTCGTCACAAAAGGTATCAACCAGATACTGTAACTTGCAAAATCAGTTTTTTTACAACAAGAAATATTTTCAATTCTTTGGTGAAAAACAGCTAACAACTGAGCGGAAGATGCCTCATTCACAAACAGCGAAAGTAGTGTTGAACCTAGTGTACTACCTTGCGTAACTCCGATATTGTCGAAGCAAGAATTTAAATACAGTATCTCCGATTTGAATAACTACAGGATGATATACAGGACACGATCGAAGCCAGTAACAGATTCCAATAGAACATTCTAATTTAACACTCATAATTAACAATAGCTTAGTTAACTGTATCAAAAACTGCCTTAAGATCTGTATGGATCGTGTTCACTTGGAGTTTTGCAGGCATCTGTTCATAAGATAAGATTCGTCTCAAAAGTATTTACGTGGTAGTTTTCAATGTCGGTGCTACACATTCAAACTTGGGTGTAATCATTCTATCTCTTTTTTGCATCACACCGGTGTAGAACCGAGAAAAAACGAAAACGCCATTAGATTTCCAGGTTGCTAGATCTTGGTTCGTCATTCTCCAGGCTCCTGGAACACCCACCGTACTACCTCGATTACATACAGCCACCGTGTGTGAAGTCTGTTCGCAGATGACGACCTCTACAAGATTATCTGACATTTCTTCTGGCATTCGCGCTACATGCGCAGCCCACTGTAGTCTGCCGTATCAATCTTCCGTTGTTAATATATTTGCTAAGTAACTTGCAACAGCTCGTGGTTTATACGTCTACGCCATTCTCCATTTTGTACTGTACCACCGAGAATTGCATGAAAAATCGTTGTCGCATGTCACAATTTTTCCAAGATATATAAACTCGCCGACAACCTCGTACCGAACCTGATCGATTCCCAATCTGGATATCACATAAGATCTTCGTATCGCACCATCGAGCGCTATGTTGAACCATTTATTTGAGAAGCCACCGCCACAAATGAGTCGAATGTCTACCCGGCTATTTTGAAACATGATTTCGCCGCATCCAGCGCCATACGAATCAGCTTAATCTCGTTTGTTGGAAATCCATGCTCAAACATTATATGTCACAGTTCGTTTCATTTCATTTATTCGTTCGCCGCTTTGAAATCCACAAAAAGCCAGTTATATTTCCGAATTTTATCCATCAGGATTAGTCGCTCATCGTCTTTCTCGAAATCCGCTTAGGTGTTCAAGGACAGAGGATTTCGCCAACGGGTACAGTATGCTAAACAGAACACGGGAGAGTACTTTCCAGTAGGCATTGAGGATCATCCACCCAAATATTCCAGGATCACGAAGTAGATTGCTCAGTCGGTCACTCCCGGCTTTCAGAAGTTTGACCGGGATTCCATCCATCCGAACATGTGTATAGAAGCTAATGAGAACTTTCTCACGAACAAGTGTGAGGTTAACGATAGGTGGAAGCAATATTTTAACAAACATTTTAATGGCGAAGCAGAAGACAACGAGAGCTGCGCTCAAAAAAATCGTAGGGACGCATGTAGCCGTTGACAAATTCCCAGCACATAATCTATCTGAGGTTGAAGCAGTTTCCTTCCGAAATTTTGAGAAGTGAGAAGTCACTAGACACGACAAAAATTAGGGCCTTCTAATAAGAGAAATTTCCTTCTAGTCACTAGGTGAGGTGACTGTGAGAATAGGGCCCTTAATCTAGTGCTTTATTCTCACAGTCACGTCACCTAGTGACTAGAACGAAGTTTCCTTCTAGTCATTAAGTGACGTGAGAATAGATCCCCTGATGAAAATAGAATTTGATTGCAATGTGCGAATTAAGACAAATCTCGTTATAAATGCGTTAACATATTTAGATTTATTTTACATAACATGAAATGGTGATGTGATAGATTGTGCAATAATATACAGTTCTAATGTGACATAATATACATTGTGACAGGGTGACATGACATACAGTTCCAATACCTGTTAATTAAAAGCTGGTTCCATCGATCGTACAGTGCCAAATCAGTGCCCACGCAGAAAAAAATTAAAATTTATTACCCACAAGCCGACAGTCCAATAGACGGTTATTATGGTGCTGTTTGTTTACTACAACATATGTCTAGAACCGCAAAAGTTGACAATGAAAATTGCACTTTAGTGTCAACCGCGGTGAGTGGTACCTACCGTTCTCGGTGACCTTCTCCCCCTATCTACGGCTTCCAGTGTTTATCCTAAATAAATGCTGTTCATGGTACGGTCATCGTTAAGAGTGAAAGCCTATCCTATTTGCACAGCACCGATACCAGGCATCGAGAAAAATGCCAACAAATTTGTTTTGTGGCGCACACAACCAGTGGTGAATTAAATTTTAGACCACAATCGATGTCACGTTATTCACTCCATAAATCAGTAGTCTCATACTGATTTATGTCTAGCTGCAAACGACAAGTTCGAAACATGTTCACAGTAAGTACATTCAGAGGTTTCAAGTGCATATAAAATATTAAAAAGCATTGCACCGGTTTATTCGCATACCAAAACAATAGTACAAAAACAATCACCTCGTTTCTTTTTTCGTTGAGCATAAATTTAAATTTTACTATTTTAAAGCTTTGTTCCCGCCACTTCCGCATCCATAATACATCTAATATCTTCCATAGCCTGGCAGAAGGCAGCCTGGAGTTTACGGCAACTGGTGACATCGGAGTCTTTGTATGCCGAAAACATATACCAAAGCGTGTCTGACAATATCGAATAAAAACAACCGTACCCATCCATGCACATCGGTGCCACAAAACCACAATTGATCGTAAAACCGAGAGTGCTAGTCGAGAGAATGAAATTTCCGCCGCCGCCACTGAAAGGGACAATAAAATGCATTGCACTCAGCAAAATCCAATATAGGGAAACAATCAATCTCACCTTTTGCTGTACAATGGATCATCGTAGAACTCTGGTATCGGTAGTCCCTCATCGTATGCTACGCACCACAGCCCGAAGAGATGTCTATCAAATCCATTTCCTTTCCGTGCTTCGTTCATTAGCTCATTCTGGCGGTTAGCAGCAACCCGGAATAGACTAGCTTTAGTAGATGTTGCTTCCCGAGCATCCTCCATAGCATTTATAAAGTTAACTGTCTCAATACTACACGACCGACAAGTCTCAGTCCGACCCTTATAGAACTGACGCATCATGGCCGTCTCGTAGGTTGGTGCGAAGCTGCCGTGTAACCGATAGTACGCCAACAGCAACGCGGTTTGAGCCCACGAATCAGGATGAATCCTTTTGGATTTAATGTAATCTTTTCCGTAGGATTTGAACTGGTCTACAGTTACGCCAATGCAGTTTTGCTAGAAAAACAAAAACAATGAAGCCTCGAATTATGCAAAAAATCAACATTTACCATTTTATCTGATACTGTTTGCATTCGATCAATCTCCAACCGTATTTCGTCATCTACATCCAATATCAACTCAACGGGCTGCACCAGCTTCTTCGGCGGTATTGTCCAATCGGGAATTCCTTCCTCCACCAGCGTCAACATAGCGTAAAGGCTTACCGACATCGAAATCGAACCGTCATAACATGAATGTTCTCCTAAACAGCCTAGCTTTCCATTCGGGAAGAAAACCGTGGCACAGCTTTTATCCCCCCATCTGGAGTGTAGGTCACCGATGAGCGTTTTGACTGCCAGATCCGAATAATCATCCGGGCAGTTTGTATCCAACGAAAACAAAGATATTGCACTCTCAATATCCAGCAGAGCATTTCTATTATTCTCCGTCAATTCCAGCAAGTGGTTCCTATTTCGAGCCCAGGTGGTTCGATCGTCATGAGTCAACAGAGCAACTCTAGGATGGTTGGCGATCTCACTGTCCACTTTACACTGAATTTGTTGAAAGTGCAACAGGAAATCCTGCGCGCTCAACATGTCGCCGTTATCATGAAGTCCTTCGATCTTGAATATTCTTCCCTTGTATAAGGCCAGCACGTGCGAAGGGCAAGGTCCATCCGCTTCAGTTTTAAAATGGCTCACAATCTTATCCATTTCTAGGCCAGGGATACGACATGTGTTGAACAATTTTTTGTAGAGGTCAGACGAAAATATTATGCTTTTATCAGCGCTCACAATCGGTCGTAGCGTCTCTTTCCGAATCATGCTCCAGAAGCGCATATTGACTGTACAGCAGATAGCCGCGCCCTTCAGAAAGTTCTCCGGTATACACTCCAATCCTACCGTATCGAACATAAGCGGTTGTGCCATCATACAGTACGGAATCAGGGGCATACGCAACGTCAGATAAGCATAATCTTCCCACCATTTGGAGACCTGAAAAGAGATGCATGTCATTCAATAGAGCAATCAATCTCGGCTGATGGACACTGTCGTTCGAACAGACCATTTGGATCAGTCTCGATTGTTCAAAGATCCAAGTTCAAACAAGCGAGAGAACGTTATCAGAACTAAAATTAGACGGAGAGAATCATTGTATTTAAACAAGACAAATATCATTGCTCTTCGCAGATATTCAACGCACTGCGTAAAATTATGAAGTATTTAGTAGCTACAGTACTGTTCACGAGCTTACTGGCTTTAGGCCAGGGATCGCCCATTGGCACTGTAAATGTTACCGGAGATACAGCCGGGGATATCGTCAACGTAAATGTCGAAGTACACGCCGAGATTCGAAACGAAGTGAAGCAGGAATTTGAAAATGAATCAACGAGCGTCATCACCGTATCGGACGTGAAAAACATCTGGGACCGGATCCAAGCGGTAATTGGTCAACTAAATCAGACTCCACCTCAGCTGGAAAATGAAGAAAAAGAGCCGGAGCCACAGATTGTTGAGCATCCTGCGTCTGAACCCGTTTCCGAGGATGAGATTAATGAAATTGTGAAATCGCTTTTTGGAATTCTGTCCGGTCAACCGGAGCTGTGGACGAAACTGCAGTCGTTGATGAGCCATTTACCACGGGTAGAACATTGAGTGGTACAAATATTGTGTCGTAATCATTTTTTTAGTAAATGTTTGAAAAGCGCTAAAAACTAATAAATCGATAACGCTGGTTAAATTTGAAATGAGCGACCGAGGCTAGTATGACTAGTAGGTTTTTTTCTTACGTAAAAATTAATGCTGACCCTAATTTTTTGATGCTTTATCGATATTTTGTGTTTGAGAAAAATACGGACTCAATATGAAATATACGCTTGGAGGCACGATAGGTCAGCCGTTTAGGGGCACTATAGGTTACTACTGATCGTCTCACAGCTAAGCAACAACGTGATCCGGAATGAACAACTTCAATTATACACTCTGGCGACGACGAGGACAGCGAAGAAGTCATTCGCAAGTACAGCCAGACGCAGCTGTTTTTTCAACATTTCCTATCGAGGTTTCATGATTTTTCACATCATTTGCCACTTCTCAAATTCTTACCTGAATGACGTCAATTCAATTTTTAAATAATCTGCAGTATTACTACTCTTCTAATAAAAGTTTAACCGGTTATTTTCTAGGGATGTACTACATTGCTTTAATTTTATTTTTTTAGATTTTAAAAACATCGAAAACAAGTACCTCGCCTTATTGAATTTAGCTTGAAAAATAATTAGCCAGGCTAATGCCTGGCCATTATTTCCAAAACTTTACCAGATGTATAACTTTTCCAACGAGTGTTTGTTTGTCAAAATCAATTCAAAAATACCATCGCACGAGCTCGCCATAGAAAACTGACCTACTTGACCCCACTCTACTCTACCCCAGATCAAAATCTTTCGAAATTCTTCATTTTATTTGCTTAAGAGAGTCCTTAAAGAGAATACTTAATTTTTAATGAAACAAGTCCTAGGAAAAATTTAGCGGTTCAATAAGTTGACCCAAAGAAAATCAAAAATTTCAATTCCGCAAAAAAATTTGATAACTTTTACTATTTTCATCCGATTTAAACTAATAAGTGCTTATTTTATTTAGTTGTTAGCCGGCTTCCTAAAAATACACCTAAACATACAATTTTAAGATTGATTTATCTTGCCCAAAATCATGAATAACCACTCATTTTTCTTTAAAATATGAGCAAAAATTAAGAAAAAAATCAACAAACTCGTAGATAACGTCAGAAATACTAGCCGCAGTAAAACGAAGTATTCAGGTTGAAAAAAACATCAAGCAAAGTAAATAAACATTACTCATAAACATCTGTGGTTTTAATTTGCTGAAATTTCGCCACTCCGATTTTGTTTTGGTTGCTTTTTCTTTGCCGCGTGGCAAATTTGAAGTAGAACAAATCGATCATGAATCGACCAAAGGGCCGAAGTCGCAATGATATCGAATTGAGAAAGATAGCTTTGAAAATTCGCTTCAGAAAATTAAATCGTATTTCAACAGTGTTTGCATACTGCGCTTTCAAATGTATTGAAACACTTTGAAACAATACACTAGTTTTCGGAAGCATAACTAAAATGTTTTATATAATAATGTTTTCGTTGATAAAATTGACAACAAATTATTTCGCCGAGTGTTGTTATGAAATGTTGATTAGGCCATTTTCGAGTCGCCCTCTTGTTTTGACGACTCTCAATTTCGCCCTGCAGTGTCGCCAGAAAACAAAAATCAAATGTGGCTTTCGCTGTGCTCGCTGGAGGGGAAAATTTGTTATTCCCCCGGGGCGTAACAAGCATTTGGTTTTTGTTTAGTGCGATTCTGTTTACGGACCTTGTAAGCAATGATGCTGTCGATTTCGCCCGTATACACTACCTTAGAAATACAGAGGCGTAACCCGCCTGACGGTTTGTTTACAGTTGAAAGTGAGATCCGCCGTTTTGTTTTTTATTAATTTTCATGAAGTGTGAAATATTTATAAATGAGTTTTTATATTTTATTATGAAGTATTTTTACTCCTCTTTAAGATATTAATCAAATCTCCGTTTGTATACATTTGTTATTTAGGCCCATTTGTCGGTTCATGATCGAAATACTCTCTTCCCGCTCACTAGCGCTACCTGGTGATGAATAATGGCAAGCTTATGGTATGAGGAGCTTCTAGCGCAGCATTTGAAAAGTATGAGCTTGAGTTTTTGGTGAGTTTAATCACAGAAAACAGACATCCATGATCGAACAAAAATATTTAAAAAATGTGTGTAAACATTTGAATTAATATACGATAAACACTAGCGCCGCCACACTAACCTATCCCAACTATCCGTCAAATCCATTCCGGAACCGGTTCGAAATTCTGAATGGATTCAGTATGGAATCTTGCTCAAAGAACACAACCGATTCCGACTCTATCGGTTGATGCATTTGAGCTGGAATTCATGCTGGAAGCCCGAACCGGTTCCGAACTAGTTTGACTGAGTAGAGGAATAACCGCTGTCAATTCTGTCGAACTCAGCCACAAAAAAAACATGACGACAGTAGCGCACCTGGTTTAGATATCCCAACTACTTTCGAAACCGTTAGAGATTTTACACAAGTTGAATGCTGAAGATGGTTTAACCATCTACGGTTTCTGATGGTAAGCTTGTGTGCCTAGCTGAGTCGATTTGCATTCGTTCAACGCAAATATTCCGGGCAATTTTAACAATGGAAATTGTCTCCGAAAGGAGTGACGTTAAAACTGCACGGTTCCAAGCGTCGCGATGCATGGTATTAAAATGTGGTTTATCATGTCTGGACTCATAACGCACCCACCTAAAGCTAATAAAGGTCCCCCACCATGGAAAATACCCAAGAAAATCTAGACCAATCTGCTTGATTCGCTGATATATAATTTATTTCGTATATTTCCGACCACTTGTTTATGGGTCAGACATTAGGTCCCAAGCGGCATCCATCAATTCGCGCAGCTTAGCACCAAGTTCAATTAAGGTTGGCTCAACCTTAGCTGATAGTTCGGGGGAAAAATCAATGATACCATCATTGGACAACACTTCAAACAGCATTTCCTCCATCAGTTCCCACGGAAATATGACATAGACTCCATCGACAACATAATCAATAGCTTGGTGAATTTTCGAAATCGTTTCTTCGGTCAATTCCGCCAACTCTGGGAAAATCTCGAATTCGTAATCGAATAAACCATTGAAACCGATTTTAGAACTCTGTATACTGTCGGCGATCAAGGCTTCCAGCTCAGGAGAGAAAACGAAGGATCCACCGTTGCGCAAAACTTCTTTCACGATCTCTTCCACCAACTCAGTAGGAAATAGTGCAATCAGCAGATCCCCTGCGTAGTTGAAGTATTTACGTAATGCTTCAATTCCCTCTTCATCCAATTCCGGGTAAGCGGGACTATTTTGCACTACAGCCAAGAGATTTTCCTTCAGTTCACCGCGATACTGTTCAACGGCAGCTTCCAATTCAATAACCAGTTCCGGAGTGAAATCAAAACTACCACCATTAGCAAGGATCTGGTGTGCAACATCCTGCACCAATTCTAGACTGAACACATCCTGAGCGGTGCGAACAATAGCGACTATACCTCCATAAAAGATGTCCATCAGCTCATCTGAAATAACTCGCGTCTGATGCGCGACATGCTTCGTCACTCCATTCAACAATTCCTCCACGGCATCCAGTGCATCCCGAAGTTTCTCACGAAGGATTTCTCGAGTCTCATCAATACGTTCTAACAGATCCGTGGTGAAATCAATAGACCCATCATTGCGCAGAATGAAGTACATAAGGTCTTCCAGTAGATCCCATGGAATTGCATCGAAGGTACGTTCGACCATAAAATCGACTGCTTCATATAACTTGAGACGAAATTCTTCATCAATATCGATCAGTTCTTCAAACACTTCAAACTCATAGTCCAGCAACCGTTTGGAGGTGTCCTTGTAGGATTTTTTGATAGCATCAATTTTGGCCCACAGTTCCTGACTGAACTCGAAAGATCCGCCATTGCTGAGCACTTCCTTAACAATATCTTCCATCAATTCATAAGGAGCCAGTTCCAACATCGAATCGACGGCATAGTCCACATAGGTTCGAATCTTCTCCATAATGTCTTCCGGCAATTCCTCTCCACCAGTGATGATTCCTTCCATCGCGATTTTCAAATTGATCCTCAACTCGGTCCGTTTCTCATCGAGCTTTGCACGTAAATCGGGCGAAAAGTTGAATGCTCCATCGTTAGCCAGAATTTCGGTAACCACTTCCTGCAGCAGTTCTGGAGGATAGGTACCGGCAATGGTACGGTAGATAGTCACATAAGCTTCGAAGGTTTGATCCAGCGTTTCCTGCGATACGGAACGGATCGCATTAACGGAAAATTTGCTGATCGCGTACTTGGGAAACGGGTAACCGCTGGCAATGGCCGCCAGGGCAAGTAGGAAGACCGCGACCAACTTCATCCTGGTGTCGACGAGGAGCGGAAACTGACTGCATGCTAATGATGGGTATTCTAATTTATATTTTATGCATGCTTTTCTTATCTTTGCTATATTGAATTGAATCCCCGGGTAAGACTGGCAGAGATGAATGGGTATGAATTCGGTTATCTATCGATGCATTGTCTGATTAAGATGAGGCAATTAGCAGAAGGGATTTGATTGTAGTGCAAATTATGAAATCAAAACAACAAAGTTATGAATCATGGGCTGTTAGCGAAGTTACTAGGAGAATTTGATTAGATAAAAGATATTGCATCACGTTCTTCGTTCGATTATACCGCTGAGCAGCCATTTTGGCGCAAAGATCCCCAGTAAAGTTCAGCCGGCAATGAGCCGGAATTCTGGCTGGTTCTAACTACTATTCCGGCTCCATTGGAGCCGGTATACGAATTAGAACCAGCCAGCATTCCGGTTCGTTTTCCGGCTGAACTAAAGTGGGTCTGAGATTATTCGGGTGGTATTTTTTGGAAATGTCAAACGGAAAAAAGCTCGAAATATGAATGAATTAAATAGGAGGAATATGTGAAAAATCAGCTCATTGTCAGGATTTCAACCTTTGAATCTTCCGGTTTCAAGATTAAGAAAATACTGTTTTTGTGAGCATAGGCACTAGAGTGACAAGAAAAAAATGATCCCTATTGGCCCACCCCTGAGTCGATTGCTAGTCACACCAGGAGCACTTGCTCCCAATTTGAAGCAAATCGGACAAGTCTAGCTACCAGACCAACGTGCCTGAAATTTGTATGGGATTTTTCGACAATTTACATGGAGAAAACCCAATAGCTCGCATTTTCGTCGCTAGATGGCACTGTATGCATTGTATTATCAGTGTAAATAAAACTAAGAAAGGTAATTCAATTATCTACAACTTTGTCGAAGACTACTAGTCAATCCGGTTTTGTTACAAGAAGTTAATACACATTTAACGAAATGATGTCTGAGTCAGTTTTGCATGGGGCCTAGCAGGGCATGGTTGTGTATCAGTACTCGATTCCTACCAACTATACATTTTTGTGAAATAACAGTTAGATTTAGCTGAATAGCATGTTCAGAAGAATTGTAATACATCATGCGAGTTATATTTTAGTTAAAAAAATTTAGTTCCAGCTGTGACTGCATAGAGGGCGCCAACACTAATCGGAGAAAGATAGAAATCAGATGTCTTCTACAAAGTTGTAGAAGAGACATTTTTCAGTAATTCCTTCGAACATCCCGATATTCTATCTTTCTTCTATGAAAAGTTAGTGCTAGCGCCCTCTATGCGGTCACAGGTGGAACTAAAACTTTTTAACCAAAATATAACTGGAAAATTAAAATTTTCTAACCAAAACGTAACTCGTATGATGTATTACAATTCTTCTTCTTTGGGTCGTTGGGGCGCCAGTGAACCGGAAGCTATGCTCCACCCGGAATCGCTGGATGGACCTCAGCACCTACTGGCTCTACTGCACGGTTTCGAGAGAACCTCTCTCACTGGGGAATTCTCCATCGGATTAGACTAGATCGCGAACAAGATTTTAGTAAAATCGGGAGCTGTATGGCTCATCGGAGAAGTTAGATGAAATGGAACGAGAGAGGAACTAAAGTGCCTAAAGGAGTTTCGGTGCTGAATGGCATCGAACAGGGAGCCAAAGGGCTCAAGAAGTTGTGCTAAACCCAAAGTAGAATCGGTATCGGGAGAACTTCCTTCGCCGGGTAACTCTCCTTCGACGTAAGCTAGATTTATCATCCGGGACTTGACTAAGTAGACCGCGACAAGACACCACGGGTCGCGGGTCGTCGGAGCACCAGCGAACCGGACGCTCTGCTCCACCGGAATCGTCGAACTGACCTCGACACCTGGGTGGTAGGCTCGGTTTCGGGAGAACTTGTCGCGCCGGAGAATTCTCCGTCGGAGTAGGCTAGGTTCACCGTCGGGGACCAAACCGAGTAGTTCGCGAGCAAGTCGGTAGCTCTACGAGTAAGTGATGTTGAATGGTGCGAGAAGCGAGTTGCGGTGCTAAATGGTACAAGGGAGCCGAAGGGCTCGGTAAATTAGACAATCTGAAGTTTGCCGCGCAGATTGTCTTCGTAGGGGAAAAGAACTAAGTCTCGACCCACAGCCAGCTTTCCGACTGCCATGCAAAAATTGCCAGTCAGTGTGGACGGTGGAGAACTGGTGGTGTGTCGAGGAATAGTGCTGTAACCCTAGTGAAGGAACTAACTATAAAGTAGTTGAATTTTAGTGCATAGCACTGCACATAAAAAACCCCTCCGCGAAGTAATGCCGTACGGTAGTGCTGGGGAGGAATCAAGTTCTGGGCAACAGCAGTGGTTTTTAACGGTCGGGTGGTGGCAGCTCAAACCCGTTCCCTGAGTAGGGTTTTGTACATTTTTTCCTGTATTTCAGGGCTTTTTTGAATATTTTTTTTTCTGCTCTCTAAAAACAGACTTTATTAGGCGTCGGGGACGGGAGTCCTGGGGCATGCCTCCCCCGGACCTACTGCGAGTTGGGGAGTCTTACTAGGATATGGTTGGGTTTGGATTGGGCTCTGCTAAACCTTTAAAGAGTCCTAAATCCGAAAGAAACCAGAGTGTCCACCGACATATCTGGATCGACGCCAGTAACGTCCTGATTATTCATTATGGCATTCTGGCCATAGCGAACGTCAACGGACAAAATTTCGGATCACGAATAAGACGGTGACTTTGAGCTGACAGGTGTGCTGTTCTACTCCCTGAATAAGGAAGGATGACACCGGCTTGAAATGGCGAGTGAGCTACCAGCATGGCTACCTCTTTCCCGACAAAACCCTAGCAGGTCTCCGGGTACGTTCGGAACTCGTTACCGTTTAGTTCGTGGTTCTAGGTACGGATGTACCTTTCCCGACTTTACGCCGACCTCGCTGATGCATAGATAATCATGGGATCACAAAAGGCGACTACGTGCAACGAGTGGAGATAGCGGCCCGGAGTTGGGACCCAATAAAATGATGCAAAACACATATACGGAACAGGCGCGGCGAATCTGTTCGCTAGAGGTGATTTGATGAGGTCACCACCACCAGTAGCTGCTGAAGTCATTCAGCAAGAGCAGTAGGAGGGGAAGCAGCAGTGAGGAGGGAGCGGGAGGAGTTACACCCCACAGAAGCTCAAAGTAATGCCAGCGAGGTACTTGGTGGCGGACCTTCACAAGTTTGGGGACGCGAGAAACAATGTCCATAAGGATATTAAGGAAATGGTTTTCAACATCCAAAAGGCTCTGTTGTCTGCCGTGAAGGAGTATGACACGGCAACGCGGAGGGCTTATTTAGCTGAGCGAGCATTGGCGTCGGCTAAGGCTACTATCTTCCCAGCCCCTCCGAAGCAGGTGGAGGATAAGAAAAAAGTGGAGCAGTAGAGGAAAGGACCTTCGGGCTCGCCCGAAGATGCCAAAGTCAATGACGCGACGACGTATGCAGAACTGCTCATGAGGGTCAGAGAAGATCCGGAGCTGAGGGATTTGGGGGGAAACGTGATAAGAACCAGGTGTACCAAAAAAGGTGAGATGCTCTTCGAGCTGAAGAAGAATTCCACGACTAGTAGCTCGACCTTGCAGGAGACTATTACCAAATCAACCGGTGAAAAGGCAAAAGTTAAAACCTTAAACGCAGAGATGGTGAATGTGTGCAATGACCTTGATGAAATCACGACGGATGACGAGCTGAGCGGTGCACTGAAGTAGCAGTGTAACCTGGGCAAGGAGCACATGACGATTCGACTAAAGCAGGGATACGGAGGAACTCAAACAGCGATGATACGTTTACCGGTAACCGTTGCCGATAAGGCGCTGGCGGTAGGCAAAGTTACGGTTGGATGATCAAGATGTCCATTGAGAGCCGCTCCACGAGTGAATAAACAAGCGGAGAAATGGTTCAAGTGTTTGGGCTTTGGACATTTGGCAGGGGCTTGCAAAGGCCCGCAAAGATCCGGAATGTGCTGAAAATGCGGGGAGACGGGTCATCTTGCGAGAGACTGCACGCAGAGGCCGAAGTGCTTGCTTTGCACCCAAGCGGACGGATACACCTATCTGACGGGTGGCTGTAATTGCCCTGCCCACAAGAGGGCGACTGCAGACCAAAGATTGTGGAGATAGCGCAGATAAATCTAAATCACTGTGACACCGCACAGCAACTGTTGTGGCAGTCTACGACAGAAACAATGTGTGACGTCGCTCTGACTGCAGAGCCATATCAAGTCCCCCTTGCTAACGGTAACTTGATGGTGGATAGATCGGGAACGGCTGCGATGCAAGTTATGGGCAGATTCCCCGTTGAAAAAGTAGAACGTCCATACGAAGGCTTCGTGATCGCCAAAATCAACGGCACCTACGCGTGCAGCTGTTATGCTCCTCCAAGGTGGACAGTGGAGCAGTTCAGCGTTATACTGGAGCAGACAACCGAGGAGTTGATCGACCGAAAACCGGTAGCCAGTGGTGACTCTGTGGAGTGGGCCAGAAGGGTAACCAATACAAGAGGGTATATGCTGCAGGAAGCTCTAGCGAAGTTAGACGTACGAGGCGAAGTTAGACGTACGATTGTGCAATGAAGGTTCCGTTGGTACATTTTGGAGAGACGGGAGGGAGTCTATCATCGACGTCACATTCTGTAGCCCTTTGCTGGGGGCGAACATGGATTGGAGAGTATGAGAGAACGGAACCCTGCTACAGCACAGAGAAGGATAATCAGCGAGCGAAATTGGAAGACAACAAAGATTTCTTCGTTGAGGTATTTTGCCCAGACAGCAGGACCGAGAACATGGATGCGGCTAATCTAGTGACACCACAATGCCGCGACAACTGAAGCCCCACAATAGACGGCGTCCAGCTTACTGTTGGAACAAGATGGTCAGTACGCCACGTGCTACTTGTCTCAGAGCCAGAAGGCGAACTCAGAGAGCAGTATCGGAATCAGATAGAGAGGAGCGCAAGGCAGCGTTTCGGGGAGCTAGGGCCGCTTTAAAAAGGAAGATCAAACTTAGCAAATCAGATTGCAACATGGAGCTGTGCCGAAAAGTAGACTCCAATCCCTGGAGCGACGCGTACCGAGTCGTGATGGTGAAAATGAAGGGCTCGACGACGCCAACGGAAAGTTCCCCGGGAAAGCTGAAGATAATCATCGAGGATCTTTTCCCGAAGCACGATCCAACTGTCTGGCCACCGACACCGTACGGCAAAGAAGAAGGAGCAAACACAGACTATAGTCAATTGACTTACGATGAGCTTGCAGAAACATCGAAGCGACTGAATTAAAGAAAGCCTGATGAAATACCAAACGTGGCGTTGAAAGCTGCGATCTTGGCATACACGGACAAGTTTAGGTGGTGCAGAAGTGTCTAAATGAAGGCAACTTCCGAAATGTGGAAGGTCCAGAAGCCGGTGTTGCTGCCGAAGCCAGGGAAGCCACCGGGCGATCCGGACTCGTATAGGCCTATATATTTGCTGGTTTCGCTCGGAAAGCTCCTGGAAAGAATCATTCTTAACAGGCTGACGAAATGCACGGAGGACGAGCGTGGACTGTCCAAGATGTAGTTCGAAATCCGCAAAGGAGCATCAACCATGTATGCAATTAGAACAGTGCTTGAAAGTGCAAAGAAGGCATCTAAACGGAAGCGAAGAGGAGATGGATACTGCGCTGTGGTGACGATTGAATTGAAGAATGCATTCAGCTGCGCTAGCTGGAGAGCCTTCGAAGTACAGCTGCACAGAATAAGGAGGGTTACCGACTATCTTTGCCGGATCCTGAAGAGCTACTTCCAGAGCAGAGTGCTGCTGTACCGGACGAACGCAGGGCAGAAGCCAATGCGAGTCACACCTGGCGTTCCTCTGGGCTCCATTCTAGGCCCAACTATTCGGAACGGGTTGTTCGGTGGAGTCTTGACACTGTGGCTGCCAAGGAAAATGAAAACTGTAGGCAGTCTTCCCAAATGAACATCGAACACCATGTTCGCACTAGTTCTGTGCTCATCCTACACCATCATTTCGTGTGCAAACTCGAACGCGCTAATGCGTACCAAAACACGAGCACATGTTCGTCTGCACAACCGAACCTCATGGACGTACCCGGTGTTCGTACACACAGGTTCTTGATACTAGTTTTCTCTTTCTCTCATCCACCATCACTAGCATTGACTCATTGTTTTGTGTGTGCCTTTCTTATGTACGCACACGGTGTACGTACACGGTGTTTAAACCTAAGTTTGCACATCGTTCGCTTGGGTTCGGTGTTCGATGCGAACCCGTACACAAAGGCAAAGCAAGGTTGAACGCGTGCACGAAATTTTGTACACGGGTGCAAATTTGTCGATGTTCATGGGAAGACTGATTTTAGGTTTCGCGAACGACGTGTCACCAACGGTGAGACATTTGAAGAAGTGGAGGTGTCGGTGACGGAGACAATGGACGCGATCGATAACTGGATGAACGGGGTCCAGCTGTGACGAGCTACAAGACGGAGGTGTTGTTGATCAGCAACTTTAAGGTTCAACTGAGAACGCCATCAAAACATTTTTCTCATACCGTTGAAAAAATATTCATGAAAATGAATCAATGTATTTGGGGCATTGTTATAGTACTGTTGATTGATTTCCATGAAGATTTTTGCAACGATGTAAAGAAAAACTGGTTTTTTTGTTTTCTAAGATGGCTTGTTTTTCAAGATTTCTCTGTTGAACCTTAAACCGGGTCAGCGAATGCAGAGAGCACGTGATTGCATCAAAGCATCTATTGAAGCAATTGGGAGTGATAATTAACAACTGATATGTATTTTGACCTCAAAGTATGGGTTTCTTGATGAACTGTGAATGATTGAATACCGGTAGATCAGTGTTCGCTTACACTTCTGGCGGTAAATCCAGCATTAAAAGTGTATATACATATTTACCGTTTCTCCATATCGTGCTCAATATCAGCATAAGTTTTTTGGCCCGAGACCTGTTGCAATCTCTTTACGTTCATTGTAACAGTGCCAAATTTATCAATAACCAATGTTGAACAAGTGCCCATTAAGATATCAACTTTATATAGATAAAAAACACCGCTAGCTTGTTCACGAATTTAGTCATTGAACTTCAACCTACCGAAATGAAAGACGCCTCATTTTGTCTCATCGTGGTTCTAGTGAGTTTTTCAAGTCAAACAGAATTACACGTTGACCTACTTCATGAATCATTACCCAACGATATTCACCAACAACTGCTGGAGGAAATACACGCCCTTGGTGAAGAATTCAATCCATCCGACGATTTGAGCAACAAAATCCAAAACCACGTAGCATCAGTGAATGAAATGCTTCCCAGTAAAGAAGCAATCCAGCGATTCCTGGACCAATTTCCTGCCGACAAACAACAAGCGGCGGAAATGGCCTTAAAAGAAGCTCTAATAATCAGTCTCTCGGAAAGAACCAGTACGGAAATGTCTACCCATAACCCCAGCCGAGTCCATCCGATCAGCCCGGAACGTTTACAGCAGATACTGCCAGCCGAACTTAAGCGTGAGATATTGGAAGAATTATTCCTTAACGGTGGGCTGGCACGTTTATCGCTACAGCTTAGACAAAAGGTTCGTGCACTGTTGCTAGAATTCCGAAATGAGTATACTGTACCGCATGCAGCTCAAGTTGAACAATTTCTGTTAAATTTCCCAGAAGAAATTAGAACAGAAATAAAGGAAATTATTGATCAAGCTAAACTTCGTGGCAGGCTTCCCGAGGCAGATGAACAGCTAAGAAGCAAAATTCGACCATATTTCCCTAAACGGAGAAGGGCGGACATGAAATTGCAAACAATAACATCCCACCATATGGGTAAAGATTTTCACTCGTATCTGGACCTGTTTCCCGATACAATAAGAACGGCGTTACAGCAGTTCATATCAACTCCACAATTAACCGAAGATGCAGAGTATATTGATAAGATAAAAGAAGAGCTTGAAGAATATTTGCGAAACCGAAATAAGAGTACATAAACCATATTATCTAAAACAAATCGCCTAAAGGTATACTCATTATTTGCGTACATTGCAAAAACCTTATCACAAAAGGTCACTCACCCAGTTCTTTTCGTGTTTTGCTTTTTCCTCCAATATTGCGTGTAGTTTAGCACCTACTCCGGTCCGGAAATGCTCAATGACCCTTTTTGAATTGTTCAGTTCTTCCGGCGTCCCAAACGGTTTTAGCGACTCGAAGTACCTTTTTAGTGTATGCGCTAATTTCGGCAGCGGTAACGCGGGTAAAGAATCGTCGTAGTAGAACGTTGTCTCCTTGCTGCCCTCTGGCAGGTGGAATATCGTATCGCGGTTCATCACGTCTGTTCCCTATTCTGGTTCAACGTTGGACACTTTCACAAAACAGGCACAGTTCTTTTGATTACTAGCTGGTGCGATGTTACGACGCACACAGTCGGGGGAACTTACTTGCTCTTCGCGACCTATGGACTTCGGCCTTTGTGCCGATGAACGAGCTTTGTGCGTTATTACGCAAAACCGTTCGAACACTTTTTTGTGGCCGGATGACTATTCGTTTTTAACTTATCTGTGAGCAACTTAAGGAGGCTGCTATCTGGTAGGTGACGCCGCAGTAGAACGTATTGATAACTGAAATTGAATGAAGGTTTTATTATTCATAACTGACAAAACAGACTCAACAAGTAAGTTTACTGATGTGTCGGTTTAAAGAATGGACTGAACACTGAAAACAAAACAAACTCTGCGAGCAATGCTTGGTTGTACGCCGTAGTAAACATGTACCTCTGAGTGCATATAAGGAGAGTGACGACACTGTCAAAATTGGAACAATGATTATTTGTCAGTGTCATTCCAAACGAGACAAATCCATGTATTTTGAGAGGTCATTTGTTCGTTTGGAATATTACTGACAGATAATCATGACAGTTGTCTTCACTCTCCTTACATACACTCTGATGTACCTCTGCCGCAATTGCACATATACTACTGTAATGGGGTGTATTTACGCACCTCATAGATTGATAGTACACTGCCAGAATCAGTGATGCCGTTATTTAAACCATGGAATATGTTCAACAATTCTAAAAGTGCAATATACTACAAATTTTATTCATAAGATTAATAAATATTTGGTTACAATGAGACACCTAATGGTACTAACTTTAGTGATCAGGGGTCCAATTCACACAGTCACGTCACCTAGTGACTGGAAGGAATTTTTCTTCTTGTCACTAGGTAACGTGACTGTGAGAATAGGGCCCCAGTATTATTGGTTAAAAAAATTATGCAAACTATTTACGCTGCATGAAGAAAAACGGTTAACTTTCACCTTTTTTCACAAAAAGACTACGCGTTCCAAAACCAAAACAAAATGTGGTTTAGCTGCGTAAATTTTATCCCGAACAGGTACCTATACAATTATCAACGATGTTGTACGGCAAAAGATAAGGTAGTTGATAAGGTAAATCATTTGGTCACCACGACGATATGGTATTAACCTAGACAATAAAAGATGCAAAGGTTCTTCTTAAAAAGATATGATTTACGTGTGATTCGCAGTTTAATTTGAAATGGAACTGATTATTGCTGTACTATCACTGATTTGAACTATATTGTTTCTTCGAGGCTGAATGTTTGATATAATAATAGTAAAAACGAACGATCCCATTTGATTGCAAATAATCAATCCTCGAAAATATTAACCAACTCCGCAGTCCTCCGTTCTGCATGCTAGGTTTTATCAGATCATTCATTATTCTAACGAATTGGACAGCATTGAAACACAGCAGCTAATGGCTCGATTAAGTACTATTTGTTTGAACACGGTAGCTTTCAACGGTTGGTCAAAAACTGCTCATCTGCCAAAAACTCATCCTACCTTCTTTTTGGCTAAAAAAAAATCAATTACAGACTATGTTTAAATTATTATATTTTGACTCATCAACAACTAAATTAACGTATCCTCCGATCGAATATACTCCCCGATATCCGCCTGATGGAAGCAAACCGTCACCAGCGGATCGGCCAGTTTACAGTCTGCCGTCGATTTCGCTGCTACACCGAAACCCAGGGGCATATCGCTCATGGACATAACAATCACCCCCTGGTACATTGGCGTGTTTTCCGTTATTCTACCCAGACCGGTTTTCGTAACGTGGTTCCCGTACAGGAACTGTTGCTCCGCCGATGGCTTGACCCAAATTTTGTACTGTGCGTACGGTGCCAGGTAGCTCAGTGCGGTTATGTGCAGAATAAATTTGTTGCCCTTTGTGAACTTTCCGAAGCATGTGCCAACCGAAACGAGCTCGTTCTGCTTTAGACCTTCGGCTAGTTTGAGGATTTTCTCCGACATGTAGTAGACGCGTGAGTTCATCTCGCGGAAGCAGTAGGTGCCGTCAGCGCGATCAATCAACAGTTTTACATTGGAGCCAATGCTGGAAGAGGAAACCCACGATTACAATATAGCTGTAGTCCGTAATATTTAATAATATTTCTTCCTTGACCTCATGTAAAGTATAACCGGCCCTCGTATAATTAATAAATTACAATTACAATATTAGATTTGATTGAAACCGATTTATACTCACTATTTAGACAGCTTTTCGAAAAGAATTTTTGTTTTCTCCTCTGATAATCGCTTCATTGTTTCACCATATATAGTACATTAAGGTTTAAAAAATAGGAATCGATAGACGAAAATCACGTTCTTTCCAGGCAGTTTACTCTTATTGGCGCTGCTGTATACATAACTTCGCAATGCACGTTGCTTTTTGTTTTCTTGCCCGGTGTTTACGAAAAGCTGCCTGCGTATGTGACAATTATACACACCAACACTGTCAAAAGTGAAATGCGCAGGGCTAGAGCAGGTTCGCATCAAGTTAGGCACCAAAATCCAGGCACCAAATTTTTTTTTTGGCATTCCCTTTACCACCGGTGGAGCCACCTATGGAAAAGTAGTGAAAGCTTCAGGCACCAAATTTTGGTGTCAAGTTAGGCACCCAAATTCAGGCACCAAATATTTTTTGCTGTTTGTCCTTAGATTTAGATTGTAATTATTTACAATATATGCTGTAAAAAATCGAATATGTACTATATGGACCTCAAAATTCAACAGATAGGAAAGGGGGTAAGGGTGTGTGGAATGCGATAAAAATAAACGAAAAAATGCCTAATGCCGGTCTTTATACAATTTTTTACAATATATGCTGTAAACAATCAAATCCCGTTTATCTCGCCCTCAAAATTGAGCAGACGATAGATAAGCATGTGTAGAATGCGATAAAAATAATCATGAATATGCCTCTTGGTATGTCCCCATACAACTTTTGAGGATTTTTCTTTTGCTTACATATTTTGTGGTTGTTTGTAAAATATGCTGTTTACATATTTCGTTTTGCTTTTTTCATTTCGATTATAGATGTTTTAATATTAAGATCATTCGCCTCTTATGGTTGAAAAAAATCTCTTATGAATTTTTTTTAACCCTATGCGCGGGGTCGGGACTCGAACCCACGTATGCTGCGTATAAGGTAATCGATTTACCAACTAAAGACATATTTTGTAGTTGTTTACAAAATATGCTGTAAAAAATCAAATCCCGTTTATCTCGCCCTCAAAATTCAGCAGATGATAGATAAGGGTGTGTAGAATGCGATAAAAATAATCGTGAATATGCCTCTTGGTATGTCCCCATACAACTTTTGAGGATTTTTCTTTTGCTTACATATTTTGTGGTCGTTTACAAAATATGCTGTAAAAAATCAAATCCCGTTTATCTCGCCCTCAAAATTCAGCAGATGATAGATAAGGGTGTGTAGAATGCGATAAAAATAATCGTGAATATGCCTCTTGGTATGTCCCCATACAACTTTTGAGGATTTTTCTTTTGCTTACATATTTTGTGGTTGTTTGTAAAATATGCTGTTTACATATTTCGTTTTGCTTTTTTTATTTCGATTATAGAGGTTTTAATATTAAGATCATTCGCCTCTTATGGTTGAAAAAAATCTCTTATGATTTTTTTTAACCCTATGCGCGGGGTTGGGACTCGAACCCAGGTACGCTGCGTATAAGGTAATCGATTTACCAACTAAAGACATATTTTGTGGTTGTTTACAAAATATGCTGTAAAAAATCAAATCCCGTTTATCTCGCCCTCAAAATTCAGCAGATGATAGATAAGGGTGTGTAGAATGCGATAAAAATAATCGTGAATATGCCTCTTGGTATGTCCCCATACAACTTTTGAGGATTTTTCTTTTGCTTGCATATTTTGTGGTCGTTTACAAAATATGCTGTAAAAAATCAAATCCCGTTTATCTCGTCCTCAAAATTCAGCAGATGATAGATAAGGGTGTGTAGAATGCGATAAAAATAATCGTGAATATGCCTCTTGGTATGTCCCCATACAACTTTTGAGGATTTTTCTTTTGCTTACATATTTTGTGGTCGTTTACAAAATATGCTGTAAAAAATCAAATCCCGTTTATCTCGCCCTCAAAATTCAGCAGATGATAGATAAGGGTGTGTAGAATGCGATAAAAATAATCGTGAATATGCCTCTTGGTATGTCCCCATACAACTTTTGAGGATTTTTCTTTTGCTTGCATATTTTGTGGTAGTTTACAAAATATGCTGTAAAAAATCAAATCCCGTTTATCTCGCCCTCAAAATTCAGCAGATGATAGATAAGGGTGTGTAGAATGCGATAAAAATAATCGTGAATATGCCTCTTGGTATGTCCCCATACAACTTTTGAGGATTTTTCTTTTGCTTACAATTTTGTGGTCGTTTACAAAATATGCTGTAAAAAATCAAATCCCGTTTATCTCGCCCTCAAAATTCAGCAGTTGATAGATAAGGATGTGTAGAATGCGATAAAAATAATCATGAATATGCCTCTTGGTATGTCCACATACAACTTTTGAGGATTTTTCTTTTGCTTACATATTTTGTGGTCGTTTACAAAATATGCTGTAAAAAATCAAATCCCGTTTATCTCGCCCTCAAAATTCAGCAGATGATAGATAAGGGTGTGTAGAATGCGATAAAAATAATCGTGAATATGCCTCTTGGTATGACCCCATACAACTTTTGAGGATTTTTCTTTTGCTTACATATTTTGTGGTTGTTTGCGAAATATGCTGTAAAAAATCAAATCCCGTTTATCTCGCCCTCAAAATTCAAGAGATGATAGATAAGGATGTGTAGAATGCGATAAAAATAATCATGAATATGCCTCTTGGTATGTCCCCATACAACTTTTGAGGATTTTTCTTTTGCTTACATATTTTGTGGTTGTTTGCGAAATATGCTGTAAAAAATCAAATCCCGTTTATCTCGCCCTCAAAATTCAGCAGATGATAGATAAGGGTGTGTAGAATGCGATAAAAATAATCGTGAATATGCCTCTTGGTATGTCCCCATACAACTTTTGAGGATTTTTCTTTTGCTTACATATTTTGTGGTTGTTTGTAAAATATGCTGTTTACATATTTCGTTTTGCTTTTAATGTAGAATACATTTAAGGTTTCAATATAGGGGTCCCGTTTCAAAATATCGGCCGCGGCGCCGCGTCAGATTTTGAACGTTAATAACTTTTATCATACTTATCAGAATGATTTGATTTTTAGGCCAATTTGTTGCAAATATGTTCCTCTATGCTGTATTAAAATTTGAAGTATGTATAACATGTACTAATAACAAAAAAAATGTGTTTTGAAAAATCTTTCGAAAACGACTCGGAAAAGTGAAAATTTTCAGCCCATCCCGCACAGAGCCGTCGTTATGGTAGACCAACCGAACAATAAAATAATGAAAAGTTTATATATAGGTCCATTACATGTTTGTTCGTATGGTTATTCGCATTGGGTTGCTTGACGAGAGCACTTGGTGGGGGAAAGACGGCATATTCCTTTGGTTAGGCCATTAGAAGCCGGACGGAAAGGAAAGGCTCATGCACGGCACGAGAACGAGGGAGAAAGCGATAGTAGTGCATATTAGCGCGATTATATAAATATCTGTCGGTCGGTTTTTCTCATCATTCGTATTCGTTCAAGCACTAGCAAGCAGCCAGTCCACCGAAGAAAAGCAGTCGGCGATGACGACGGCGGAAAAAGTGCCCCAGCTACTGGTGACTCATCGCAACCCGATCAGGAACTGTCGCCCTGCAAGAATTTCGCCCCAACAAAAGGGCAACAGAGTAGGCTATCGTTCCAGCGTCTGGGTCGTGAGATTGTGCAGGACTGCAAAGTCGAGCTACGCTTACAAAGCTCAGTCGTAATGATGCCCCGAGAAGCCAACGATGCCTACTTGGTCGGTTTGTTCGAGAATGCAAAATAGTGCTTTCTAGCTCACCGTGTCCGCGGGGAGTGCGTCTGAATTATGCTCCCGCAATAAAACAATAAACGGTTCTTTACAGGACCAATTAATTGTGTTCTAATAAGAGTTAAACTGAAATTTACATTTTATGGTGTATAACAAATAATTTTCAGAAAGCAATATAAGAAATACGATGTGTGGAAAGAAAGAGAATTTAAATTATCTTCTCTCGCTCGTTTCCGTGCACTGCTTTTCCATTCCTTTCTGCTGCTACTACCATCATAACTAAAACGAATGTGCGTGTTCCCCCACCATCTCATGACCAGTGTTGCCACAATTGCATGTCGCTATTACAATTTGAATTATTTTATTGATCCTCTCTAGTATTGATAAAATATAGAACGTGCAAAGTACACTAGTCGCATGCTTTTATTCGAACTTTTTGGCAGCCTCCGTTGATTAACTGCATAAATCGATTTGTTTGTGCAGCTCCTTGCTAGTAGCAAACTAAATAGCCTTTATCAGCGCTAACAAATAACACGAAAGAATTTAAATTTGTGAAAATCTTTTCCTTCCTTCTTTTCAAATCTGCAACATTCTTTGAAAATATTGTTTGAATGTTGTTATTGAAAAACTGAACATGCAAGTTTGCTAGCACTGGCCACTAGATTGAAGGCGATGGAAAGACAGAATATTCGTTTTGGTTATGCTAGTATTGGTAGCCGAACGGAAAGGAAAGGCACAGGAATGGCACGAAAACGAGCGGGAGAGCGATAGTAGTGCTTTCTCGTGTTTTCATATATGAATATTGGTCGGTCGGTTTTTCTCATCATTCGTATTCGTTCAAGCACTAGCAAGCAGCCAGTCCACCGGAGGAAAGCAGTTGGCGATGATGACGGTCCGCAAAAGTGCCCCAGCTACTGGTGGCCCATCGCAACCAACTACCGATCAGGAACTGTCGCCATGCTAGTATTTCGCCCCAACTAAAGGGCAACGGAGCAACTAATCCGCTGGCTAACATTCCAGCGTCTGGTTCGTAAGGTTGTGTATTACTTCAAAGTCGAGCTACGCTTACAAAACTCAGCCGTAATGAAGCCACTGATGCCTACTTGGTCGGTTTGTGGGAGTGGGCGTAAATTACAATAAAAGCAACGGTTCTTTTCAGGACCAATCAATTGTGTTCTAGTGAGAGTTAAACTGAAACTTTTATTTTAAGGTGTGTAGCAAATTTTCAACAAGCAACATAATACGTTGGGTGGAAAGAAGTAGCTTGCACACGGAACAAAAATTTAAATTATCCTCTCGCTCGTTTCGTGCACTGCTTTTCCATTCCTTTCTACTGTTATTATCAGTATTACCAAAACGAATGTGTTGTTGCATGTGTTTAAGAGAAACGTTGAAGTCGCATGCTTCTATTCAAGCTTTTTGGCAGCCCCCGTGAACTAACTGCATTAAATGATTTTTTGTGCAGCTCCGTGCTAGTAGCAAACAAAATGGCCCTACCAGTGTCTGATTCGTGAGATTGTGCAGGACTTCAAAGTCGAGCTAAGCTTATAAAGTTCAGCCGTAATGGTACCCGAAGAAGCCAGTCTTGTCGTTTTGTTCGAGGCTACAAAACAGTTCGCCAGGCACGTAACTATCATGCCAAAAATATCCAACGATCCAGCGCATCACCATCAACACCAACGCCGATACCAAAGGTTCTTTTCAGAACCACCATTATTACCATAGAGAATTATTTGAAAATTTCCCATTCAAACGTGATTCTGTTGAATATTATTAGATTTAAATTAACGTCTCGAATTGAAATCACGACGCTCCGGTTATGTGACAGACATTACCCACCCATCTTTTTTTATTGTGACCACGACACCCCATTTCAATATTTCTGAATGAACAGAAGGTCGAGTTTGGAAAGTTTGTAACTTTCATTGTACTTAACCAAATTACACAATGTTCGCACTAATGATTCAGAAATATGATCAGGAATCTTCTGTTAGATTTGTAAGTATGTATAATTTACATGAATAAAGAAAAATTGATTTTCAGGAATCAATTATTATCTGTTCTTCCATTGGCCAGTACTACGCGACTTCCTCATGCTAACAATTAATTTCATCGTTAGCCATCTCCCTCAACAAGGCCAACAACGCCAACAAAACCGGTCCTTTTCAGGACCACCATCATTTTTGTAAAGAATAATTTGAAATATTCCTCGCCCAAATCAGCTTTTGTCCGAAAATCCTAATGAGTATCAACATATTTGAAGAACGTGTTCCTTATGTATTCTACATCTCTCCGGTTATGTCGCAGACATCACCCACCCATCTTTTTTTTATTTCGATTATAGAGGTTTTAATATTAAGATCATTCGCCTCTTCTGGTTAAAAAAAATCTCTTATGAAAAATTTCTAACCCTATGTGCGGACTATGGAGACTCGAACCCGGGTGCGCTGCGTATAAGGTAATCGATTTACCAACTACGCTACGCCCGACCCTAAAGACATATTTTGTGGTTGTTTGCAAAATTTGCTGTTTACATATATTGTTTTCCTTTTTTTTGTATTTCGATTATAGAGGTTTTAATCTTAAGATCATTCGCCTCTTTTGGTTGAAAAAAATCTCTTATGAAATTTTTTTAACCCTATGTGCAGGGTCGGGACTCGAACCCAGGTACGCTGCGTATAAGGTAATCGATTTACCAACTAAAGACATATTTTGTGGTTGTTTACAAAATATGCTGTAAAAAATCAAATCCCGTTTATCTCGCCCTCAAAATTCAGCAGATGATAGATAAGGGTGTGTAGAATGCGATAAAAATAATCGTGAATATGCCTCTTGGTATGTCCCCATACAACTTTTGAGGATTTTTCTTTTGCTTACATATTTTGTGGTCGTTTACAAAATATGCTGTAAAAAATCAAATCCCGTTTATCTCGCCCTCAAAATTCAGCAGATGATAGATAAGGGTGTGTAGAATGCGATAAAAATAATCGTGAATATGCCTCTTGGTATGACCCCATACAACTTTTGAGGATTTTTCTTTTGCTTACATATTTTGTGGTTGTTTGCGAAATATGCTGAAAAAAATCAAATCCCGTTTATCTCGCCCTCAAAATTCAGCAGATGATAGATAAGGGTGTGTAGAATGCGATAAAAATAATCGTGAATATGCCTCTTGGTATGTCCCCATACAACTTTTGAGGATTTTTCTTTTGCTTACATATTTTGTGGTCGTTTACAAAATATGCTGTAAAAAATCAAATCCCGTTTATCTCGCCCTCAAAATTCAGCAGATGATAGATAAGGGTGTGTAGAATGCGATAAAAATAATCGTGAATATGCCTCTTGGTATGTCCCCATACAACTTTTGAGGATTTTTCTTTTGCTTACATATTTTGTGGTCGTTTACAAAATATGCTGTAAAAAATCAAATCCCGTTTATCTCGCCCTCAAAATTCAGCAGATGATAGATAAGGGTGTGTAGAATGCGATAAAAATAATCGTGAATATGCCTCTTGGTATGTCCCCATACAACTTTTGAGGATTTTTCTTTTGCTTACATATTTTGTGGTCGTTTACAAAATATGCTGTAAAAAATCAAATCCCGTTTATCTCGCCCTCAAAATTCAGCAGATGATAGATAAGGGTGTGTAGAATGCGATAAAAATAATCGTGAATATGCCTCTTGGTATGACCCCATACAACTTTTGAGGATTTTTCTTTTGCTTACATATTTTGTGGTTGTTTGCGAAATATGCTGAAAAAAATCAAATCCCGTTTATCTCGCCCTCAAAATTCAGCAGATGATAGATAAGGGTGTGTAGAATGCGATAAAAATAATCGTGAATATGCCTCTTGGTATGTCCCCATACAACTTTTGAGGATTTTTCTTTTGCTTACATATTTTGTGGTCGTTTACAAAATATGCTGTAAAAAATCAAATCCCGTTTATCTCGCCCTCAAAATTCAGCAGATGATAGATAAGGGTGTGTAGAATGCGATAAAAATAATCGTGAATATGCCTCTTGGTATGTCCCCATACAACTTTTGAGGATTTTTCTTTTGCTTACATATTTTGTGGTCGTTTACAAAATATGCTGTAAAAAATCAAATCCCGTTTATCTCGCCCTCAAAATTCAGCAGATGATAGATAAGGGTGTGTAGAATGCGATAAAAATAATCGTGAATATGCCTCTTGGTATGTCCCCATACAACTTTTGAGGATTTTTCTTTTGCTTACATATTTTGTGGTCGTTTACAAAATATGCTGTAAAAAATCAAATCCCGTTTATCTCGCCCTCAAAATTCAGCAGATGATAGATAAGGGTGTGTAGAATGCGATAAAAATAATCGTGAATATGCCTCTTGGTATGACCCCATACAACTTTTGAGGATTTTTCTTTTGCTTACATATTTTGTGGTTGTTTGCGAAATATGCTGAAAAAAATCAAATCCCGTTTATCTCGCCCTCAAAATTCAGCAGATGATAGATAAGGGTGTGTAGAATGCGATAAAAATAATCGTGAATATGCCTCTTGGTATGTCCCCATACAACTTTTGAGGATTTTTCTTTTGCTTACATATTTTGTGGTCGTTTACAAAATATGCTGTAAAAAATCAAATCCCGTTTATCTCGCCCTCAAAATTCAGCAGATGATAGATAAGGGTGTGTAGAATGCGATAAAAATAATCGTGAATATGCCTCTTGGTATGTCCCCATACAACTTTTGAGGATTTTTCTTTTGCTTACATATTTTGTGGTCGTTTACAAAATATGCTGTAAAAAATCAAATCCCGTTTATCTCGCCCTCAAAATTCAGCAGATGATAGATAAGGGTGTGTAGAATGCGATAAAAATAATCTTGAATATGCCTCTTGGTATGTCCCCATACAAATTTTGAGGATTTTTCTTTTGCTTACATATTTTGTGGTTGTTTGCGAAATATGCTGTAAAAAATCAAATCCCGTTTATCTCGCCCTCAAAATTCAGCAGATGATAGATAAGGGTGTGTAGAATGCGATAAAAATAATCGTGAATATGCCTCTTGGTATGTCCCCATACAACTTTTGAGGATTTTTCTTTTGCTTACATATTTTGTGGTCGTTTACAAAATATGCTGTAAAAAATCAAATCCCGTTTATCTCGCCCTCAAAATTCAGCAGATGATAGATAAGGGTGTGTAGAATGCGATAAAAATAATCGTGAATATGCCTCTTGGTATGACCCCATACAACTTTTGAGGATTTTTCTTTTGCTTACATATTTTGTGGTTGTTTGCGAAATATGCTGTAAAAAATCAAATCCCGTTTATCTCGCCCTCAAAATTCAGCAGATGATAGATAAGGATGTGTAGAATGCGATAAAAATAATCATGAATATGCCTCTTGGTATGTCCCCATACAACTTTTGAGGATTTTTCTTTTGCTTACATATTTTGTGGTTGTTTGCGAAATATGCTGTAAAAAATCAAATCCCGTTTATCTCGCCCTCAAAATTCAGCAGATGATAGATAAGGGTGTGTAGAATGCGATAAAAATAATCGTGAATATGCCTCTTGGTATGTCCCCACACAACTTTTGAGGATTTTTCTTTTGCTTACATATTTTGTGGTTGTTTGTAAAATATGCTGTTTACATATTTCGTTTTGCTTTTTTTTATTTCGATTATAGAGGTTTTAATATTAAGATCATTCGCCTCTTCTGGTTAAAAAAAATCTCTTATGAAAAATTTCTAACCCTATGTGCGGACTATGGAGACTCGAACCCGGGTGCGCTGCGTATAAGGTAATCGATTTACCAACTACGCTACGCCCGACCCTAAAGACATATTTTGTGGTTGTTTGCAAAATTTGCTGTTTACATATATTGTTTTCCTTTTTTTGTATTTCGATTATAGAGGTTTTAATCTTAAGATCATTCGCCTCTTTTGGTTGAAAAAAATCTCTTATGAAATTTTTTTAACCCTATGTGCGGGGTCGGGACTCGAACCCAGGTACGCTGCGTATAAGGTAATCGATTTACCAACTAAAGACATATGGGGTTTTCGATTGATTGACACCGGTTTAGTGGAGTGCACTGAAACTGCACTGTTTTTGCACTTTCTAGCAGAAGTGCAGAAAACTGGGTATGTTCCATTGACACTTCTGCTAGAAAGTGCAAAACCAGTGCAATCCACTACACCGGTGTCAATCAATCGAAAATCCCAATATTTTGTGGTTGTTTACAAAATATGCTGTAAAAAATCAAATCCCGTTTATCTCGCCCTCAAAATTCAGCAGATGATAGATAAGGGTGTGTAGAATGCGATAAAAATAATCGTGAATATGCCTCTTGGTATGTCCCCATACAACTTTTGAGGATTTTTCTTTTGCTTACATATTTTGTGGTCGTTTACAAAATATGCTGTAAAAAATCAAATCCCGTTTATCTCGCCCTCAAAATTCAGCAGATGATAGATAAGGGTGTGTAGAATGCGATAAAAATAATCGTGAATATGCCTCTTGGTATGACCCCAAAAATCAAATCCCGTTTATCTCGCCCTCAAAATTCAGCAGATGATAGATAAGGGTGTGTAGAATGCGATAAAAATAATCGTGAATATGCCTCTTGGTATGTCCCCATACAACTTTTGAGGATTTTTCTTTTGCTTACATATTTTGTGGCCGTTTACAAAATATGCTGTAAAAAATCAAATCCCGTTTATCTCGCCCTCAAAATTCAGCAGATGATAGATAAGGGTGTGTAGAATGCGATAAAAATAATCGTGAATATGCCTCTTGGTATGACCCCATACAACTTTTGAGGATTTTTCTTTTGCTTACATATTTTGTGGTCGTTTACAAAATATGCTGTAAAAAATCAAATCCCGTTTATCTCGCCCTCAAAATTCAGCAGATGATAGATAAGGGTGTGTAGAATGCGATAAAAATAATCGTGAATATGCCTCTTGGTATGTCCCCATACAACTTTTGAGGATTTTTCTTTTGCTTACATATTTTGTGGTTGTTTGTAAAATATGCTGTTTACATATTTCGTTTTGCTTTTTTTTATTTCGATTATAGAGGTTTTAATATTAAGATCATTCGCCTCTTCTGGTTAAAAAAAATCTCTTATGAAAAATTTCTAACCCTATGTGCGGACTATGGAGACTCGAACCCGGGTGCGCTGCGTATAAGGTAATCGATTTACCAACTACGCTACGCCCGACCCTAAAGACATATTTTGTGGTTGTTTGCAAAATTTGCTGTTTACATATATTGTTTTCCTTTTTTTGTATTTCGATTATAGAGGTTTTAATCTTAAGATCATTCGCCTCTTTTGGTTGAAAAAAATCTCTTATGAAATTTTTAACCCTATGTGCGGGGTCGGGACTCGAACCCAGGTACGCTGCGTATAAGGTAATCGATTTACCAACTAAAGACATATTTTGTGGTTGTTTACAAAATATGCTGTAAAAAATCAAATCCCGTTTATCTCGCCCTCAAAATTCAGCAGATGATAGATAAGGGTGTGTAGAATGCGATAAAAATAATCGTGAATATGCCTCTTGGTATGACCCCATACAACTTTTGAGGATTTTTCTTTTGCTTACATATTTTGTGGTCGTTTACAAAATATGCTGTAAAAAATCAAATCCCGTTTATCTCGCCCTCAAAATTCAGCAGATGATAGATAAGGGTGTGTAGCATGCGATAAAAATAATCGTGAATATGCCTCTTGGTATGTCCCCATACAACTTTTGAGGATTTTTCTTTTGCTTACATATTTTGTGGTCGTTTACAAAATATGCTGTAAAAAATCAAATCCCGTTTATCTCGCCCTCAAAATTCAGCAGATGATAGATAAGGGTGTGTAGAATGCGATAAAAATAATCGTGAATATGCCTCTTGGTATGTCCCCATACAACTTTTGAGGATTTTTCTTTTGCTTACATATTTTGTGGTTGTTTGCGAAATATGCTGTAAAAAATCAAATCCCGTTTATCTCGCCCTCAAAATTCAGCAGATGATAGATAAGGGTGTGTAGAATGCGATAAAAATAATCGTGAATATGCCTCTTGGTATGTCCCCATACAACTTTTGAGGATTTTTCTTTTGCTTACATATTTTGTGGTTGTTTGTAAAATATGCTGTTTACATATTTCGTTTTGCTTTTTTTATTTCGATTATAGAGGTTTTAATATTAAGATCATTCGCCTCTTATGGTTGAAAAAAATATCTTATGATTTTTTTTAACCCTATGCGCGGGGTCGGGACTCGAACCCAGGTACGCTGCGTATAAGGTAATCGATTTACCAACTAAAGACATATTTTGTGGTTGTTTACAAAATATGCTGTAAAAAATCAAATCCCGTTTATCTCGCCCTCAAAATTCAGCAGTTGATGGATAAGGATGTGTAGAATGCGATAAAAATAATCATGAATATGCCTCTTGGTATGTCCCCATACAACTTTTGAGGATTTTTCTTTTGCTTACATATTTTGTGGTTGTTTGCGAAATATGCTGTAAAAAATCAAATCCCGTTTATCTCGCCCTCAAAATTCAGCAGATGATAGATAAGGGTGTGTAGAATGCGATAAAAATAATCGTGAATATGCCTCTTGGTATGTCCCCATACAACTTTTGAGGATTTTTCTTTTGCTTACATATTTTGTGGTCGTTTACAAAATATGCTGTAAAAAATCAAATCCCGTTTATCTCGCCCTCAAAATTCAGCAGTTGATAGATAAGGATGTGTAGAATGCGGTAAAAATAATCATGAATATGCCTCTTGGTATGTCCCCATACAACTTTTGAGAAGAGGCGAATGATCTTAATATTAAAACCTCTATAATCGAAATAAAAAAAAGCAAAACGAAATATGTAAACAGCATATTTTACAAACAACCACAAAATATGTAAGCAAAAGAAAAATCCTCAAAAGTTGTATGGGGACATACCAAGAGGCATATTCACGATTATTTTTATCGCATTCTACACACCCTTATCTATCATCTGCTGAATTTTGAGGGCGAGATAAACGGGATTTGATTTTTTACAGCATATTTCGCAAACAACCACAAAATATGTAAGCAAAAGAAAAATCCTCAAAAGTTGTATGGGGACATACCAAGAGGCATATTCATGATTATTTTTATCGCATTCTACACATCCTTATCTATCATCTGCTGAATTTTGAGGGCGAGATAAACGGGATTTGATTTTTTACAGCATATTTCGCAAACAACCACAAAATATGTAAGCAAAAGAAAAATCCTCAAAAGTTGTATGGGGTCATACCAAGAGGCATATTCACGATTATTTTTATCGCATTCTACACACCCTTATCTATCATCTGCTGAATTTTGAGGGCGAGATAAACGGGATTTGATTTTTTACAGCATATTTTGTAAACGACCACAAAATATGTAAGCAAACGAAAAATCCTCAACAGTTGTATGGGGACATACCAAGAGGCATATTCATGATTATTTTTATCGCATTCTACACATCCTTATCTATCAACTGCTGAATTTTGAGGGCGAGATAAACGTGATTTGATTTTTTGCAGCATATTTTGTAAACGACCACAAAATATGTAAGCAAAAGAAAAATCCTCAAAAGTTGTATGGGGACATACCAAGCGGCATATTCACGATTATTTTTATCGCATTCTACACACCCTTATCTATCATCTGCTGAATTTTGAGGGCGAGATAAACGGGATTTGATTTTTTACAGCATATTTCGCAAACAACCACAAAATATGTAAGCAAAAGAAAAATCCTCGAAAGTTGTATGGGGTCATACCAAGAGGCATATTCACGATTATTTTTATCGCATTCTACACACCCTTATCTATCATCTGCTGAATTTTGAGGGCGAGATAAACGAGATTTGATTTTTTACAGCTTATTTTGTAAACGACCACAAAATATGTAAGCAAAAGAAAAATCCTCAAAAGTTGTATGGGGACATACCAAGAGGCATATTCACGATTATTTTTATCGCATTCTACACACCCTTATCTATCATCTGCTGAATTTTGAGGGCGAGATAAACGGGATTTGATTTTTTACAGCATATTTTGTAAACAACCACAAAATATGTCTTTAGTTGGTAAATCGATTACCTTATACGCAGCGTACCTGGGCTCGAGTCCCGACCCCGCGCATAGGGTTAAAAAAAATTCATAAGAGATTTTTTTCAACCATAAGAGGCGAATGATCTTAATATTAAAACCTCTATAATCGAAATACAAAAAAAGGAAAACAATATATGTAAACAACAAATTTTGCAAACAACCACAAAATATGTCTAGGGTCGGGCGTAGCGTAGTTGGTAAATCGATTACCTTATACGCAGCGCACCCGGGTTCGAGTCTCCATAGTCCGCACATAGGGTTAGAAATTTTGCATAAGAGATTTTTTTTAACCAGAAGAGGCAAATGATCTTAATATTAAAACCTCTATAACCGAAATAAAAAAAGCAAAACGAAATATGTAAACAGCATATTTTACAAACAACCACAAAATATGTAAGCAAAAGAAAAATCCTCAAAAGTTGTATGGGGACATACCAAGAGGCATATTCACGATTATTTTTATCGCATTCTACACACCCTTATCTATCATCTGCTGAATTTTGAGGGCGAGATAAACGGGATTTGATTTTTTACAGCATATTTTGTAAACAACCACAAAATATGTCTTTAGTTGGTAAATCGATTACCTTATACGCAGCGTACCTGGGTTCGAGTCCCGACCCCGCGCATAGGGTTAAAAAAAATTCATAAGAGATTTTTTTCAACCATAAGAGGCGAATGATCTTAATATTAAAACCTCTATAATCGAAATACAAAAAAAGGAAAACAATATATGTAAACAGCAAATTTTGCAAACAACCACAAAATATGTCTAGGGTCGGGCGTAGCGTAGTTGGTAAATCGATTACCTTATACGCAGCGCACCCGGGTTCGAGTCTCCATAGTCCGCACATAGGGTTAGAAATTTTGCATAAGAGATTTTTTTTAACCAGAAGAGGCAAATGATCTTAATATTAAAACCTCTATAACCGAAATAAAAAAAGCAAAACGAAATATGTAAACAGCATATTTTACAAACAACCACAAAATATGTAAGCAAAAGAAAAATCCTCAAAAGTTGTATGGGGACATACCAAGAGGTATATTCACGATTATTTTTATCGCATTCTACACACCCTTATCTATCATCTGCTGAATTTTGAGGGCGAGATAAACGGGATTTGATTTTTTACAGCATATTTTGTAAACGACCACAAAATATGTAAGCAAAAGAAAAATCCTCAAAAGTTGTATGGGGACATACCAAGAGGCATATTCACGATTATTTTTATCGCATTCTACACACCCTTATCTATCATCTGCTGAATTTTGAGGGCGAGATAAACGGGATTTGATTTTTTACAGCATATTTTGTAAACGACCACAAAATATGTAAGCAAAAGAAAAATTCTCAAAAGTTGTATGGGGACATACCAAGAGGCATATTCATGATTATTTTTACCGCATTCTACACATCCTTATCTATCAACTGCTGAATTTTGAGGGCGAGATAAACGGGATTTGATTTTTTACAGCATATTTTGTAAACGACCACAAAATATGTTAGCAAAAGAAAAATCCTCAAAAGTTGTATGGGGACATACCAAGAGGCATATTCACGATTATTTTTATCGCATTCTACACACCCTTATCTATCATCTGCTGAATTTTGAGGGCGAGATAAACGGGATTTGATTTTTTACAGCATATTTCGCAAACAACCACAAAATATGTAAGCAAAAGAAAAATCCTCAAAAGTTGTATGGGGACATACCAAGAGGCATATTCACGATTATTTTTATCGCATTCTACACACCCTTATCTATCATCTGCTGAATTTTGAGGGCGAGATAAACGGGATTTGATTTTTTACAGCATATTTAACAACCATATGGTTTTGTAAACAACCACAAAATATGTCTTTAGTTGGTAAATCGATTACCTTATACGCAGCGTACCTGGGTTCGAGTCCCGACCCCGCGCATAGGGTTAAAAAAAATCATAAGAGATTTTTTTCAACCATAAGAGGCGAATGATCTTAATATTAAAACCTCTATAATCGAAATACAAAAAAAGGAAAACAATATATGTAAACAGCAAATTTTGCAAACAACCACAAAATATGTCTTTAGGGTCGGGCGTAGCGTAGTTGGTAAATCGATTACCTTATACGCAGCGCACCCGGGTTCGAGTCTCCATAGTCCGCACATAGGGTTAGAAATTTTGCATAAGAGATTTTTTTTAACCAGAAGAGGCAAATGATCTTAATATTAAAACCTCTATAACCGAAATAAAAAAAGCAAAACGAAATATGTAAACAGCATATTTTACAAACAACCACAAAATATGTAAGCAAAAGAAAAATCCTCAAAAGTTGTATGGGGTCATACCAAGAGGCATATTCACGATTATTTTTATCGCATTCTACACACCCTTATCTATCATCTGCTGAATTTTGAGGGCGAGATAAACGGGATTTGATTTTTTACAGCATATTTTGTAAACGACCACAAAATATGTAAGCAAAAGAAAAATCCTCAAAAGTTGTATGGGGACATACCAAGAGGCATATTCACGATTATTTTTATCGCATTCTACACACCCTTATCTATCATCTGCTGAATTTTGAGGGCGAGATAAACGGGATTTGATTTTTTACAGCATATTTTGTAAACGACCACAAAATATGTAAGCAAAAGAAAAATCCTCAAAAGTTGTATGGGGACATACCAAGAGGCATATTCACGATTATTTTTATCGCATTCTACACACCCTTATCTATCATCTGCTGAATTTTGAGGGCGAGATAAACGGGATTTGATTTTTTACAGCATATTTTGTAAACAACCACAAAATATGTCTTTAGTTGGTAAATCGATTACCTTATACGCAGCGTACCTGGGTTCGAGTCCCGACCCCGCGCATAGGGTTAAAAAAAATCATAAGAGATTTTTTTCAACCATAAGAGGCGAATGACCATCTGCTGAATTTTGAGGGTGAGATAAACGGGATTTGATTTTTTACAGCATATTTTGTAAACGACCACAAAATATGTAAGCAAAAGAAAAATCCTCAAAAGTTGTATGGGGACATACCAAGAGGCATATTCACGATTATTTTTATCGCATTCTACACACCCTTATCTATCATCTGCTGAATTTTGAGGGCGAGATAAACGGGATTTGATTTTTTACAGCATATTTTGTAAACAACCACAAAATATGTCTTTAGTTGGTAAATCGATTACCTTATACGCAGCGTACCTGGGCTCGAGTCCCGACCCCGCGCATAGGGTTAAAAAAAATTCATAAGAGATTTTTTTCAACCATAAGAGGCGAATGATCTTAATATTAAAACCTCTATAATCGAAATACAAAAAAAGGAAAACAATATATGTAAACAGCAAATTTTGCAAACAACCACAAAATATGTCTAGGGTCGGGCGTAGCGTAGTTGGTAAATCGATTACCTTATACGCAGCGCACCCGGGTTCGAGTCTCCATAGTCCGCACATAGGGTTAGAAATTTTGCATAAGAGATTTTTTTTAACCAGAAGAGGCAAATGATCTTAATATTAAAATCTCTATAACCGAAATAAAAAAGGCAAAACGAAATATGTAAACAGCATATTTTACAAACAACCACAAAATATGTAAGCAAAAGAAAAATCCTCAAAAGTTGTATGGGGACATACCAAGAGGCATATTCACGATTATTTTTATCGCATTCTACACACCCTTATCTATCATCTGCTGAATTTTGAGGGCGAGATAAACGGGATTTGATTTTTTACAGCATATTTTGTAAACGACCACAAAATATGTAAGCAAAAGAAAAATCCTCAAAAGTTGTATGGGGACATACCAAGAGGCATATTCACGATTATTTTTATCGCATTCTACACACCCTTATCTATCATCTGCTGAATTTTGAGGGCGAGATAAACGGGATTTGATTTTTTACAGCATATTTTGTAAACGACCACAAAATATGTAAGCAAAAGAAAAATCCTCAAAAGTTGTATGGGGACATACCAAGAGGCATATTCACGATTATTTTTATCGCATTCTACACACCCTTATCTATCATCTGCTGAATTTTGAGGGCGAGATAAACGGGATTTGATTTTTTACAGCATATTTTGTAAACGACCACAAAATATGTAAGCAAAAGAAAAATCCTCAAAAGTTGTATGGGGACATACCAAGAGGCATATTCATGATTATTTTTACCGCATTCTACACATCCTTATCTATCAACTGCTGAATTTTGAGGGCGAGATAAACGGGATTTGATTTTTTACAGCATATTTTGTAAACGACCACAAAATATGTAAGCAAAAGAAAAATCCTCAAAAGTTGTATGGGGACATACCAAGAGGCATATTCACGATTATTTTTATCGCATTCTACACACCCTTATCTATCATCTGCTGAATTTTGAGGGCGAGATAAACAGGATTTGATTTTTTACAGCATATTTCGCAAACAACCACAAAATATGTAAGCAAAAGAAAAATCCTCAAAAGTTGTATGGGGACATACCAAGAGGCATATTCACGATTATTTTTATCGCATTCTACACACCCTTATCTATCATCTGCTGAATTTTGAGGGCGAGATAAACGGGATTTGATTTTTTACAGCATATTTTGTAAACGACCACAAAATATGTAAGCAAAAGAAAAATCCTCAAAAGTTGTATGGGGACATACCAAGAGGCATATTCATGATTATTTTTACCGCATTCTACACATCCTTATCTATCAACTGCTGAATTTTGAGGGCGAGATAAACGGGATTTGATTTTTTACAGCATATTTTGTAAACGACCACAAAATATGTAAGCAAAAGAAAAATCCTCAAAAGTTGTATGGGGACATACCAAGAGGCATATTCACGATTATTTTTATCGCATTCTACACACCCTTATCTATCATCTGCTGAATTTTGAGGGCGAGATAAACAGGATTTGATTTTTTACAGCATATTTCGCAAACAACCACAAAATATGTAAGCAAAAGAAAAATCCTCAAAAGTTGTATGGGGACATACCAAGAGGCATATTCACGATTATTTTTATCGCATTCTACACACCCTTATCTATCATCTGCTGAATTTTGAGGGCGAGATAAACGGGATTTGATTTTTTACAGCATATTTTGTAAACAACCACAAAATATGTCTTTAGTTGGTAAATCGATTACCTTATACGCAGCGTACCTGGGTTCGAGTCCCGACCCCGCGCATAGGGTTAAAAAAAATTCATAAGAGATTTTTTTCAACCATAAGAGGCGAATGATCTTAATATTAAAACCTCTATAATCGAAATACAAAAAAAGGAAAACAATATATGTAAACAGCAAATTTTGCAAACAACCACAAAATATGTCTAGGGTCGGGCGTAGCGTAGTTGGTAAATCGATTACCTTATACGCAGCGCACCCGGGTTCGAGTCTCCATAGTCCGCACATAGGGTTAGAAATTTTGCATAAGAGATTTTTTTTAACCAGAAGAGGCAAATGATCTTAATATTAAAACCTCTATAACCGAAATAAAAAAAGCAAAACGAAATATGTAAACAGCATATTTTACAAACAACCACAAAATATGTAAGCAAAAGAAAAATCCTCAAAAGTTGTATGGGGACATACCAAGAGGCATATTCACGATTATTTTTATCGCATTCTACACACCCTTATCTATCATCTGCTGAATTTTGAGGGCGAGATAAACGGGATTTGATTTTTTACAGCATATTTTGTAAACGACCACAAAATATGTAAGCAAAAGAAAAATCCTCAAAAGTTGTATGGGGACATACCAAGAGGCATATTCACGATTATTTTTATCGCATTCTACACACCCTTATCTATCATCTGCTGAATTTTGAGGGCGAGATAAACGGGATTTGATTTTTTACAGCATATTTTGTAAACGACCACAAAATATGTAAGCAAAAGAAAAATCCTCAAAAGTTGTATGGGGACATACCAAGAGGCATATTCACGATTATTTTTATCGCATTCTACACACCCTTATCTATCATCTGCTGAATTTTGAGGGCGAGATAAACGGGATTTGATTTTTTACAGCATATTTTGTAAACGACCACAAAATATGTAAGCAAAAGAAAAATCCTCAAAAGTTGTATGGGGACATACCAAGAGGCATATTCACGATTATTTTTATCGCATTCTACACACCCTTATCTATCATCTGCTGAATTTTGAGGGCGAGATAAACGGGATTTGATTTTTTACAGCATATTTTGTAAACGACCACAAAATATGTAAGCAAAAGAAAAATTCTCAAAAGTTGTATGGGGACATACCAAGAGGCATATTCATGATTATTTTTACCGCATTCTACACATCCTTATCTATCAACTGCTGAATTTTGAGGGCGAGATAAACGGGATTTGATTTTTTACAGCATATTTTGTAAACGACCACAAAATATGTTAGCAAAAGAAAAATCCTCAAAAGTTGTATGGGGACATACCAAGAGGCATATTCACGATTATTTTTATCGCATTCTACACACCCTTATCTATCATCTGCTGAATTTTGAGGGCGAGATAAACGGGATTTGATTTTTTACAGCATATTTAACAACCATATGGTTTTGTAAACAACCACAAAATATGTCTTTAGTTGGTAAATCGATTACCTTATACGCAGCGTACCTGGGTTCGAGTCCCGACCCCGCGCATAGGGTTAAAAAAAAATCATAAGAGATTTTTTTCAACCATAAGAGGCGAATGATCTTAATATTAAAACCTCTATAATCGAAATACAAAAAAAGGAAAACAATATATGTAAACAGCAAATTTTGCAAACAACCACAAAATATGTCTTTAGGGTCGGGCGTAGCGTAGTTGGTAAATCGATTACCTTATACGCAGCGCACCCGGGTTCGAGTCTCCATAGTCCGCACATAGGGTTAGAAATTTTGCATAAGAGATTTTTTTTAACCAGAAGAGGCAAATGATCTTAATATTAAAACCTCTATAACCGAAATAAAAAAAAGCAAAACGAAATATGTAAACAGCATATTTTACAAACAACCACAAAATATGTAAGCAAAAGAAAAATCCTCAAAAGTTGTATGGGGACATACCAAGAGGCATATTCATGATTATTTTTATCGCATTCTACACATCCTTATCTCTCAACTGCTGAATTTTGAGGGCGAGATAAACGGGATTTGATTTTTTACAGCATATTTTGTAAACGACCACAAAATATGTAAGCAAAAGAAAAATCCTCAAAAGTTGTATGGGGACATACCAAGAGGCATATTCACGATTATTTTTATCGCATTCTACACACCCTTATCTATCATCTGCTGAATTTTGAGGGCGAGATAAACGGGATTTGATTTTTTACAGCATATTTTGTAAACGACCACAAAATATGTAAGCAAAAGAAAAATCCTCAAAAGTTGTATGGGGACATACCAAGAGGCATATTCACGATTATTTTTATCGCATTCTACACACCCTTATCTATCATCTGCTGAATTTTGAGGGCGAGATAAACGGGATTTGATTTTTTACAGCATATTTTGTAAACGACCACAAAATATGTAAGCAAAAGAAAAATCCTCAAAAGTTGTATGGGGACATACCAAGAGGCATATTCACGATTATTTTTATCGCATTCTACACACCCTTATCTATCATCTGCTGAATTTTGAGGGCGAGATAAACGGGATTTGATTTTTTACAGCATATTTTGTAAACAACCACAAAATATGTCTTTAGTTGGTAAATCGATTACCTTATACGCAGCGTATCTGGGTTCGAGTCCCGACCCCGTACACCTGGGATTAATTTTTTACAGCATATTTTGCAAACAAATACAAAACATGTGAACAAAAGTGACATACCATGAGGCATTTTCGTGGTTATTTTTATCGCATTTCACATACCCTTACTGATCATCTGCTGAATTTTGAAGTTCATAAAATGCATATTCGATTTTTCACAGCATATATTTAGGATTTTCGATTGATTGACACCGGTGTAGTGGAGTGCACTGAAACTGCACCGTTTTTGCACTTTCTAGCAGAAGTGCAGAAAACTGGGTATGTTCCATTGACACTTCTGCTAGAAAGTGCAAAACCAGTGCACCCCAATACACCGGTGTCAATCAATCGAAAACCGCAATTGTTAACAACCACAATGTTTGTCATCTAAATTTAATGGCAATCACAAAAAAAATTGGTGCCTGGATTTTGGTGCCTAACTTGACGCCAAAATTTTGGTGCCTGAAGGTTTCGCTACTCTTCCATAGGTGGCGCCACCGTCGGTAAAGGGTGGGCACCAAAAATTTTGGTGCCTGGATTTTGGTGCCTAACTTGACGCCGGTCTAGAGCAGCACAGCGAACCCGTACACTATTTTTTCATCTTACTTATTTTTGAGTTTATCGCATTTTATATTATAGGTTTCATTGGAAACGCGCCTTTCAGGCATTTTAGATGCGACAAATTAATTTGATGCGTTGATTATTAATGCCAAAAGAAGCTTTGAAAAATATGTATTACCCAGAATTAATGCGTGTTGATTAGCAACCAATCAAACCGATCCCGGAACCGGTTCCGAATCCTGAATGGATTCAGTATGGATTCCAGTTCAAATGCCAAGTCTAACGCAACAACCAATAGATTAGGATTGTCGCTGGTGTTTCCATTGTTTTCGCTTCGAAGCATGTTTGTTTTGTTTTCGGTATGTATCTGCCAAAATATCGCACGTCTCTCTGGTAAAAGTCTTTGGACCACATTCTGTTACTCGCATAAAAATTTGGCTTGTCTGTAAATAACACAAACTTTAGTTGAGGTTCGAATTGATAAAATGCAGTTTGCATATTTTTCATTTTTATCTCTTTTACACTGCTGTTACGTTTATGCATTCAAGGCCGAAAATGTTCAATACATAAAATTTACAGCAGAAAAACGAGAGGCAGACAGAAAAATGATGTGAAATTTGCTATGAATCAAATTTCTATGTCGCATACTATTATAATTTCGATGCACGGTACATGAATTTCAATAGTTCTAGAGAAAATTTACCATAGGACGTAAGTAACAATGAGAGATTCTCTTTGGGGTCTTTCTCTTCTGTTCATTACTCGGCCATTTCAACATTTACTACTCTACTCTTTGCATAATATTCTAGTAAAAACCGTCGGCTTTTGATATGTCCTGGAAAATTAGTGCAAAGTATTGTAGTGACGTCGTAATAAACGAAAGAGAAAGTAAACAAAGAGAGGCTCTCAATGTTACTTACGTCCTATTGAAAATTTTCTCTAGAGTTTTCACATGATATCAATTGATTCAATATAGCGATAAATTTTCGACTGTTATTGTTATGAAATGAAAGAGTTTATATATGCTGCAAAAAGAAATGAAAACTTATCGAATTTCAGTACAGATTTAGATAATTTGTGCATTCTAATTAATGAAAATACACCAGCCAAGAATGACACAAAAATTATTAGTCGCTTTCTATTTGGCCTATTTGACAGGTATATACCGGAATGAAAACAATGATGTTCCTACCACTGATGCCAGCGACAATCCTAATCTAGTGTTCTGTATCTACTGTGGACATCATTCAATATTGAGATTCGTCCATTGTACATACTCAGTTTAGAATTTCTGACAGTCACGTAAACCGAACGAGGGAAAAAGCTACCGTTATCGAACATGCTGAAAATGGCAGCAATGGAGAAATGCGATTGGAGCTTGAAAAGATTTTTCGGCTCATCGAAGTTCCACGGATTGGTCAGTGGCAAATGGGTCGACGAGGCTTCGTTCCGTAATTTTCCAGAAGATACTTCCGCGGCAAAGATGCGATCGAGTAAACGTAAAGCAGTCATGAATGCGTTCGAAGCGTAGATGTAGATTTTAGAAAATAATCGATGATTTTGTAACTTAGTATTATGTTTCGTGTCGATTATTGTCGAGCTCTGTTTAGCATAAGTTGATCAGAAATTCTGTAAAAAGTTTGTAAATAGTAGATATTAGTATATCATCGAAAATTGTATAATTTTCTTCTTGGGGAGGACTGCTATGTACCCAATAATGATTATACTGTAGCACAATACTAAATTAAACCACAGATAAATAAAACCCAAAATAGTGATACGTTATTTTAGCGTACATTTGCAGAAACATAAATGCAAACAATAGGTTTGTTCCAGTACATGGAAGTCACTCCGGAGTAAACAGGAGCAACAAATTCTTGCTCTCTTTTACTCCGGTTTGCTACCAGAAGAAGAAAAAAGAGAAGATGTTAGGACAGGAATGACTTTCTCCGGAGTAAATTGAGACATCAGTCTCTTGACCCAGCCCAAGCAACCAAAAGTTCGTATAAGGGAGCTGCATAAGCTTCTCGTTTTTAGGAATTTTTCAGTACGTTTTATGTTCTAATAGAGGCTTAAGCACCTCTCAAGTTCCATTAAAGCTAAAGCAGCTTGAAAGTTCGCTAAGAACTTTACTGCCGTTAAAAGCATATCAGTCCCGTGTTCCATGGGATTCCCTATATACATGGGACAACTATGCGTAGAACGGCAGTTTATGTGAACATTAAAGTGTGCTTTTTAGGTATTATCCGAACTTCTGGTTGCTTGGAAGTGCACTAACAAACTAATAACAAGTCTCGCGTGTTTTTTGTAAACGGCCAATAAGCATGCTGTCAAAATTCGCTTTGAGAGAAAATTCCGGACGAACCGTAGCTCGTCAAGAATGGAAGTTAACAATTTATGAAAAAGAAAAGTTTTCTCTTTCGTCTACTGTTGTGATTTTTAATCGGCGAGTGTTTCCCTGAGACGAGACAAGCAAATAGCAAAAAATCGAACGTCAAATGCAGCCAGGGGGTATTGCAGCCCATTAGGGTTGCCGCCCCTCCGGTTTTGACCCGGAGACTCCGGTTTTCGGGAACGATCTCCGGGTTTTACATTAATTTCTCTGGGTTTGGTGGGAATAAGCATAATTTCAATTTTTTTGAATTGATTGATGCTTTACAAAATATTTAAAAGTCTAAGTTAACTATTACTCTGGTTCAGATTTATTTTACCGGACTAACCCTTCGTTTCAAGGTGGCAAAGATGAGTTCCACCAAATATTGCTGATTTCTTTCACAAAGCAATAAAAATGAAAAACAAATTAAATTTACTACAAATTGAGGAAAGTAATATTTCGCTATATGCTACAATTGAAATATTTTATTCCACTGTAAAAAAATTATTTTGCAGCAATTTTACAAAATCATTTCAGTGTTAGTTGTGCTTATCACCAGCTGCACTAAAGTATGGAATATTTGTTCTAATCCAACTGACTAGGTCAACATCAAACGAGTTCTTCCGGTGTTCTTGCTACTCCTGCAGCGTCTAGTGTGAGTATTTCCCATTTGTTACGACCTCTGGTAATGAATAATCGACACCAAATATTGCTTCCCATATGATGCCGCAGCCAGCTCTCTTTTTGCTGTTAGTTGTGAAGTAGAGCAATGGTCGTTCGACTTACCCTCCACAGTAAGAGTAGTAGGTGCTTCTGTATTCTTGGCACTTAGTCGGGAAAGTGAAATACTACACCAGATTAAATCGATAAAACCGTTCTCAGACGTGAAAAAATTACAGCCTCACTTTAACGTATACGTATACTATAGTAATAAATACGTATATGTATACTATAGTAATAAAAAGCGATTAAAGTGCTCTAGAGTACCGAGGAATCGTTTTGATTCCAATTTCTGTCTTGTTCCACTTAAAATCGACCACCCCCAGGTCAGTGAAAATCTCCGGGCCAAAGCCTCTCCAGAGATGGCAACCCTACAGCCAATCCATTAAATTTTAAACTATCTGAGGCAAAAAGAGAGGCTATGTGAGACAAATGATAGAATGAACAGAAAAAAAGAAAACATCTATCGGCAAATCCCGTCCCAGGTGTTTCCTAAATCGTGGTAAAATAAATCCTTTTGCAGTTTGCTTAAAGAAAGAGTATATTCCGGAGTGTTTCGGAAGTTGTTGGTTTCTGTTTTCGTCTGTCTAGAAGCTGCTTCGTTTGGTGTTTTTGGTCAGGATTTTACAGAATTAAATGTTCGAATAATGCCGGAATAAGATTTGGCACTAAAACAATACTGCAAACGTTTTCATTCGAAACCATAAAGTTCCGCTTCTAACTAGTGATGGTCGATGGCATCAAATGATTGTTTTTACAATATATCTACGGTGGACTGATGATCGACTATTACTGAGCGTCTAGTATAGTATCAAAATATTTAAATATCGAAGGAAAGAACAGAAGGTATTCACAGATATTGAACTTTCAACATTTATTGATAAAGCTTATCACAGTATTTTTTACTTTTCACTACATATTGCATGTATAAACAGTATCGGGGCCTTTCATGCAAACTAGGTCTCGTGTTTAAGTACACATTTCGTATCTTCAAACTAGGAAAACAAAAAAATGATACCTAAAAGTCTAATACATATTAATGATATGGCCTGAAAATTTCCGTACAAAATTCTCAACAATAAAACAATGCAATTTTGAGGATACCATAAATTAGCTGTTTGGTCTGATGTGTTGGAATCGTTTGTCAGCTAAACTTCATTAACATTTTAAATTTACAGAACTGTAAATACATTGTAATGGTAACACTTCACTAATCTTTTCACTTAACATTCAACTTGAAACCACTGCGAATTGCCAATTGGTTCACGCGTTGTTGAACAATTGAAAGCAAATAAATATAAACCTTCGAATATTTCCACCGTCATTCGGTTATAAATACTTCTACTAATTAAATAGGAATGAAAGGAAACCTTTTCCGCGGTTGTTTTCTGCTTCACAATTGGCGAATATTGACGTCGTTTTTGAGACCGTCCACTCTACACTGTCGGTTTTAGAAAGTTACCGACAATTGGCATCGAATGTTCTCTCCAATACTGATGGTAATAAGCTAGTCATGCTTTGACCAAACGCTTATGCGCTAAGAACCTGTTTTGGGTTATGAGCACGTTCTTTCATTAGCTGGTCCAGGTCTTCCTCTCTGTAGTAAACTACGAAATCGGCAGGCGAAAGTCCCTCGAATACGGCACAAACACTCGGTTTAAGATTATAGAAGAACAACGGTTGATCTCGTTTGACAAAATCCCGCGTAATGCTGTCGATGACCGTGGCGGCCGTGTAGTCAGCACCATACACGTGCGAACAGTCGATGACAACTGGAAGGGATTGCCGAATGGAATGTTTGGTTACTAGATTACGAACGTAATCAACAGATGGGAAAATCAGACAACGATCTGGAGTGATTATCAGGTACTCGGCACCGGCTGGGCTCTGTGAACAAAAGAAAGGATAGTTCACGATGACACTTTTCAGGTATTTCGATTATGTACGCTTACCGTTAGCCGTTCAACGGAAATCTTCGGCCGAGCCGCGTGATACAGTATGAAAACGACGTTGAGCCCCACTCCGAGGAGAATACCGATCTCCAACGGCAAGGCAAGACATGCAATGAATGTTCCTAAGCCAGGAATCAGGTCACTCTCTGTAAATGAATCCAATTGTTCAATAGGACATCATCATTTATTCTACTATAGAATACTAACTCTTAGTTCGCCACATAGGTTTCACGACTTTGACCTCAACCATGAAAACGACTGCTGCTATGATGATGGCCGCAAGTGTCGCCTTCGGAATGTAGGAGAAGTATGGCGTGAAAAATAGCAGCGAAAGCACCACAAGGGCTCCAGTGTAAATATTCCCGAGAGGCGTTCGAACACCCGAAGCGTTGTTAACGGCACTTCGGCTGAGTGATCCGGTACCGGGAAAACCTTGCACGAAGGAATTGGCAATGTTTGCAACTCCAATCGCAATTAATTCCTGCGTGGCATCCACTGGTTTGCCATTAGCTGTGTGATAAATGAATACTGGATCAGTAAAATCCATAACATGGTCAGATATGTAGGAAATACTTACAGAATGCTTTGCAGATGGCAATATTTTCCATTAGAGCGATAAGTGGAACCACGATCAATCCGGATCCTAAACTGGATACAACCTCCGAAAAAGATTCCTCCCGTCCAAGCGAGGATTGGTTGGCGTTCAGCGAAAATGGTGGTGGTTCAAAAGACGGCATTCCTGGTGGTATATCTCCAATAAGTTTAAACGGTGCCGCAGCCGATGACTGAAAAACGTATCCAATGGCTCCGCATACCACCACGAGAATTGCATTACGGGACGTTCCAATGAGCCACATAAATTTGTTAACAAAACGATGCTTCTTTGACTTGAGCTCATCCTCGTCAGGACCCACTTTCAAACCAGCGACAATCTATTGGACAAAAAGTAACGGTTAGTGGGTTGTCTTGATTTGGCGGCATCCAATGGCGTACCCTCATGATCAGTAAAACAGCAATACACGTTATTCCTAGCACTGTATCCCACGCACGAATGTTGTGCATATCAGCGAAGATCGACTGCCACATTTCCAGGAAGGTACTTCCCTTAGCCGTGATTCCAAGCACATCCTTAATCTGAGACGTTACTATGATCAACGACACGGCGGAAGTGAAACCGGATGATACGGGTCCAGACACGAAGTCCACTAGGAATCCCAGTCCAAACAAACCCATCACCAATTCAACGATTCCGGTTAGGAAACACAAAAGTATAGATTTGGCCACATTTCCCCGCGCAGTTTGATACGTTAGCAGGGACGCAATGGCAGTGGGACCCATCGGAACATCTTTACAGCTGCCGAGGAATATGTAGACGATAGACCCGAGAAAGGAACCATAAAGGCCGTACTAAAAAAAATTACAATAGAAAAAAAAGAAGCGTGATTCACCTAGAACCTGTTGATGAGGGAAAATACCGCAATCGAGATATTAAAACAAGTTGCTACACTTACGGCTACTGGAAGCCCGGCAATACCGGAATAGGCAAGCGCTTGAGGAATCACAGTAAGGCCAACGGTTATTCCCGCCACTAAATCCCCAATCGCATCTGTTGCACTGTAGCTGTTTGGGGAGAAAAACAAGAAAACGATGACAATTAAATGATTGTTAAACTGCAACCGTTGTTATATAATGACACTCTGTACAGCACGTGTGCACGAGTTTGAGCTCTATATCTGGATCTGGCATTAGAATTGGTCGAATACTTACTTCGGTAGCCATCGTAGTATGGGCAATCTTTTGTACATCATCTTTCTAGAGCAGGCACTTTTGGCTTTGCGCTGGCACCATTGATTAACCTCCTCCACGCGGCTTTCTGCGGTGATCTTCTTTCCACTCGGTGATACTGGAAAGTACGGAATTATCAAACGATTTTAGACGATTTGTTAAGTAGAGGGTGTTTGTTTATAGTGTTCAATAAGTATAATTTTTATTGCAGACATTGACTACTCAGCACTTAGTATAATTGATTTATATTTCAGTTTGTTGTTCGCGATTTGGTCTCCCCGAACCGGCAGGCGTACATATTTTATATTGTTACCGTGAAAGCAAGTAAAGTTTAAGAGGACCTTCTCCTGGATTCGGGGGAAAATCAAAGCAATATTTGAGATTTAATTTATGGAAAAATTAAGACATACGAGCTTCTGCTTTTGATCTTTTGTTCGTTATTTATCGATAATAGACCATGATTTTTTTCGACACCATATTTTTCTGCTAACGTCAAGAGTAGGTATTGTTCTATTGACATGATTTCCTTTATTCAGAAAAATGTTTGGAAGTATATACTTTTTGTCTGACTTATACCTAACAATGGCACGAAAAATTGACGATTTATAATTTTTAACAGTAAAAAAGAGACAAATTTCATCTTTTTCCATTAACGTCCATAATTTTTTTTTTTTCATCAAAATTTATTGCAATCAGGTATAAGTCATAGTAAATTGTATCCGTTTTAATAAATTATTTTCTTTTCCTATTTCAGTTAACTACGAGAGGCCCTATACTTGACAAAGTAGGAACGATGTTTCGCGAGTAGAGGCCGACGAGATCCACCAGTTTGAAACCTCTATTTTGAATTTAAAAAAAAATAATCATTTTCTAATTATCGATAAATATTGCTTGTGGCACTTAAAACTGGATTCTAACCGCACTGCGCACTTACTATTCTTCTTTTTAATTCTTCTCATAGATTGGTTAGTTCGACTGGTCTATGAAAGTACCATCTCTATCACTTGAAATACATGCGTTTTGACAGCTCGCAGTTCTCGGTAGCAGTTTGATCACTAGCACTTTGAAAGTGCGGAGTCCAGGTTGGTGGGAAGTGCGCAATATCGAATATTTTTTCGTATCAAAGCTTCAGCTTGCACGACGGCATAAAAATTTAGAGCTGTTAAGATAACATACACGGAAAAATAAAACAACCCACAGAATAAGTTCTTTTAACTTAAATTTAGGTAGTTCTGAGTTTAACGACACGCTTGGATTGGTAAATTTGTTTCTTGCATCTACCCGCACATTTCGTGACCATTTCTGTACTATAACCGCAATGGTATGTGGACCTAAGAAAACTATTCTCGGAAGATTCGTCTCATCGTTTGCAAAACGATAAACCAATACTACGGGCAATCACATTGACTATTCCACTTATGGCCAGCGCCACTTCTACCATATACCGAATAGTAACGTTGCCATTCAAAAAAGCCAATTTTCTCAAACAAATTTGAAGGCATAAGGGGAATGGTGAGTCCATAATTATTTTTTTTCGGTATTATATCGCTACTGGGTTGTATACAATAAGGTACATTGAACATTCTTCCCAATTCATGACCCAAAATAAACATACAATATCACGAACCATTCCGATCATTTGGTGTATTGTGCCCTCCGTTAACCATTTCACGAATAGTACAGTTATGGTCCCCGGGTGCTACTATGCTATGGTTAAAATATGATGAGTGTGTATAATAAACTACCTTATCGACACTGTCAAATGTGTCCAATGTAAAAAAGAACTATATATATAAATATTTGTTCTCCTGATCCATCCAAGGTTCAGTTGAAACCTCTCCCCATCCCTTCACCACCCAATAACTCGAATTATATTACTTCTATCGATTTATAGCGGCCCGATTTATAGCACGTTCAATATTTTTACGAAGACTGCATATCAAGAAGACTGGCAACTCTGTCCAGAATCTGGAGACAGTAACAGCACAGATAACAGACGTTTAGGCTAGAACAAAATTTTGCCATCTGCGCAACTGTTTGCTATACGTGTTTGACAGCTGCACTCTAACTGCATTGCATCGATCATTGTGCCATCTACAAACGTTTGCCAAACGTGTTTCAGACGTCAGATTTATTCGGAATCTCAGTAGCGGGTATTTACACACGATTCAAATCGAGCCTAAACGTCTGTTATCTGTGGTAACAGCAACGCATCTTGCGGGTAAAGGTGGTACTTCCCATAGTGATGCACACACATATACACTTTTACATTAAGCGCCCTACCTTCCTCCAATAGAGGCGCTGTAACCTCTGTCGCCTCTCGTTTGTATGAGGAAGGAAAGAGATATCAGTCTTCTTAATATGTAGTCTTCGATTTTCGTCAATGCACAGTATTCACGATATTGCTTCAATACGTCAGTCCCATTTGAAACGCACATCGTCCATACGAATATTTTCCACTACATGTTCAATATTTATGTTCATACTCTCTAGTTATGAAAAAACCCAGGATTTATCCCTGTTGAGCCGGATGAATTTTTTTGTTAACTGATGTTTTTAGCATTAATATTCCATATTAATTACTTCACTTTCATTTTTCCAAAAACTAGTTTTCAAGAAAACCAATACACATCGGTTTTTGATGGCGTGATAAATTTGGACATTTAAACGTAAAGCATTTGTATCGGCAACAATACTTAAAATTACGCATAGCTGTGCCATAAATTGTAAATCTTGTGACTTATAAAGCATGCGCTTTAGAACCATAAATGGGCTTTGCTTCTACCGAAAGTGCAGTCAGTTTTAACTTGTTAGAAGCTATTACCTTTTTACACCCCCCTTATTCACAGTAAATTGAGCCTTTAAATTGTGCTATGGAAAACACGAATGATTTATTTTACCGTTTCCCATAAATAAGAGGCGACAGTTATACTACACAAGACAATTGTGTTTAAAATGGTGAACTGAAACTTACTATCTCGATCCCATGCAGTAAAAAGATGAACAATGAGATATAAAGCTTTCATTCAAAACGAAAGCTTTTACACTGAAATGTCCTCTCTAATAAAAATGGAAAATGGGACATTATCGATTCAGTATGAAACCGTTCGTTCCGGTCTGGGCCAAAGATTCCAAATTTGTTCTTAAACATTGCTTTCAAGTACCTTGAAATAAGTAGGACGGGATAGCTTGTATTAAATTTTAATCAAATCTGGGTTTCACGACTAGAAGAAAATCACTAACTTTCGGAGTAGCACTACACAAATATGCAAACAATCTTTTGGAGGGGCAGGCATAGCGTAGTTCGTAAATCGATTGCCTTGAACGCAGCTCACCTGGGTTTGACTCCTAACTCCGGACATATGGTTAGAAATTTTAACTTGTTCGAAAAAGAGGCGAATGAGCCTAAGGTTAAAACCTCTATATGCAAAACAAACATCCTTTAAATTTGAGTGAAGAATCGACCAATCAAGTTTGAACAAACAATTAGTGACGGCAGGTGGATGTCGATGCCTTAAACAAAACTTACATATAAATTCATTGGATCCCGTCAAACCACCATGTGGCTCCCCGGCGGGCATTGCTATGTTTAAGCTGGAACAGCTCATCGCCTCGTTGACGTACGATCCGTCCGGACTAACTTTCGTTCTCATTGTGTCACAGTTGCTGTTGTCGCTCCACGGTGAGTAAAGCTGTCCTTTGGGGTCCGAATGCGTTCTCTGTAAGTAAAATATACACGTAATTAGGTAAATCAACTAAAAAGAGTTTTAACAAAAAAAATCATTTCTCTCTTACACTCTAAACTTTATATTGTTTCCTTTTGTTCAGCA